>NC_079501.1:42357261-42686679 GCF_030052815.1 Hevea brasiliensis
TTTTGTGCCTAGTTTCACCTCCAATTGGTCTCATACCAATTGGAGTCACACACTTAAGGTTCTAAGCTAAAATACACACTGCCCTACTACACACTTCCCATCACTTACCAATTACATATTCAACACTTACCAAACTACTTCCTTCATGCCAATTCTGGTTTGTACCTTACCATTTACGCATTTAACAACACATTTTTGGTCATTTTGGACAGCTTGTAACCATTCTCAATATACACACTATAATACAGAATTTTCCAAAGTCCATTTACATCATTTAACCACATGAACATACCCCATTTACATACCCAATTCCAAACCATTATACACATATCCATGCTGCCATCAATAACAACATCTTAAACAAATATAAACAAGTAAAAGCAAGCTACATATACTGAATTTCCATGGCTGCCAAAATGTATATCTCCATTAAAATGTCAAACTTCAAAAATCTCTTCCATAAAACAATTACTCACAACCTTGGTTACACTTTTAATGAAACAAGAATTGAAAACACTCACTTACCACTTTTGAAGTTCTTCAAAACCTCACCAAAACATAACTTTCTTGCTCCCTAATTACTGCCCAAGTTGTATAGAACAACTTTAGTGAAGAAACCTAGAAGGATTGATGGCTTGATGATGGTGGTTTTACCCATGCATGGTGGACGACCATGGATGGGAGCTTGGGAGAATTGGTTCGGCAATGAAGAAGAAAAGATGAGGAAGAAGGCTGTTAGTGGAGGTGGCTGTCCCAAGCTTGGTTATGTGTCAAATGTGATAAGTTAGTGAAGCACTAATGTAGGTTAATGATTATTTATTCCAAAATCTCCAATTTACCACAGGGTTGCATTCTCGATCTTTTGGTAACACCGAGTTTTATCGTTTTCTCGATTTCTCGTTTTTCTTTATACTAATTAATTAATTTTTTTTGATATTTCTAATGACATTTATACTTCAATAGATATTTATTTAAGTCTTTAAAAAATTTTCCAGGGTTCCCCGCGGTCCAGGGCTAGTCAACTATCCGCGCCGCAACTTCCCAGTGCGGTCACTCATCGCTACGGTTTTCGGCTCGTTTAACTTAGTTACATTTCATTGCTATGATTTTTCCTTTGTTTTTCTTGTATTTTCTTTTCTTGTGTTTCATTATTTTATGTCTCCTCACTCATATCTAAGTGTAGTTTTAGGCATCCTAGCTGTCCGGACAACACTGGTCATAGGAATAGTAGAACGCACTATCGAACATAGGGAAGTTACACACAAGAGGCATAAGTGTATGAACTTTCATGAAATAGTGAAATTAGGCCTAATTAGGGTGAAGAAGGCTAAGCTCAAATGGGGAAGTTCAACTCTAATTCAATATGGCAATGTTTGGAAAGTTGGAGATTAGAAGAAAGGAAAAAGGCTAGACCTTTATTGTCTTAAAATTGATGGGTCTCTTTTTAGCAATCATTTATTCGCTTTTGGAATCTCAAATATGGGAGATTTTAGTTTTCTTTTTTCTTTTTATAAATTTTATGTGCTTACATGTGTTAGGAATTAAATTAGCATATTTGACTAACAAGATTCTCTTAGATGAAGGTGAATTTTAACCAGCCAATGTAAAGGACAAATTTTAATGATATTTTAGGATTCCTAAAAGGATTTGGATTAAGTTTAATTGATTCTTATCCTTTAAAAGAGTCTTAGGTTAAAAATCTATCCACTCCTGAACTAAAAGCACAAATCAAAAGACTTCAAATCTAGTTGGAAGAGGATTTTCTACACCTTATCCGTTCATATGTGGCTTCTACAATCCTATTGGTTGGAAGATTAACTTTTTCCATTTTTTTTAGTATTATCTTTATTTTTATATTTTCATAATTGTGATTATATTTCCTAAAGGAGATGTAGCACAAATAAGATTAGTTTATGTTTTTCCTAGTAGGATTTTGTGCAATGAGTGCGTATATAAAGGCCTTTCTATATGTAAGTTCTCAGTTTTTAGTTTAGTTTATTAAGCAATAAAGTGTTGTTCTTTTTTCTTATAACTTGTTTTAAGTGTTGTGAAGTTTTTTTTTCCTTTAGACTTATCAATCTTTGATTGTGGTGTTTACCTTAGTTTATTTAGTTTCTTCTGTAACTTCTCAGACTTATTAAAAGGATTTTAATTACCACCCTTGCTAGATTTCTTTGTGGCATGTTCATTCACTTATCAAAAGAGCTTTTATAAGTTTATCTATTTTGTAGCAGCCTAAATTTGGATTACTACCAGCACAAGAGCATTAGATGGAAAAAAGCCACCGGAACTCGTAGTAAGTGAAAGAAAAATGCACCTAAGGGTGCAAAGTTAGCAATCTAAAATTTTCTCATATCTAAGGTTTCATGCAATACATAAACTATTTATACTATTGTAAAACACATATTTTGGTCATAAGAAATTATATTTCAATTGCTAACATACCTAATTGCCATTAAGAAACAAAAGCCCTAAAAATTAACAAGTTAAAGTTTAAGGATTTTACCTTTAAGGCACAAAATCAAATTCTAACACCTAATCTGGGTAGTGAAGACCACCAATTATTAATCATCTAGCTTGTCCACACAAACAAGGTGACCAAAGCTTCCTTTTATGAACCAAAAATCCTTTTGTGCCTCCCTTTTGATTTGGCCAAATTGCACAAGCAAGGAGTTTAGGTTTTTCCAGGTTTTATCTTTATGGAAGTGAACAGAAATACTTTCTCAATCTTTAATTCAAGAGTGATAACTTGTAATATCTTTTGTCACACTTTACCCTTCTGTAAGGCATAACATGATCCCATAGAATACCTAATGAACTACCGAACTTCACCTACCGATAACTCATTAAGTACCCTACAAGGGATTTTAAAACAATTTTCTTACTTTTGTTAAGTGGTGAGCATTTTCTAATAGGTATTTAAAACATTTACTTAAAATTAAAACTAGTTAATATTTTTAGTTCATTTTATTTTTTTTCGCAAATTTTATAAAAATTTTGCCAGAGTTCCGTCTGTATTTTGAGAAAACAGTTCTTCAAATACCTGAAAAAAATGCACTTCTAATAATTTTTCAACCATTGCTTCAAATTCATACTCAATCTCAACCAATTTCTCAGCACATTTATCAACTTTCAAATTTCAGATCCATTATCCAATGATCATCAAAGTACTAGCAATCCATTTCATTCAAATTAAATAAAATAGTTCCATTCATAATTCATTAAGGACAAAACAATTTATATACATCCTTACAAAATTTACATTTAAAGAAATTCTACTAAAATTTATTACAAACTTTACACAAGCTTTATTCGAGCTGCTCAAGACCTAATTTACATGTCCATACATTTATGTGCAATACATACATCAAAAGAAATATTTACAGTTAGGGTATAAATTATACCCGATAACTTCAAGCTAATAGATCCTCAATCCTTAGCAACTCAGTCTGCTGCTCCTCTCTCTATATCTGCGATAGCAATAAAAGCTATCGCTGAGTACTAGACTCAGTGGTGCACAACATACTAAAAGAATATTTATGCAGAATTTAAATCACATTTATTCAAAAATTTGAATTGAACATGAGAATTAAATACAAATCATAAATTATGAAATTTTAATCCCAAACAATTTCATTTTGAAGTATCAAATCACATTTCATAAAACCCACAGTTAGATCATGCCATTCGAAACAAATAGAATCTCAATAGCTAAAGGCTAAAGAGAAATCACATCACAAGGCTAGCTAGCTCAAATATATGGATATCCATTCACATCCTCTTCTACTGGCACACCTCAACACTTCTCCAGAGAAGGAATCAAAATTCGAAACTAATTACCCCCACTAGTCATGCTAGTGAGGTGTTCAAATATATGGTCATGACACTATGGTTTCAAAACTTATCTTAACAATTTGCTAAACATTGTCATTTCAAATATACACAATAACTTTCACAATTTAAATCAAACATCATAAATAAGGTCACAATAAACTTTCAACAATTCAAAGCAAAAGTAAAATGCATATTTCATTCACTTTATCAATGAATTTTAAAGCATAGTGATGTTGTGCACAAACCTCAAGCGAGTCACCTCTTGGCCTTGACTCGGTTCCTCGGGTTCTTTTCCGGTATTCTTTTCAGCTGAAACACACAATTTTACAGTGTTTCAGTACCATAACTTAGCATAGATCCAAAAATAAATTTAACTTCACTTTTACCTAGCTCTAACGTGCTAAACTCGATGTTCTTGAAATTTTGTGTTTCGGATTACTATTCACTACACTATTCAAGTCAAATTATTGACTTTCTAAGGCTTAATAGGTATGGGAATTCCAACTTCACCCACATACCACATTTTGATCACTAAATTTGTTAGTTTTGGTTGTTTATTTAAATTCTAAGTCTTTTTAGGCAAATTTGATAATTTTCAGTTTTGGAGTCTAAGGTTGCACTGTTCTATTGGTCACTTTTCTATTAGAATTTGGCAAAACTTCCTTCATAGAAAATGTTCCCTAGTCTCTTAAGTTTATTCTCCTTTTTGAATCACTCCAAGTGGAGTTTTGTAGCTCAAGTTATAGCCATTTGAACCATGGCTGCCGGATTAGACACAACCCAGAATTCTAGGCAATTTTCTGTGTTGGCAGTTTTAGGTCACCAATTTGGGGTGGCCAAATGACTTGGTTAATGGCATAATTTGGATTTGTGTTCTTCATGAAAGTTTTAGGTCTATATCTCATCTAACCACTGGTAAAATTTCAGGTCATTTTGACCTGCCTAACTCAAGTTATGGCCAAATGAACAAACACTATTCATTTGGTCAGTTTGTACAGAGGCAGACTGTGATTTTTCAACTTTGGTCAATTTGTTCACTAGGTTTTGGTCGCTTTTTGGGCATGCTTCCTAAATGAAAATTGTGTCATTTAGTGTCTATTTTCATCCCCAATTGGTTCCATACCAATTGGACTTGTAAAATTTCATTTTTGATCCCTCAAAGGAAATTTGGTCATGCTGCCAGCAGCATGATCATACTCAATCCAAATTTGCTTTTGATTCAAACACTCCTAACACACTTCATTAGGTCACAATTGACCATTTTTCAACTCAAATAAGGTTAACTACATCATTTGGCTAATTCTCAAATTTTTCTCCCAATTTCAATGGCACCAACAACCCTAAATTTTTTTTAATTTGCACAATTCATGAAATTGAAACATTCTAAGCACAACAACTACTTCCATTGAACTTATGTACATAATTTATTACACTAAAACATATCATCTCCACTCAATCTCATGGCTGCTGAATTTTTTTATGACTCCTAACAAGCTTGATTTTTCATATTTTCCATGCAATTCACACTTATTCAACCTCATATCTATTCATAATACTTAATTTAAAAGAGAAAATGGACTTACCTAAATTTGTGAATTTCCACTTCTCCAATCCTTCAATTTTCCTTATCTTTTTTTTTTTTTTTCAATCTTCAAATCAAAGCTTAAGGGAAATTTTTTCTTAAGGGAGTTGTGAAATTAATGGAGGTTTTTAGGGTTGTGAGAGCTTAACACAAGCTTTCATGGTGGAGGAAGAAAATGAGAGAGATGAGAGAAAGAGATGAATCGGCAAGAAGGAGAAAGAAAGAAGCAAAATGAATTTCTTTTTGTTTTTTTATGTTATTTATCTCTTAAATTAGCCATTTGACTTGGTTAATTATTGGGCAAAATTAATTTTTATTTTGACATCATTTGTGATGTCATCAAGATGATGAAATAAAGCTTTTTTTTTTCATTAATTTTTCTATTAGTTCTTTAATTTAATTCTCAATTCCGAAATTTTCTTTTCTCCGATTTTATTTGATAGTTAGGTCAGGAGTCAGTTCTCGGGGTCAATTGACCAAATTGCCCCTCGCCGATTCATGCCGATTTGTAAATAATTCAATATTTCTTCCGGCTCCCTGACCTAATTATTTGACTGGCTTAACAGTTCTTTTTCATGATTTTCCCTTTTCCACTGTGTTCATAAGGGTCCTAAGGACTGTAGCGTCACCTTTTATGGTTCGAAATTTGAGTTTAAAATGACTTCGCAGTCCTCCCCGAGAAGGTCACCCATCACTGTGACTCTCGGCTCGTTTAACCTCTTATGTTCTGTTTTTCTTATTTATACTTAACTAATTGGTAATTACTAATTATTTGTGTTTATAGCTTATCTTGTTGTCTTAAGTGTGGTTCTAATCCCCTTAATTGTCCGGACCGACACCGATCACCGGAACAGTGAAATATACCAGGCTATGCAAATAGGGGTGTTACATCTTTTGAATCAAGCATAAAGGAAAAAGAAAATTTTAGTTTTGGAGAGAGAAGTGGTTTGGCCAAAAGATGAAAGAAGAAGAAGAAGAAGAAGACTAATTTTTATTTTCTTTCCTTTACTCTTAAATATCTTAATTTTCTAATTAAAATTAACTTTACAAGTGTCCACATTTAATTCCATAAGAAAATGTGTTTTCTAATCTTTATTAGTCCACTTGTCAAGTTAAGATAATTAGAAAATTAAAATTTTAATTAATTAGTATATGGAAAAATACTAATTAATCTACATTTTCTCTCTCCTTAGACCAAAGTCAAATTAACCAAAATTAATTTCTTACCTTATGAAAAATCAATCAAGTTTATATTTAAACACTTTAAATATTAACTTGACTACTTCCATAAATAAATTTAGTTTCAAATCACGCTAGGGACTTTGTAATCTAATTACAAACTAAAATATTACTTTGATTAATTAACTAAATCATTTAATTAATTAATCAGATTAATTTTGCTTTGGTCATATTATTCTTATGTGTGTGACTTACTTGGTTCATTGCTAATTGACAATAAGAATAATATTAACTTTTTAATATTATTGGAACTATTCTATACTTAAAATCAAATCCCCTTTTCATTTTTAGTTCTCATAAATTATGATTAACACCTAACATAGTGTATCATGACTATCCAATCAGTTATGAATTAATCCTTAATTCATGAACTTTTCATGTAGTGCACTAAAATTTCTCTATTACAAAATCCCAATTCTAGCTAGAGTCATGATTTATGTCAAACTCTTAATGCTTAGAATCATATGTTCTCATTTTAATTTTAATTCTTGATTAATAAGACATTCTAATCATAGACTCTTTTCTGACTAAGTCTATCTGTCCTGGCCAAGAACTTGACTTATTAAGAACAATTAAATGGACATAGGATTTTATCCTTATTTACTTAGGATAATGGATCCCATCTTGACTAAACACCTATCTTCATATATAACTAGTTGGAGCCAACACACACCCTTATACCCATACCTAGTATGTAAGTGGTATCAAACTCAAATCACCTATATATAAGATAACCATGTTATCTCAGGTCAAGAGATTATATGTACTATTATGATCTATATGATAATGTATTGACAAGAGTAAACTCCATGTACATGTCATATTCGTGTCACTGGTTCAGCCTACTTATCTCATAAGTGTCCATTTTGTTTATTATATGGCATGAGACTCACCATTCCATCTCATTAATATCTCATACTAATCCATGGAAATAAACAATGGTGACAATCTATCCGGATAAATCATGCCCAATGCGGTATCCTAGATTGTGAACCAAAATTTATAACACTTATAATAGAATGTTTTATCACTCATATGCTTAACATCTTAAGAATGAAACATCTAACAAGCTGTTAAAGGACATTTTCAATTAAATATTAACAATTATATATATATATATATATATATATATATGCCATTAAATTGGAGTAAATGTTTACAAGATACAAATTACAAGATATACTCTACGACATACTGCTAACAATCTTCTACTTGCACTGGAGCCAATCATTACAAAATCTTAAACCCATCTTCTCAAGATATCGATCTAATTGGTTTTGTGTCATGGCTTTGGTGAATGGATCAACTGGGTTCTCAACTGAAGCTATATTCTACATGGCTACTTTCCCTGTCCTAATTATTTCTCTGATAATATTATAGCGCCTTTCTATATGTTTGGATTTCTGGTGAGACCAGAGTTCCTTTGCTTGAATAACAGCGCCATTATTGTCATTGTATAGAGGAATTGGTGACATAATTGAAGGAACCACTCCAAGTTCTGTAAACACAAAACTTCTTTATCCAAATACTTCTTTTGCAGCATCAAATGCAATAATATACTTGGCCTTTGTAGTGAAAGTTGCAGTTGTTATTTACTTGGAACTTTTCTAGCTGACTGTACCTCCATTACAAATAAACACAAAACCTGAGATAGACTTTCTATTATCCACATCAAATTAAAATCAGAATTTGTAAATCATTCTAGTTGTAAATCACCTCCTCCATATATCAAGAGTACACCCTTAGCTTTTCTCAAGTACTTAAGGATATTCTTGATATTAGTTCAGTATTCTAAATCTGGATTAGATTGAAACCTGCTAATTAAACTAACGGCATAAGTGACATCTAGCCTTGGACACAACATAGCATACATAAGACTTTTAATTGCCAAAGCATATGGAATTCTTACCATCTTTTCTCTTTTTTCAGGTGTCTTTGGAGACATTTCTTTGGAAAGATGGATACCATGCTTTACCGGAAACAATCCTCTTTTGGAATTAAGCATGTTAAATCTTTTTAATACCTTTTCCAAGTATAGACTTTGGGATAAACCTATCATTCTTTTTTATCTATCTATATAGATACGAATTCCCAGAATATAGGTTGCTTTCCCTAAGTCTTTCATTGAGAAAGTATTAGACAACTAGATTTTTACAGTTGTTAGCATACTAATATCATTACCCATTAATAATATGCTATCCACGTACAAGACAAGGAAAGTGAGTGCATGTTAGTTATGTGTGCCCCAGGGCATGCACTGTTCTTGTAACTTGCAAGTAACATTGTAAATATTTTAATGGCAATAAACATTTCATTTAAATGTTGTGTATATTTAATAACATATTAATTTGAAATTTTCCATTAGCAATATATTATATATTCTATTCTTATGAGATAAGAATATGAGTGACAGAATATATGGAATATTTGTTATAAATCAGAATTCGTAGCTGAAGGATATTTTGGTGGGCACATTATATCTAAAGAGTTGTCACCTCTTTTTATCTCCATTGATCAGTATGAGATACTGATGTATAGAGAATGGTGAGTCCCATGCCATCTGATATGAGATATTAGCATAAATACAGTGGGCACTTATGAGATAAGTAGGTTGAACTTGTGACAAACAGATAACATGAACATGGCATTTACTCGAGTCAATAAAAAATTATCTGTGTCATACTAGTGTATATAATCCTCAGACCTGAGATAACATAGTTGTCTCTTATATGGCTGGTTTGAGTTTGCTACCATTTATATATCTGTACTGTGTATGGATAGTTTGGCATGTGTTGACTCATATTGGTCATATGTTGGGATAGGTGTTCAGTCAAGAGGGGATCCGTAGCCTTAAGTAAACAGGGTTAAAAGTCCTATGCGGATTTGAGCTGTTCTTGACAAGATTAAGTTCTTGGCCAGGACGGATGACTTTGTCAGGAAAAGTGTTTCCTGATGGTAAAGTCTTATATGTTAAGAATCAGATATCAAATGAGTAATAAGATTCCACAATAAGGGGTTTGACTCAACCATGACCCTTAATGGGATTGGGATATAATACGGAAGGATTTTAGTGCATGGTGATATATGATTAAAGGTTCATTTTAAGATATTTCTTATTGCTAATTGGGTGGCCATGGCATGCTATGCTAGGTGTCAACCATGGTCTATGAGGTACCTAAAATGATTTGGAGAAATCATTTGTGGGTTGGAAGAGTTCTAATGATATTAAGAGTTAATATCATTTCTCATTACCAGTTAGTAATGAGCCTAGTAAGTCACACACCTACACAAGTTAACCACCAAGTTAATTATGATTTAATTAATTAATTAAAGAGTTTAATTAATTAATTAAATAGATTTAGTTTGCAATAAGATTACAAAGTCCCTAGCATGACTTGAAACCAAATCTTGAATATTGAAAGTATGATAAAAGTTGAATTTATATTTAAAGAGTTTAAATATGAATTTAATAGTGAAATTAATTAATGGAGATTAATTGATTAATTGATTTATATGTGATATAAATTAAATAGAGAGAGAAATTACTATTTGGGTTAAGAACACAAAATTCAATACAAGGGCAAAATAGTAATTTTACATGGTGACATGTGACACCATGAGATGGTAACACGTGACACCTAATGATGTGTGCTATTTATCTTCCATGTGATGGAAGATGACATTTAGATGGTTTAATCTTGTCTTGACAAGTGGATTAATGAGATTAAAACAACTTAAAAGCAAGATTGAATTGGAAGATGACATGTGGCAACCATTTAATGTTTTTGTCTCATGTATATAAATGGAAGATAAGAAAAAAATTTATCTTCTTCTTCCTCTCTCACCTTGGACGGCAACAAGAGGGCTTCTCTCTCCTTTTGTTTTTTCTTCCATGGATTCACAAGGAAAAACTTGTTTTCCTTTGAATCAAAATCACTAAAAAGGGTTTCTAGCCAAGACACATCCAATTAAATATCACCTAAAGCAAACACCCTATCAATTAGTGGTTGGCAAACACCTAAGAGAGGATTTGGTTTGTCAAAGATGACCTTGGTGGTAGCTTGTGGTGGACAAGCTAGAGGAGTTACAAGTGGAGCTCTTGGAGGCTACCTAAGGGAGTAAGAAGTGTGATTCAGCGCCTTTGAGGTTAGTCTCCTTCAATCCCTATTAAAGCTAGGGTTTGATTTGATTAATAGTTAATCAACAATCCTTGATGGCAAATGAATATCAAATACATGTTAAAAGAGTGTTTTGACATGCTTTAGGGCATTAGTTGTTGGCTAGGATCATAATACACTTGTATGTTTGCATGAAATCCTAGAAAATTTTTGAAATCCAACCTCTAAGGCTCTAACCACGCTTCCCAAAACTGCCTTCAGTGCACTCCCACTAACCTTCTTGTACATATATGGCTCATCTTCATTTTTTATAAAACGAAATGATTTAATGGCTTTATCAAAACATATGTTTCAACTCCTCAAAGCTTATTTTAGACCATAAATGGATCTTTTATGCTTGCATACTTTAGAACCATCCTTGGATTCAAAACCCTTAGGTTGTTCCATGAAAATGTTTTCCTCTATGTATCCACTGAGAAAAGCAGTTTTGACATCCATTTGTCAAATTTCATAATCATAATATGTTGCTATGGCCAATAAAATCCTAATGGATTTCAGCATAGCTATAGGCAAAAATGTCTCTTTATAATCGATACCTTGCCTTTAGTAAAACCCTTTCGTTACTAGCCTTGCTTTACAAGTCTCTACTTTTCCATCAAAACTAATTTTCTTTTTAAAAACCCATTTATTCCCTATTGGTATAATACCTTCAGGTGGGTCTATAGGATCCCAAACTTGATTCTTATACATGGAATCTATTTCAGATTTCATGGTATCTATCCAGTTTGAAGAGTCTATATCTGATATAGCTTCTTTATAAGTTATAGGATCATTACTATAATCTACTTCTTCTTGAACAAACAACTCTTGTTCATTCAAATCAAGAAATCCATATATATTCGGAGGATGAGATATTCTACTTAATCTTCGAGGAATTGATGTGGATACATCATCAACAAGTTTAGGCTCACTAGATGGATCAATATCCATTTTATCTGTTTGTTGATCAGAACTCTCTAATTCTAATTCTATCTTCCTTCCTTTGCCACCTTCTTGAATAAACTCTTTCTTAAGAAAAATAGCATATTTACTTATCACAACTCTTTGTGATCTAGGAAGATAGAAATAATATCCAAAACTATTTTTTAGATATCCAATAAAGCGTCCCTTTTCTAATTTTATTTCCAATTTATCAATCTTTAGCTTTTTGATATAAGCTGGACAATCCCAAATCTTAACATGTTTAAGACTTGGTTGCTTTCCATATCATATCTCATATGGAGTGAAAGAAACTGATTTGGAAGGGACACGATTAAGAAGATATAAAGCTGGTTCTAATGCAAATCCCCATAGGAAGATTGGAAGATTGATATAGCTCATCATACTTCATGCCATATCCAGTAGAGTATGATTTCTCCTTTCAAATACACCATTTAATTATGGCATTCCTGGAGGAGTTAATTGAGAAACAATGCCATGTTCTTTTAAGAACTCATTGAATTCAGTACTAAAGTATTCACCTCCTCAATCTGATCTTAGAGTTTAATATTTTTTTTATTTGTTTTTCTACTTCAGATTTGAATTCTTTGAACTTTTCAAAAGATTCATGTTTGTATTTTATCAAATACAAATATCCATACCTTGATTTGTCATGTGTAAAGGTAATGAAGTAGAAAAAAACTGCCTCTTGCCATTTCTTTAAATGGACAACATACATCATGTACTAGTTCCAAAGCTTCTTTAGCTCTTAATCCTTGTCTAATAAAAGGTGATCTAGTCATTTTTCCTTGAAGACAGGATTCATAAATTGGGGTAGGTTCAGAAACCAATGAAGATAAAATCTCCATCTTTTCTAATTTTGTAATTCTATCTTCTGCAATATGACCTAATCTTAAGTACCAAAGTTGTCTTGGACTTGATTTGGTTTCAATGATTGCATTGGACTTGATTTGGTTTCAATGATTGCATTAAACTCAATTTGATTGCTTAGAGTTATTTTGCTTTCATTATCTAAATAATAAAGACCATCTTGCAAATAACCCACGTCAACAATTTTATTTCTAAAATAAATATTACAAACATCATCTATAAAATGAAATTCATATAGATTACTAGTCAAACTAGATACAGAAATGAAGTTTTTAAATGCATCAGGTACATATAATACATGTTCCAAAAATAAAACATGTTCTTTTAGATACAATGTGTAACACCCCTATTTGCATAGCCTTGTATATTTCACTGTTCCGGTGACCGGAGTCGGTCCGAACAATTAAGGGGATTAGAACCACACTTAAGACAACTAGATAAGTCATAAACACAAATAATTAGTAATTGTCAATTAGTTAAGTATAAATAAGAAAAACAGAACATAAGAAGTTAAACAAGCTAAGAGTCACAGCGATGGGTGACCTTCTCGGGAACGATTGCGAAGTCGATTTAAACTCAAATTTCAAACCGTAAAATGTGATGCCGCGGTCCTTAGGACTATTACGAACACAGTGGGAAAGAGAAAATCACGAAAAAGAATTGTTAAGCCAGTCAAATAATTAGGTCAGGGAGCCGGAAAAAATATTGAATTATTTACAAACCGGGTTGAACCGGTGAGGGGCAATTTGGTCAATTGACCCCGAGAGCTGACTCCTGACCTAACTGTCAAATAAAATTAGAGAAAAGAAAATTTCAGAATCGAGAATTAAATTAAATAACTAATAGAAAAATAAAAAAAAATGAAAAAAGTGTAGGGAGATAACATCATGCATGACATCATGCATGATGTCATAGATCCTATTATTAATAAATTTAATTATATTAATTTTTGGTCTTTCATAAGACATAAAAGAAGGAAAAGAAAAGAAAAAAAAATAAACCAAAAGTCTTCATCTTCCTCAAAGTGCCGCCTCTCTCTCTCCCAAGTTCTCTCTCAAAATTTCCTCCATGAAAGCTTATTTTTAAGCTTTCTAAACATTAATTCCACCATAAATCCTTTAATTTTCTTGAAGAAAAATTATAAGAAAATCGTGGAAGGAAGATTAGAAGGAGAAGAATTAAAGAAAATTGAGAGAAAGTGAAGATCAAAGACTTCACCTAAGGTTAGTAATGCAAAATTCAAATTTTTAGTTTAATTAGTGTGTGTATAGCATCAAGAACTTAGAAATTAACATAAAATGAAAAGAAAACTTATTTGGAGGACTCGATAGAAATTTCGGTCAACTAGGGTTTGATATATGTATGCATGAATTTGATAGATTTGAGAGTGTATGTGAGCTTAATTGTGTTGAATAATTATGATTAAATGCATTAAATTGGTTAAATGCAACAAGTTAGTAAGTTAGGGTTTTGGGATACTTAGGGTTAGAGACAAAAATGGGAGAAACTTGTAAATGATATCTTTGACCTAATGTGAAGTGAGAAATGGTCATTTGTGACTAAATGAAGTGTGTTGGAATGGTTGGAGTTAAGGCCAAATTCGGATTGAGTGTGGTCATGCTGCTGGTAGCATGACCAAGTCAACTTTGAAGGACCAAAAATGAAAATTTACAAGTCCAATTGGTATGAGACCAATTGGGAATGAAAATAGACACTAAATGACACAACTTTCATTTAGGAAGCATGCCCAAAAAGTGACTAAAACTTAGTAAATAAATTGACTCAATTCAGAAAATCTCAGTCTGTCCTTGTACAAACTGACCAAATGAACAGTGTTTGTTCATTTAGTCATAACTTGAGCTACGCAGGTCAAAATGACCTGAAATTTTACCAGTGGTTAGATGAGATATAGACCTAAAACTTTTATGAGGAACACAAACCCAAATTATGCCATTAACCAAGTCGTTTGGCCACCCAAAATTGGTGACCTAAAACTGCTAGAACTAAAAATTGCCCATAATTTTGGGTTGAGTTCAATCCGGCAGCTATGGTTCAAATGGCTATAACTTGAGTTAAAATACTCAAATTGGAGTGATTCAAAAAGGAGAATAAACTTAAGACAATAGGGAACATTTTCTATGAAGGAAGTTTTGCCAAATTCTAACAGTAAAGTGACCAATGGAACAGTGCAACTTAGGATACAAAAACTGAAAAATTGCAAATTTGCCTAAAAGTCTTGGAATTTGAGAAAATGACCAAAACCAACAAGTTTGGTAACCAAAATGTGGTATGTGGGTGAAGTTGGAATTCCCATACCTATTAAGCCTTAGAAAGTCAACAAATTGACTTGAATAGTACCATGAATAGTAACTCCAAAATGAAAATTTCCAAGAATATTAGTTTAAGCATATTTGGGCTAGAATTAAGTATATATGAATTAATTATTGGATTTACTGTGAAATAAGGTACTGAAACACTATAAATTTTGTGTTTCAGCTGAAAAAGACCTGGAAGGCCTAGAGGCGATTAAGTCCAAGTTTATGCACAATAACTTTAAATTATTGTTTTTCCACTGAAAACTTGATTTGTATGCATTGTGTTAATTATGGGTTTTGAGAACTATGGTGTTGCCACTTGTTAATGAAAATTTGATTTTGAAAATTAATTGTGTTTGTACACAAAAATTTTAAATTATAGTTTTCATAATGGAAATTGATTTGTTATACATTGTGAATGTTTTTGTTCATTATGAATTTTGAGAATATTGTATCGCCTATTTTACAATAGAAATTTGGAATGAAAATTAATTATTGATTTGTATGAAATATTTTAACAATATGGTTTTGAATTTAGTTATGGCTTTGAAAATCTTATTTGAAAAATAGTGTGTTGCCTACTTTGTAAATGAAAACTTTGGAATGAAATATGATTTGTGAATTGTATGAAATGTTTGAATAACTTGATTTAAATTGTTTTTTAATTCACACTTGGCATGGCAATACTAATATGTTCCTTCTTCACTTGTGGGGTGAGTATGATATTTGATCAGTTTCCTCCCTCTCTGGCTTCCCAGTCTGAGGGGTGAGTGTGGATGAGTACTCATTAGCTAGCTTGTAACACCCTCCCGGTAACCACTCCGTACATCCTACTGTTCCGATGACCGGTGTCGGTCCGGACAGCTAGAACGTCCGGAAAAATATTTAAACTAAAGTCAGGAACCATAATTAACTCAAATGTTAATAAGAAAAATTTAGTAAAAATTTTAGAAATAAAATACAACCAAGTCAAATGAGCCGGTGCCCAAGCGATGGGTAACCGGAGGGAAGTTGCGGTTCTCGCAACGAGGAGCCCTAGACCCGGGGAAAAATTCATAAAATAATTTTTAGGACTCCAGAAAAAGGTTATTGAGGTTCCCATGGCATTAGAATGCCAAGAAAATACCTAGAAAAATTTTTCAATCGGTACAGACAATTTTGACCCGTTAAGCCAAACGGAGGGCATTTTGGTCATTTTGCCTTCAGAGGTGATTTTTGGCCGACTTGTCCAGTTAAGTAAATAATTATTATGATCTAAAATATGAATAAATATTAGTAAAAATTTAATTAGAAATGAGTTAAAGAAAGAAGAAAGAAAAATCAAATAAAAAGGCATTAATGACATAAGCTTGATGTAATTAGAACCCCTTAGCCAATCAAATTAAAGGAAGACATTCATAATACATAAATGGGCAGAAAAAGAAGACCATTTTAGAGAATTTTCTGCAGCTACTCTTCTTCCCCAATAAAACGTTTCATGCTTCTCTTTTCCCTTCTCCATTTTCATGCTTACAAAGCTTGAATCCACACCCTTTCTCACCTCAAAACCCTAAGTTATCTTCACTAAAACTTGTCCCCACATCCTAAGCAACCTCTAGGCAGCCAAAAGAAGAAGAAAGAAGGAGTTTGGATAGCTTGAAAAATCTGCCACCTAAAGGTTAGTGCCTATTTACACTTAAATCTCTTTTAATTCATGTTAAAGACTTAAAGTGAGTAAGGTTTTGTAAATTAAATGAATGGAATCTATGTATATGGACCCTATGAATTTCGGCTGCCCTAAGGAAGGAACAAAGGTGGAGTGTTTTTGATGGTTTTAATGGACTTAGAATGAATTAGAGATCATGTTTAAGGTGTATATACACATAAATAATGAATGGAAGTGCTTAATTAGGTGTATGTGTGAATCATAAGGGAAAACTAGGGTTTTGAGAAGTGAAAAATTGACTTGGCTTAGGAAATTGTTAGAGAACATCTTAATGGTCAATTAGTGACCATTTTAGGTATTTTGACCATGAATTGAACTGAAAAATAGCATAGCCAAGTGAATGTGTAGGCTGCCTTGTTAGTGCAGCAGAGTGACTGAAAATTCAGTCCACTTGGACTGCCATAACTTGGGTTGTGTTAGTCCAATTGGTGTTTGGCCAATTGGACATGAAATTAGGCTTATAATGGCACATTTTTGCTGAAGAAACCATGCCCAAAAGACCAAAGCAAGTGGACCAAAAGTTGGCCCCAATCCGGATACCCTGCAAACAGCCCCTGCAGAATTGACCAAATGAACAGTAACTGTTCATTTGGCCATAACTCACTGTAGATATGGTCAATTGACCTGAACTTTTTACAGCAACAAGATAAGATATAGACAAACAACTTTCATGAAGGACACCAAACTAAATTATGCCATTAACCTAATCAAATCATTGAGCAAAGTGAAGTTTACTGTACTGAGATTTCCAGAATTTTCATTTGAGCAGTAATGTTTGGATGGCTATAACTCTCTCTAGAAAACTCGGATTTAGGCGATTCTTGAACCGATGAAAACCTAAGGCATAGTAGAACATTTCATATGAAGAATGTTAGGCCAAATTATGAACTTAACTTGATCAAATTACTGACCAAAGTTGGACCAAAATCTGCCAAAACCCAAAAGTGCAGCATGAACAGTGCACGTGAACAGTAAACTTATTTTGGCCATAACTTGAGCTACAAAACTCCAAATTGAGTGATTCAAAAAAGGAAATTCAACTAGACAGAATAAGGAACAACTTTCATGTTTACTATTTCCTCAAATTCCCACTGTAAAGATAACAAATTGAACAGTAAAGATGAAGCACCAAATCTGAAAATTTTGTTCAATTCGCATTAAGCTTAGAAATGGTATTGGCAACCAATACCAACAAGTTTTAAATACAAAATGTGGTATGTTTGGGGTGTTAAAACCAATACACCTATTTTCTATCTAAAAGTCAACATTTTTGTTGACCAATGAGGTGAATAGTGACACCAAAACCAAAAAATTTGGCAAATTTGCCAAAATGACCTAAGCTTTGAGAAAGTGACCAAAACCAACAAGTTTTGAATACAAAATGTGGTATGTTGAGAGTACTAAAACCAATGTACCTATTGTTTATGCAAAAGTCAACATTTTAGTTGACTAATGAAATGAATAGTGATATGAAAACTTGAAATTCAAAAATTGTGAAACTTAAAAGTGCAAAATGCCCTAGTAGGCCTAATGTGATTGGTTTGGATAGATTGGCATGCCAATAGGGTATTGTTTTAGCAGTACTGCGAAAGGCTTTATGCCTGTATTCATGGCTTTTATGCCCGTATTCATGGCTTTTATGCCAATTATGTGATATCATGGCTTTTTAGCTATACTGACTGTATACGTGGTTGACGTTCTGCGTCCCATGGTATGACGCCCGAGGCACTGCGGTGTCCAGTGTCAACGACCCGTTATCTAGTCCAGTCGTCCAGTATAGGTTACTTGGGCATGAAAAAGTATAACTGTGATTGAACTGATTATTAAAGAAAATACGAAAATTAAGTATCAGGAATGATTACAAAAATACAAAGAAGCTCAATATCATGAAGAAAATAATTAACGAAATGCATGAAGAAGTTAATATCATGAAACATGATTAGCCCTCGACTACACAATAAGTTAGTAATTATTCATTTCTTATGAACACAATAGCAAGGAAATTATTATTTTTATTTGCATATTGTATTTTCTTGTATTATTGGCACCACTAAGCTTTATGCTTAGCGCGTCGCTTTGCAACGCTGTAGGTGCAAGATTTGGACAGAGGGCCCAGTAGACCACAGATTGGGTAAGGCCGTTCACAGTTCTGCATAGTGTCCGTGTCACCTCAACTTCTGCAGTGCATTGGTAGGACACTAGGTGTCATTTTGGCATTCTATAATAAATTTTGATTTTCTCATATGTAATGAAACTTATGTAATATATTTTGATTTTCATGTAAATAATGCAAATTTGTGTTTGTAAATGGAAAAGTGAATATTGATCTGTGATTGTTACATGACTATCAAATGAGATGAATGATTGAGAATTGAAATTGAGAAATGAATGGTTGACAAATGTTGAGATGATGATTATTGGAGTTTGAGAGTAATTGAATACGAATATATGAATATTGGAAGTGTTTTTCACAGGTTCCGAAGAACTGTTTTCTCCATTTTTAGCCGGTACTCCGCCGGATTTTCTATAAAATTCTCGGAACCTCAAATAAATTATAATTTCGATAAATGGCTTAAATAAATTATATTTCACAAGTTATATTCAAAAGGAAGAATAAAAATGAATTAAGATAAAATAGAGTGCTCGGCACACTGAGTGGCATAACTTGCTCGGCTACACTGTAGTCGGGTAAGGGGTGTCACATAGCTAGCCACCTCCCTCATTGATTTCGATTAGTGGGGGTGTTTGCCTTATCATGATGTACACACGGCATGTTCGAAAATTTTGTGTCATGGCCTAAGTTGTGTTATTGTTTGGCAACACTATGTTTATTAAATTGTTTGATCAAGTTGTGCTATATTAAGCTTTGAAAATTATGATTTGTTATAAATGTGATTTGAGAAAAAAAAATTGTGAAATGTGATTATGAGATTTTTGAATGATGATTTGTTCATAAATGTTTTATATTATGTTTTATTGTGCACCACTGATTATTTATATACTCAGCGATAGCTTTAACTTGCTGTCGTAGATAGAGAAAAGGACATAGCAGCAAAGCGAGCTGCTACAGTTAGAGAAGAGCACAATTGAAGAATTTTTGTACGGGTATTGTCTATACCTTGGTAGTTTAGTTTGATGTAAATATGATATTATACATATGTATCTCTGTAATTTGAGCTGTTGTACAGATAAAATTGTAATAATATTATTTTTGAGATTTTGCATATGTAAATTAACTTATGATTGTAAATTAATGATTTAAAATGCAATGTGCATGAGTTATGACATGTTTTGAGATATTAATTCTTGATTTGAATTTTGGATTTTGAGTTGAAGTGTTGCCATTGTTGTTGATTTAAAGTTTGGTGGTTGCAAATGGAGTTATGATTGAGAAATATATTGGGAGTGTTTCTATTTTCAGGTTTTGAAGAACTATTTTCTCAAAATACAGACGGCATTCTGCCAAAATTTTTGTAAAAATTGCAGAGATTTTAAATATCCAAAAATTTGATTTATGGTTGGACTGTAAATGAAGGTTTTTAATATTTGAAAAAAATTTTACCCACTAATTCTAAAATGAATGAAAATTATTTTAAAATCCCTTGTAGTATATTTAATGGGTTATCGGTAGGTGAAGTACGGTAATTCATTAGGTGTACTACGAGAATATGTTACATCTTACGAGGAGTAGGGTGTGACGCAATGATTTAGAACCTATGGCTAACACTACAACAATTGCTCCATTACCAATCCAGAGTCTAAAATGCTGTGCATATCAAAACATATGTGAGAACTTGCACCAGTATTTAAAACTCAAGCTGTAGATAAATTATGAGTATTATTAGAATTTAAATAACAAGATATGGACATACCTTCTGAAGGCTTATCCTTCTTGCTTTTCAGAGATGCCAAATGCTCTTGGCAGTTCCTTTTCCAGTGCCCATCCTTTTGATAATAAAAACATTTTCCTTTGTCAGCAACAGCTTCAACCTTCTTTTTCTTCTAGGATTGGTTTTTAGCAATCTGCCAGAAGGACCAGGGATAAAAGTTTTCTTTTTTTTATTGCTTTTCTTCTTCTTGGACTTTCTAGAAGAAGAAGCAACTAAAGCAACTTCTTTCCATTTATTGCTAGGCATATTACCCTATGCAATAACTAGCAAATTTAGCAGACCAGCTAAGGTGTATTCTTGCTTAGTCATATGGAAATTTGTGATAAAAGATCCAAATGACTTTGAAAGGGATTGCAAGATCAAATTTGTTTGTAATGTGAAGTCCATGGTAAAATCAAGTGCCTCAAGCTGCTTAATAAGCCTGATCATCTTGTGCACATGAACCCCCACATCCATCCCTTCACTCATTTTCATCCTGAATAGCTACTTAGATATCTCATATCTAGCATTCCTACTATGTCAACAATACAACTCTTATAGGTGATCTAGGTTTTCAGATGCAGATTGCATTTTCTCATGTTGCTTTTGTAACTCATTAATCATAAAAACATAATATAACACCTAGCCCACATGTCATGCTCTTTCCACCTATCTAAAGTGTCATGTTCCTCTGGTGTAGCCCCTTCTGGTAAAGGACTAAGAACTTTAAAATCTAGAACATATCCTATATGTTCTAAATTCAAGACAATCTTTAGATTTCTCAACCAAACTGAGAAATTAGGCCTAATTAGCCTATTATTATCAAGTATACTAGCAAGAATGTTGGATGGTTGTTCTGTTATTTTATCATATTGAACTGCAAAAAATAATAAGATTTCCAATTAGTATATTATATCATGTAACTAACCAAAATGATCATAGTCTTTAATTAAATTAGTCATCTCACTAATTTGGTGAATTTTACACTTCCAAAGTAGGAAATGGAAATCCCAATTGGGTTGGATTTCTAGTGAGTGATTAAATTCTTATAAATTGTTAATTATCCTCAAGTACATCCATTCTTGGATTCATAACAATTTATAAGTGAGTCACCTTACTCTTCACATCTCATGTGAGGTTCAATCATTAATTTGGCTCCTAATGCTCAAAAGCTCAGGTACATCCATTCTTGGTTTATCATGCATTAGTTAAGTTAAGCTCACTAAGTCAGTAAGCATGCAAATTTGAACCTTAATGATCTCAGGCACATCCATTCTTGACCATTAAAGTATTTATATACTCACAACATCTCATGTTTTAACAATTACTTTAAGAAGATCTCTTAAACTAAATATATCATTCCTATGTTATCATAGCCACTAATGTAAATATTTAAAATTTCTCAAATAATTGTCTTAGCTGAAAGCAATGATGCAATTAATTTTCTAACTATCTTAACTTGACCAGTGGACTAATAAAGATTAGAAAACATATTTTCTTATGAAATTAAATGTGGACACTTGTAAAGTTAATTTTAATTAGAAAATTAAGATATTTAAGAGTAAAAGAAAGAAAATAAAAATAAGTCTCCTTCTTCTTCTTCCATCTTTTGGCTAAACCACATCTCTCTCCAAAAACCAAAATTTTCTTCTTCCTTTTATGCTTGAGGCAAGAGATATTAGAAGTTGTTACTCTTGAATTAAAAGTTGAGAAAGTGTTTCTCTTTACTTCCATAAAGATAAAACCTAGAAAAACCTAAACTCCTAGCTTGTGCAATTTGGCCAAGTCAAAAGGGAAACACAAAAGGATTTTTGGTTCATAAAAGGAAGCTTTGGTCACCTTCTTTGTCTAGACAAGTTAGAGGATCAATAATTGGTGGTTTTCACTACCCGGATTAGGTGTTGAAATTTGATTCTGCTCCTTAAGGGTAAAATCCTTAAAGTAAGTCTAATTCACATAATAATCTCACTCAAAACTCACTCAGTTCATGTAAATATTTTATTAAATATAAAATATAATTACAATTTTGTTATAATATATAACAATAAGTGGCAAGCACAGTAGCAAAATAACAAAACTACATGTCTTTACAAAAGATTTTCGCAAAAATGTACATAAACCTGCAAAATTAAGGTGTCAACCTTTAGAACTCAACTAGTCAAAATCTACTAAATGTACTTGCTTTGTTTGTCCCTAAAGGTGAAGATAAAGAAAATGGGGGTAAGTTGGGGGCTTAGCGAGTAGAAGCATACTTAGGGAAATAAAATATGTAGTAAAAAAATTTATATCCAAGCACATGAATAAGCAGCAATCATACGATTTTTGCATAGCACAAACAATTTACAACAATATAGTCATGTTACCAATGATCTCCCAGCCATAACATAATCATATCTTATGTCCAATGTGCCTAGCCCATTAAAGGAGCTCCTAAAGACTTCCTCTTAACATAACACATAATGGATACTAGGGACTAGAAGTCATGACTTACCTAAGGTGGATTCTATAATCCATAGTATATGGATGTCAAAGACACAGATTGAATTGCCTTACCCGACATCCCCTTTCCTTTACTTCCGTTGTGAACTCATTGGCATACATGCTATTTACTTTACTTTACTTTCCTTTCCCAATGAGAATAGAGGATCATCCATAAACTATCAATACATCACAATAAACAATGTAACACCTTCATGAAAATACATTACTAACATATAAAACCAATTATACAACTACATTCAATAAAAATCATATAATATCATGATATATGAAAGTGTCAGATATGCTGCAAACATTTAAATAAAGAAATACATTTAAAACAATTCAAGTAGGTTCTATTCACAATTGTTATTGGATATGTTAGGACTACTAACTCTATTAACTAGATGGACCTATACAATTATACTAATATTTGGTTAAACATTGATTATTAATTAGTTGTATTTACATAATTAACTTAACTTAATTAGCTTAATTATCATGCTAGAAGTCTAGAAAATCCCCTGTAACTAGGCTTATCCTCCTTTCAAAGCAACACAAACACAAACATAAGGCTTCAAGCCTACAACAATAATCATAATGCCCATCTAGGGCCTATAACAAACCTAGTCTAATTCCAACTGTCCAATTCCTTAGTTAGGACTCCTAACTCCTTTATTTTCTAATCGTTTATGTTCTGTGTTCTATTATTTAGTCTATAAGAAAGAGTTAGAGGGGTTATTAGTTTAGGAATTAAACATAATTGATTAGATTTGGAATTCTCATTCAGGGCATGTTCAGCGGCCGAAGGTTGCCATGCACTATTTACATGGCTCTCATAAGAATCGGCTATAAACATTCATAGTTCAGCTGCCAAACCTAGGTTTACCTAGAATTTGTCCACAGTGCAAAAGTTTAGAGTTTCAACCCTTAAATCCCATCATCAATCATAACTTTCTAATTCTAGGTTCATTATATCATTTTAGGCTTTAAGCAACTAGAGACAATCTTGTCATACCTTGCCTCTCTATAAGGCATAACATGATCCCGTAGTATACTTAATGAATTACTGAAATTCGACTACAGATAACCCATTAAATATACAACAAGGGATTTTGAAACAATTCTATTTCTTTTTGAAGGTAGTGAGCACTTTTAACAGGTATTAAAAACTTTTAATTACAGTTTAAATATTAAGTACACATTTTGACAAATTTTATTTTCTGCACATTTTGTAGAAATTTTGGTAGCGTGCCATCTGTATTTTGAGAAAACCAAAAATTTAAACCTGTAAAAACACTTCCAATAAAATCATTTCACAGCTCCCAACCTCCAATACAACTCAAATCAATATCCTTAACAGTAATTAAATTCAAAACCCACAATTCAAATCAAAATTGTCATATAAAAGAATTCAAAATAATTCATACACATTGCATTCAATTAATTAATTTACATTCACACTTTAATTTACAGACATAAAAATCCAAAAGATAATGTTATTACAAGTTTTACTGTAAAACTTCTCAATTTACATTAATACATATGAACATTATTATATTTACATCAAAATAAATACATTGGGTATAAAATAATATCCGTACAAAATTTAGCGGAGTCCTCTATCTCATTAGCAGCTCACTCTGCTGCTTTCTCCTTTCCTTTATCTACGATAGCAAAATAAGCTATTGCTAAGTATAGTTTATTCAGTGGTGTACAATAAAAATTTAAAATGCTGATTATATAACATTCACAGTTAAATCATAATTCAAACAATTCATAATCCCATTTCACAATTTTCAAATCACATTTATAATACAATTTTATCAAATAAGTTAACAAACACAGTGTTGCCAATCCATATACATCTTAGGTCATGATACAAAATTTTTTATCAATCTTGTGTTGTACACCATGACAAAGTGATCTGCAACCTCACTAATCAAAATCAATGAGGGAGGTGGCTAGCTAGCTAATGAGTACTCATTCGATCTCGACCTTAACTGGTAAGCCAGAGAAGGAGGAAAATAGTCGATCTCAACCCCATACATGGAGGAGGAATAATGTGGTACTACCATGCTAAGTGTGAATCCAAAATCAATTTAAAACAATTTATTCAAATATTGCACTAAAAATCCAATCAATTTCTAAAGTCACATTTTCATTCACAATGAGGCAACACAATTCATAATTAACACAAAAATTCCATAAAGCATACCAAATCAAAATTTCAATAAGAAATACTTAAATAGGTTTATTATGCAAAAACCTGATTTGAGTCGCCTCTAGGCCTTGACTCAATGTTCCTTATGCTTCTCAATATCCTTTTCAACTAAAACACATAATTTACAGTGTTTCAGTATCACATCTCATAATAATTTCAATAGGTTGCCAATATAGTACATTTTACGATTCTCTCAAGTTGGCATTTATTGCCACTTTTATTTCTAAGGCTTTGTTGTATAGTAATGGTTAATTTACAAATTTTGTATGCTAGATTGATCTAGCTAAATGTCTTGTTTCCCTTGGTTTTTAAGTTCTAGTCAAAAGAGAAAATTTGTAGGTTTATGTCTTATTGAATTTTTGCCACTGATTTTAAGTCATTCTGAGTTGTATAGACCAAGATATAGTCAATTTACTAAAGCTGGACAGATTGCATTTTTAAGGCAAAGTTAGGTCATTTTTAGGTCAATTCAATTCTGGCAGATTTTGTAACCAAACTTGTGCAAACAAATTAACTTAGTTTTAGTCATTTCTGAGATTTGGTGTCTTTACAAGAGTTGTAGCTCTATGTCTAAGCTTTTCATTGATATAAATTTCAGGTCATTTGGACCTGTTTTGAGTGAGTTATGGTCAAAAGACTGACTACTATTCATATGGTCAAATTCTAGGTTTGTAAAGTTACAATTCCGGATTAGGTCAATTTTACGAGCAGTTTTCGAATAGAATTTTGGCAACATTTCTACATGAAAGTTGACCTATTTTATGTTTAGTTTTGCCTTCAATTGGCTTCATACCAATTGGGGTCATACAAATTCAACTATGGCTTAAAATGTATACTGCCCTTAAACAAAATTCTCATACACCAACCAATGCACATTCAACTTGCTCTAATTTCACTTCCTATGCCTCATTCTGGATTTGTACCATACCATATCCATTCATCACATCACATTATGATCAATTTGCGTAGAATATACAAACTCTCAATACACCAAATACAACTCAGAATTACAAAGTCCAAATTCAACAATATATACACATAACACACCTAATTAACACATATAATTCCCACTAATGATTTACATACACATTCCTCAATCCTTGGTACCATAATTCATAAAAAAATTGTATGAAATTAAACACTTTTCCTTGAATTACCAGGCTACTGAATTGCTCAATTTACAAAGCCCTCACAATTCCTTCCAAAACCCCAAAATTCAATTGTTCAAATACACAATTCAAACACATATATACTAATTAAACTCTTATACATTTAAGCCCTCTAATCACCCCTTTAAATCACTATTTACATGAAGAATTAAGTCAAAATCCCATGAACATGAAGCTACCGAAAGTGGAACATCTCCATAACTCATTAAATTCCTCAATTTCTTCCATAATCTAACTCACCATAACCTCAATTACAACTTTAATGAAGCAAGTAATGAGAAATGAGTACTTACCTCTTTGAAGCTTGACCAAAACTTTAGCTATTCCCCTTGAAATTACTATCAAATTCTTCCTTGCAAAGTGGGGATAAACTTTAATGAAGACAAGTTGTAGAAATGATGGCTTGATCATGGAGTTTTAGGGCTTGTATGGTGGGCGGCCATGGATGGCTTTTGGGAGAGCTTTGGTTCGGCCAAGTTGAGCTTGTGAGGAAGAAGAAAGTGATGCAGAAAATTAGTGGAGAAATCTATTGGTTTATGCTTTTATATGGTCCATAGTGCTCCACTAAGTCAATATTAAATTAAGTTAATTTAAACTTTCAATTATTTAACATTTTACCCCATAATTTTTCTTATTTATACATCATGTTTGGTTTCTAATTTTCTTAGTATTTTCAAAATTTAATATCACTTTATTTTCATCGAAATTTAGGTCAAAAGCCAATTGTAGGTGTCAACTGATCAAAATGCCCCTCTTCGGGTTACATTCTCGATTTTTCGGTAACACCGATTTTTATCGGTTTCTTGATTTCTCAGTTTTTCTTTGTACTAATTTATTAATTTTTCTTTGACATTTCTAATATTATTTATACCTCAATAGATGTTTAATTAGGTCCCAAAAATATTTTTTAGGGTTTCCCGCAGTCCATGGCTAGTCAACAGCCCTCGCCGTAACTTCTCGGTGCGGTCCCCCATCACTACGATTTCTGACTCATTGAACTTAATTACATTTCATCTCTTTTATTTTTCCTTAATTGTTCTTGTATTTTCTTATCATGTATTTCATCATTTTATGTTTCTTTCCTATCATTTAAGTGTATTACCAGACATCCTAACTGTCCGGCCAGACATTGGTCACTAGAACAGTTCAATATACCAGGCTATGCATATAGGGTGTTACAATTCTCCCCCTTTTAAAATAAATTTTTTCTTGAAATTTTACCTTGCATCAGTCTCTGAACAGTTGTGGGTGTTGGCTCCTCATATCCTTCTCTCGTTCCTAAGTAGCTTCCTGGCCTGAATGATGGTTCCACAACACTTTCACCAGTGGTATTTGCTTGTTCCTTAGCTGCTTTACCTCATATGCGAGAATTTCTATGGGTTCTTCCTCATATGTGAGGTCTGGATTCACCTCAATCTCTTCTACTGGTAGTACATGAGATGGGTCTGATCTATACCTCCTCAACATGGACACATGGAAGACATTATGTATCTTCTCCAACTCTGGAGGTAGTGCTAGTTGGTATGCCAAAGGACCCACTCTTTCTAGAATCTCATATGGTCCAATGAAATGAGGATTCAGTTTTCCCTTTCTGCCAAATCTCATAATCCTTTTCCAAAGGGAGACTTTGAGGAATACCTTATCACCCACTGCATATTCAATATCTCGCCTCTTCAGATCGATATAGGACTTCTAACGATCTGATGCAACCTTGAGTTGATCTCTGATCAGTCTGATCTTTTCCTCTGTCTATTGAAAAATCTCTAGCCCAATCATCTTTCTTTCACCCACTTCATCCCAACACAGGGGAGTTCTGCACTTTCTGCCATACAAAGCTTCATATGGAGGCATCCCAATGCTTGATTGGTAGCTGTTGTTATAAGAAAACTCAATCAAAGGCAAGTGTGTATCCCAACTATCCTCAAACTCAATCACACAAGCCCATAACATATCCTCCAATATCTGAATTACCCTCTCAGACTAGCCATCTATCTGTGGGTGAAATGCCATGCTGAAGTTCAATTCAGTTCCTAAGGCTCTCTAAAGACTACCCCAGAATCTAGAAGTGAACCTAGGATCTCTGTCAGATACAATCGATACTGGCACTCTATGTAGTCTCACAATCTCATCTATGTATAGTTTAGCCAATCTCTCTAGGCTATAGTCCATTCGAACTAGCAGAAAATGAGCAGACTTGGTCAATCTGTCCACTATAACCCATACTGCATCATGACTCTTCTATGTCCTCGGAAGTTCCATCACAAAATACATAGTTATCCTTTACCCTTTCCACTCAGGTACTGGCAATGGATGTAACAAACCAGCTGGTACTTGATGTTCTACCTTCACTTGCTGACAAGTTAGGCATTTGGAGATAAAATCAGCTACATCCCTTTTCATACCCATCCACCAGTAATGCTTCTTTAGCCCTCTGTACATCTTAGTGCCACCAGGGTGCATAGTAAAAGGAGATTCATGTGCTTCTTTTATAATGATCTGTCTCAAGTCAATATCATTAGGAACGCACATTCTACCCTGATGTAGTAGTAGGCCATCATCTCTTACTGAGAATTCAAGTTTCTTGCCCTGCCGGACTTCTTCCAATAGATTCTGATATTTTTCATCATTCTGTGTAGCCATTCTAATCTGATCAATCAACACTGGCTGTACATGCTATCCAACTACTGTCTGTTCCTCATCATCAATCTCCAAACTGGCATGCTGTGCTTTCAATTCATGCACCACGGACAGAGGAGAAATTCTTAGACTTGCCATTGTCTTACGACTTAAGGCGTCAGCCACAATATTAGCTTTCCATGGCTGATAGTCTATCAGACAATCATAGTCTTTAATCAACTCTAACCATCTCCTCTGTCTTAAATTCAACTCTTTTTGAGTGCCCGGATACTTCAAACTCTTATGATTTGTGTAAATGTAGCATTTCTCCCCATATAAGTAATGTCTCCAAATCTTAAGAGCAAATACAATAACTGCTAGCTCCAAGTCATGTGTTGGGTAGTTCCTCTCATGCTGTTTTAGCTGGCGTGATGCATATGCAATGACATTTCGATCTTGCATTAATACGCAACCTAACCTATTGTGAGAAGTATCATTATAAACTATATATTCTTTACCCGGTGTAGGTAAAGTCAGGACTGGAGCTTCAATCAAACACTTCTTCAACTCATCAAAACTCTGCTGGCATTTATTTGTCCACTGAAATTTCACATCTTTCTAAAGCAGCTTGGTCAGTGGAGAAGCCAACATAGAGAATCCCTTAACAAACCATCGGTAGTATCTAGCTAAACCCAGAAAACTACAGATTTTTATAATATTCTTGGGCAGCTTCCAATTAAGGATAGCTTTTACCTTGCTAGAATCTACCTTAATTCCTTTAGCTGACACAATATGTCCCAAGAAAGAGATTTCCTTTAGCCAAACTTCACATTTTGACAATTTGGCATGCAGTTGTTTCTCTCTTAAGGTTTGTAATACAATCCTCAAGTGCCTATCATGCTCCTCTGCATTCTTCGAATATATCAAAATATCATTAATAAACACAACCACAAATTGGTCGAGGTATGTTCTAAAGATAGTGTTCATCAGATCCATAAAAGCAACTGGAGCATTAGTTAACCCGAATGACATTACCAGAAACTCATAATGGCCATACCGAGTTCTAAAAGCAGTTTTTAGAATACTCTGCTTTACACCTTCAACTGATAATAACCAAATCTCAAATCAATTTTGGAGAACATAGCTGCACCCTTTAGCTAATCAAATAAGTCATCAATGAGGGGCAACGGATGTCTATTCTTGATTGTCACCTTATTCAACTGTCGGTAATCAATACATAAGTGGAGAGTGCCATCTTTCTTCTTAACAAACAATACTAGTGCTCCCTAAGGTGACACGCTAGGGCGAATAAAGCCCTTGTCAAGTAACTCTTGCAATTGTATTTTCAATTCTTTTAGTTCTGCAGGTGCATTTTGTAAGGTGTTATGGAGATTGGATCCACACCAGGCATAACATCAATTTCAAACTGCACCTCTCTTTCTGGAGGTAATCCTGGCAACTCATTAGGAAATACATCTAGAAAGTCACATACTGTAGGGATGTCCCTCAATGCTGGACTCCCCACATGGGTGTCTACCACATGAGCCAAGTATGCTTCACACCCCTTTCTAATCATTTTTCTAGCTAGTGCAGCCGAAATGATGTTTAACGACAATAGTTGCCTCTCCCTGTGTATTACCACATCACTGTACTGAGGGAGACCAAAAGTGATTGTCTTTAGTCTACAGTCAATTATGGCGTGATGCCTGGCTAACTAATCCATGCCCAAGATGATATCATAATCTTTGAAGGGCATTTCTATCTGATCAGACAGAAAAGTATGTCCTTGGATCACTAAAGGACAATCCCTATACATTCTATTGACCCTGACCTCTTGTCCCAACGGACTTGTTACTAGCACCTCAAAATCCATTTTCACACAAGTAACAGCAGTAAGGCAAGCAATGCTGGCACTAACATATGAGTGTGTAGATCTAGGGTTAAACAAAACATACACATCTTAATTAAAGATTGAGAAGGTACCACAACGATATCTGAAGTCTCAGCCTCTTCTCGTTGTATTATTGTGTAAACTCTGGCTGGAGCTTGTCCAGGCTGATTTACTGTGATTTGACTTCCTGGGGTACTACCTCTACCTCTACCTCTGCCTCTGCCTCTGCCTCTGCTAGCTGGCTGTGAACCCCTCGGTGTAGAGGCTTGGACTGATCCCTCTAATGTGGCAGATGGTCTAGAAAGGCGTGGATTGGTACAATCTTTTGTAAAATGTTCGGTCCCTCCATGATTAAAACATGCACCTGTGGCTTTAAATCATACCCCACCATGTGTTCTGCCATAAGTCTCACATTGGTGGACCAATAATGCCCCTCGAGGTGTCTGCTGTGTCTGCTGAGTCTACTGACTAGATCAAGGTAATTTCTAGCCAGAACCACTCTTAGTAGCTTGGCCAGTAGCCTTTTCAGTCTTCTCTTTCTCTTGTGCACCTTTTTTAACTGCCCCTTCTGATTCTATCTTTTTCAATTCCAAGGCTTGTGAGATCAACTCAGAGAAATTCTGATGTCGGAAGCCCACAACTTGCATTCTCATATCAGGCCTTAACCAGGCCTCAAACCGCTTACACCGATCTCTGGGGGTGGGAACCAGGCTTCCAGCATAGTGGCTCAATCGAGAGAAATCTCTCTCATATTCTGCTATGGTTCTGCCCCCTTGTTTCAAACTCAAGAATTCTTATAACTTCATATCCACATAAGCATCAGGGACCCACTTCTGTCGAAACTCCCTTAGAAAATCTGACCAGGTAAGAACTGGAGGCTCTACCAGGCTGTAGGGAATGGTCTTCCACCATTCATAAGCATCCCCTTACAGAAGTGATACAGAGTACTCAAACTTTAGCTCTTCTGCACACTGTAGCTTCCTGAACACCCGTTCCATTCTTTCTAACCACTGTTCTGCTCCCAGTGGATCCACTATTCCCTTGAATTCTGTAGCCCCAAACTTCATCAATTTCTCATACTGTCTTGCTGGGGGCTGTGGTTGTGCTGCTGTTGCTTGAGTTTGGGCTGGTGTTGACAAATTTCCAGCCATTTATTGGAACAAGGCGGCCATCTGCTATGTAAACTGAGCAAGAAACTGTGGTACTTGAGGAGCTAGAGTGGCTGACCCACTCGTATTCTGGAGTGCTGGGGCTTCCCCTTGTGCCTTAGCCTCTACAGACTGTTCCACGGAATGATCTCCTTCTCCCATTCTGATTCCAGTAATTTTCTACTCCCTGATAACAAACATAAGGAGGTTGACCCCCGTTAGTTCACATTCATGATGTAAATATGTCATATGTATTAATTTAGGACACTTGAGTAGTTGTACTTATCAAAAGGAATAATCAAATTCACAATCAAAATTCAGTTCAAAAACATGCTCTGATACTACTCAAACATGTCACACCTTATCTCTCTGTAAGGCATAACATGATCCCGTAGTATACTTAATGAATTACCAAACTTTGGCTACCAATAACCCATTAAATACACTACAAGGGATTTTGAAACAATTCTATTTCTTTTTGAAGGTGGTGAGCACTTTTAACAGGTATTAAAAACTTTTAATTACAGTTCAAATACTAAGTACACATTTTGACAAATTTTATTTTTTCACACATTTTGTAGAAATTTTGGTAGAGTGCCATCTGTATTTTGAGAAAATAAAAAATTTATACCTGTAAAAATACTTCCAATAAAATCATTTCACAGCTTCCAACCTCCAATACAACTCAATTCAATATCCTCAACAACAATTCAATTCAAAACCCACAATTCAAATCAAAATTGTCATCTCAAAGAATTCAAAATAATTCATACACATTGCATTTAATTAATTAATTTACATTCACACTTTAATTTACAGACATAAAAATCCAAAAGATAATGTTATTACAAGTTTTACTGTACAACTTCTTAATTTACATTAATACATATGAACATTACTATATTTACATCAAAATAAATACATTGGGTATAAAATAATACCCGTACAAAATTTAGCGGAGTTCTCTATCTCAATAGCAGCTTACTCTGATGCTTTCTCCTTTCCTTTATCTGCGACAGCAAAATAAGCTATCGCTGAGTATAATTTACTCAGTGGTGCACAATAAAAATTTAAAATGCTAATTATATAACATTCACAGTTAAATTATAATTCAAACAATTCATAATCCCATTTCACAATTTTCAAATCACATTTATAATACAATTTTATCAAATAAGTTAATAAACACAGTGTTGTCAAACCATACACATCTTAGGTCATGACACAAAATTTTCGATCAATGCCGTATTGTACACCACGACAAAGCGATCTACAACCTCACTAATCGAAATTAATGAGGGAGGTGGCTAGCTAGCTAATGAGTACTCATTCGATCTCGACCTCAACTGGTAAGCCAGAAAAGGAGGAAAATAGTCGATCTCAACCCCATACATGGAGGAGGAATAATGTGGTACTATCATGCTAAGTGTGAATCCAAAATCAATTTAAAACAATTTATTCAAATATTGCATGAAAAATCCAATCAATTTCTAAAGTCACATTTTCATTCACAAAGTGGCAACACAATTCACAATTAACACAGAGATTTCATTAAGCATACCAAATTAAAATTTCAATAAGAAATACTTAAATAGGTTTATTATGCACAAACCTGATTTGAGTCGCCTCTAGGCCTTGACTCAATATTCCTTACGCTTTTTAATGTCATTTTCAGCTGAAACACACAATTTATAGTGTTTTAATATCATATCTCATAATAATTTCAATAGGTTGCCAATATAGTACATTTTACAATTCTCACAAGTTAGCATTTATTGCCACTTTTATTTCTAAGGCTTTATTGTATAGTAAAGGTCAATTTCCAGATTTTGTATGCTAGATTGATCTAGCTAAATGTCTTATTTTCCTTGGTTTTTAGGTTCTAGTCAAAAGAGAAAATTTGTAGGTCTATGTCTTATTGAATTTTTGCCACTAATTTTAAGTCATTCTGAGTTGTATAGACCAATATATGGTCAATTTACTAAAACTGGATAGAATGCATTTTTAAGGCAAGGTTATGTCGTTTTTAGGTCAATTCAATTCTGGCAGATTTTGTAACTGAAATTGTGCAAATAAATTGACTTGGTTCTGGTCATTTCTGGGCTTTGGTGTCTTCATAAGAGTTGTAGCTCTATATCTAAGCTTTCCATTGATATAAATTTCAGGTCATTTGGACCTATTTTGAGTGAGTTATGCGCAAAAAACTGACTACAATCATATGGTCAAATTCTAGGTTTGTAAAGTTACAATTCCGGATTAGGTCAATTTTACGGGTATTTTTCGAACAAAATTTTGGCAACATTTCTACTTGAAAGTTGACCTATTTTATGTTTAGTTTTGCCTCCAATTGGCCTTATACCAATTGGGGTCACACAAATTCAATTATGGCTTAAAATATATACTGCCCTTAAACAAAATTCTCATACACCAACCAATGTACATTCAACTTGCTCTAATCTCACTTCCTGTGCCTCATTCTGGATTTATACCATACTATATCCATTCATCACATCACATTATGATCAATTTGCGCAGAATATACAAACTCTCAATACACCAAATACAACTCAGAATTACAAAGTCCAAATTCAACAATATATACACATAACACACCTAATTAACATATATAATTTTCACTAATGATTTACATACACATTCTTCAATCCTTGGTACCATAATTCATCAAACAATCGTATGAAATTAAACACTTTTCTTTGAATTACCAGGCTATTGAATTGCTCAATTTACAAAGCCCTCACAATTCCTTCGAAAACCCCAAAATTCAATTGTTCAAATACACAATTCAAACACATATATACTAATTAAACTCTTATACATTTAAGCACTCTAATCACCCCATTAAATCACTATTTACATGAAGAATTAAGTCAAACTCCCATGAACATGAAGCTATCGAAAATGGAACATCTCCATAACTCATTAAATACCTCAATTTCTTCTATAATCTAACTCACCATAACCTCCATTACAACTTTAATGAAGCAAGTAATGAGAAATGAGTACTTACCTCTTTGAAGCTTGAATAAAACTTCAGCTATTCCTCTTGAAATTACTATCAACTTCTTCCTTGCAAAGTGGGGATAAACTTTAATGAAGACAAGTTATAGAAATGATGGCTTGATCATGGAGTTTTAGGGCTTGTAAGGTGGGCGGCCATGGATGGCTTTTGGGAGAGCTTTGGTTTGGCCAAGTTGAGCTTGTGAGGAAGAAGAAAGTAATGTAGAAAATTAGTGGAGAAATCTGTTGATTTATGCTTTTATATGGTCCATAGTGCTCCACTAAGCCAATATTAAATTAAGTTAATTTAAACTTTTAATTATTCAACATTTTACCCCATAATTTTTCTTATTTATACATCATGTTTGGTTTCTAATTTTCTTAGCATTTTCAAAATTTAATATCACTTTATTTTCATGGACATTGAGGTCAAAAGCCAACTTTAAGTGTCAATTGACTAAAATGCCCCTCTTCGGGTTACATTCCCGATTTTTGGTAACACCGATTTTTATCAGTTTCTTAATTTCTCGATTTTTCTTTGTACTAATTTATTAATTTTTCTTTGACATTTCTGTCACACCCTACTCCCCCGTAAGATGTAACATGATCTCGTAGTACACCTAATGAATTACCGTACTTCGCCTACCGATAACCCATTAGATCTACTACAAGGGATTTTAAAACAATTTTTGTGAAATTTAAATCATCGATTAAAATCTGGTGTTATAAAATTTTTTTCAAAATTTTGGCAAAGTGTCGGCTGTGTTTTGAGAAAACATTTCTTCAAACCTAAAAAGGAAAACACTCCCCATATATTTTCTCAAATACAACTCCAATAACTTCATTTCAACTCACAATTCAAATCTCAATAAACAATCAATTCATTTTCAAACCAATCTCAACATAAAGAAACATTTCATTGATTACAAAACTCAAAATTTATATTACAAAACTATTCAAATAAATGAAATATCAAATTTATATTGAAAATAATTTACATTTAATTACATACCAAAATATTTTACAAGAGTTTTTATACAACTGCTCAAATAATTTACATACATACTATTACTTGCATAAATCAAAACCTGTGTACATGGGTAAACCTGGAGCTGATCTGAATGTCTCTTCAAAGAAGCTTACTCAATTGCTCTATGCTCTTTTCACCTGCGACAGCATACAAAGCTGCCACTAAGGTGAACTCAGTGGTGCACAACTATAATTTAAAACACAATACAATATACTTTAACAAAATTACAGCAAATAATTTGGAAATCCGGATAATCATCAAATTCCAAAACTCAAAATATTCATTGCCAATAATATAAATTATTTGTATAAAATGACTTTGATTACAAAATTCAATTTATCAAATAATAACTAACCATTTAAGGTAATTCCAACAAAATCGATTATACATAAATCATAATTGAAATCACAATTCTTTACTATTAAAAAACTATTCTTTATCTCAAAAACCATTCTTTATCTCAAAAATCATTCTTTATCTCACTAACTATACTAGACTAATCCGAAAGGGCCACCTTTGGGGTGATTCTAACTCTCTATGGTCGGGGAGGTCGAATCATCGTGCACAGTACACATCATAATAATGAATCTTCTGCAAGGGCCATAACATAAAACTTAGATCTAACCTGTAATAAGAGGAGAATCTAAGCCTGTGCACGTACCGTGGTAATCAAAACACAACTAACTCCATTGTCTTCTCAACAAATGAGAGAGACGGGTAATAACCTAGTCAAGCATCTATAGTGAGATATAAAACAATATCACAATCCTTTCAGTGAGCATAAATCACAATACAATTCAATTCAAAGTCAATTCCAATATCTAATAATTTTAATGCTCATCACAATTCAAATCATAAATTTGCTTTTTTTAATGCAAATTGCCCATAACAATTCAAAACATGTTCTATCATAATTTTCCATAACATAATTTATTCAATTCACAACAATGCTTAATACTTGTTAAAAAACCATTTCACAAAGCTAAATTCATACATACTATAACAATTTCAATAATCATTGAATTAAATCCAATGCTTGTTAAACATAATACATAAGAAAAATATGTCATTTAATCATATGAAATATTTAAAACAAAATCAGTTAAAAACTAGTTGTGCACAAACCTCTGATAAATGCCTCTTGGCTCTGACTCAGTGTTTCCTTCCCCTTTCCTGAGTCTTTGCTAACTGAAACACACAATTTGAAGTGTTTCAGTACTCATTTAAACCGTCTCTAATAATAAGGCTTAATAATTAATTTATTGAATTCTATTATTTTCTTAGTCAACCTAAGAGGTTGACCCTCAACGCACTCTAGGTGGATTAGGTTTTAATGTTACCAAAATGTCACATTTTATGGCCTTTTAGTGTTGGTACATGTTATCCAATTCATTTTCATGTATAGTGCATTTTATTGCAATTTGTCGGATTCCGGTATACTAATTTGACCTAGTTGGATGACCTAGTTCCCTCGGTTTTCGAGTTTCGGTCAAAACTACAAACTTGCATATCTATGTCTTATTGCACACGGGGCAAAATTTCAAGTCATTCTGAGTTGTGTAGACCAAGTTATGGTCAATCTACCAATGCTGGACAGAATGTACCAAAATGGTAACTTTAGGTCATTTTTAGGTCACTTTTGGTTCGGCCAATTTTTGGACCTGAACTTGTGTAAGCTATTTGGCATGGTTCTGGCCATTTCTGGGCTTTGGTGTCTTCATAAGAATTGTAGATATATGTCTAAACTATTCATGGTGAAAATTTCAGGTCAATTGGAGCTGTTTTGAGTGAGTTATGGCCAAAATACTAACAGCTGCCCAAATGGTCAATTTTCAGGTTTTCAAAGCACTAATCCGGATTTGGTCATTTTTCAAGTCACCTTCCGAGCAGAATTTTGGTAAGCTTCCTTCATGAAAGTTGGCACTTTTTGTGCCTAGTTTCACCTCCAGTTAGTCTCATACCAATTGGGGTCACACACTTAAGGTTCTAAACCAAAACACACACTGCCCTATTGCATATTATTCACCCTTTACCAATTACACATTCAACACTTACCAAGTTACACATCCATGCCAATTCTAGTTTGTACCATAACATAAACACATTTTACTTCACATTGTTGGTCATCTTGGCAGCTTGTAACCACACTCAATATGCACATTATAGCACAGAATTTTCCAAGTTCAAATTACAAACAGTTTAACCACATGACAAGCTCATTTACATGTTCAAACTTAAACCTTTATACACATATACAAGCTGCCATAACAAGAACCATAATTCAACAATGTAATTCCATAAACCAAACCATGAAACAACATATTTTGATCTACACTTCAAGTTGCCGATTGTACGTCTCCTTGAATTAATTACCAAGCTTCCAAAATCAAGTGTACTATCACATACATCTAGCATACATTATCCAATTTATTCCTACACACATAAATACTTACATCAACACTTTAATCTACCATTTACATGTAAGGATAAACTACTCTCATTAAAGTTCCATGGCTACCAAAAATGTACCTCTCCCTTAACTCATCAAACTTGAAAAATCCTTCCACAATTCAACTACCCATAACATCCATTCAAGGTTTAATGAAACAATAATAAAAAACACATACTTATCACTTTTGAAACTCTTTAAAACCTTACCAAAACTTGATCTTCTTGCTGCCTATCTACTGCCTAAGTTGTGTAGAACAACTTTAGTGAAGAAATCAAGTGAAAAATGGCTTGGATCATGGGAGAATGGAGCTTGGCCATGGACGGCCATGGAGGAATTTCTTTGGGAACATTTCAGCTGATTTTTGGGAGGTTGAAGAAAGTGAGTATTTGCTGTCCACATAGTGATTAAGTGTCCACTTTATGGAGTTAGTGGACCACTAAGTGAAGATGTAATATTTGTTTATTCTAAAGTTTCTATATTCTCACATTTAACTCCTATCTTTTGTTATTTAAATTAGGTACCACCAATTTAATTTTTCATGACATTTACCAAGTGTAATATCATTTATTTTTAATGGAAATTTAGGTCAAAAGACAACTCAGGGTGTCAAATGACCACAATGCCCCTATTCAGGTTGCATTCCCAATTTTTCGGTAACACCGAGTTTTGTCGTTTTCTCAATTTCTCATTTTTCTTTGTACTAATTAATTAATTTTTCTTTGATATTTCTAATGATATTTATACTTCAATAGATGTCTATTTAAGTCTTAAAAATATTTTTCAGGGTTTCCCGAAGTCCAGGGTTAGTCAACGGTCCACGCCACAACTTCCCGGTGCAGTCACCCATCGCTAGGGTTCTCGGCTCGTTTAACTTGGTTACATTTCATTGCTATTATTTTTCTTTTGTTTTTCTTGTATTTTCTTTTCTTGTATTTCATTATTTTATGTCTCTTTATCAATATTTAAGTGTAGTTCTAGGCATTCTAGTTGTCCAGACAGACACTGGTCACTGAAACAGTAGAACGCACTATCGAACATAGGGGTGTTACAATTCTCCCACCTTAAAATAAATTTCATCTCGAAATTTTACCTGGCATCAGTTTCTGAACTGCTGTGGGTACTGTCTTCTCATGTCCTTTTCCAAGGAGAAACTTTAAGGAATACCATATTACCCACTACATATTCAATATCTCTTCTCTTCAGATCAACATAGGACTTCTGACGGTCTGATGCAGCCTTGAGTTGATCTCTGATCAAGCTGATCTTTTCCTCTTTCTGCTGAACAATTTCTAGCCTAATCATTTTCCTTTCACCTACTTCATCCCAACATAGGGGAGTTCTGCACTTCCTGCCATACACAATTTCATATGGAGGCATCCCAATGCTTGATTGGTAGTTATTGTTATAAGCAAACTCAATCAAAGGCAAGTGTGTATCCCAACTACCTTCAAACTCAATCACACAAGCCCGTAGCATATCCTCTAATATCTGAATTACCCTTTCAAACTTGCCATCTGTCTGTAGGGGGAATGCCGTGCTGAAGTTCAATCTAGTTCCTAGGGCTCTCTGAAGACTACTCCAGAATCTAGAAGTGAACCTAGGATCTCTGTGTAATACAATCAATACTGGCACTCTATACAGTTTTATAATCTCATTTATGTACAATGTGGCCAATCTCTCTAACTATAGTCCATTCGGACTGGCAAAAAGTGAGCAGACTTGGTTAGTCTATCAACTATGACCCATACTGCATCATGACTATTCTGTGTCCTCGGAAGTCTCATCACAAAATCCATAGTTATCTGTTCCCTTATGATGTTTGATAGGGTGCCGTTTGTATGCTAGCTTGACACTTATTATTGTATACAAATTATGTTAGTGGGATGTATCTGTCCCATCTCCCCTCGGATTCAAGGACACAAGTTCTCAGTATTTTTTTCGAGGGTTTATTACATTTTACAGGTTATTATTATCATTTCATTTCATTATTTATAGGAACTCAATGAGTTTCAGAATTTACCTGAATTACTCATTTCGACTGTCCATCCGTCTGAGGATGATAAGTCGTACTGATATCTGTATACTTATAGTAATTACTGTGGTGTAGGTAGTTCACATTATTGTAACCAAGTTACTGACTCCAACTACCTTACAAGTGTAGTCTTTCGACGGGCTAGTTCTGAAGTTTTAAATTTCTGACTAAAATTTTTACATTTATTTTTAGTAATAGCACTCTATTCGGGCGTAACTGTATCAATTTATAGATTACTTACAAATATTATTATTTTATTATACCATGAGGAAGCACGTAGCTCTACACAATAATCCCGTGTCAGTATTGTAATCTGCAGCTTACAATACAAACATCGAGAATATTACATAGTCACTACGTGATAACCTCATGGACTAGGTTTTCTAACATCTTATCTTTTTCGAATCCACTAATATCCTAAATCGATTATGATTATAATATCCCTTGACAATTATTAACAGTAACATCTTTGCCCTCATCTAGAGTAATTCTATTACTGTAATTTACTTTTAGGTCCTCTTGCCTTACATTAAGTAGACTCACCAATTAGCTTTATAATTTATAGTGTGTTAGAAAATCCTTTTAGCTAACAATTCTTTCAAATTTATTGTCAATCATACTTGTTATTATAGTTTTTATCCTAAAGGACTAGTCACTAATACATCAAAATTCATTCCCATGTAAAGGAATAGCAACAGAACATATAGTTCTAATACTAGCACACAACTAAGTAGTGCTAGGATAAAATAATAACTAATTGTTTCTTTCAAAAATTAAGAACTTACCAACAGCTACATCCGAAGTTTCTGCTCTTTCCCCTTGGCGCATAGTGGATGCTCTAACTGATGAGCTACTATGTTCGGGTTGATTCATTGTGTTATAGTTGTGAGGAGTACCAACTCTATTTCTATCTCGACCTTTATTGACTGTCTGTGAACTTTCGAGAGCAGATCGAGGTACTCTAGTACAATTTCTAACAAAGTGTCCAAGCTTTCCACAATTATAGCAGGCTCCAAAGGCCTTACGACAAATACCTCTATGTAGCTTGCCACAAGAGTTACAAATACGAGGAGGATAGGAACTTCTAGTTGTTCGACAACCAGGTCTTGGTGGTCTCTGCCCTGATGATCCGCCTCTGTCATATTCCTGAGCTCAGGGCTCTTTAAATTCTTTTCTCTTCCCCAAATTACTGCTCGAGTTCTGACCCATAGATTTCTCCCTCTTCTCTATTTCACACTACCCTTGTGGGGGTTGGGTTTGTGTTTGAGCTTGAGCTGACAGTGTATCAGCCATTTGTTGAAAGAAAGTGGCTATTTATTAGGCCATTTGTGCAGTAATTTGTACCGGTAAAACTGGTACAGTTGGGCCTTCGACACTTTGTGGAGCTAGGGCCTCAACTTGTACTTCTGCCATCACAGACTGTTCTATTGTCTCATTCTTCTCTTCCATATCTCTTCACAGGATTTTCCATTCCTGCACAACCAACACAAGGAGATTTCTCTCCATTAGTTCATATTTATGATGTAAATGTACTATATGTATCAAACATTTGAGCAGTTGTAGTTACCGATAAAAAGATTTCAAATTCACAGTTCGAAATTTACTTTAAAACCATTGCTCTGATACCACAAAACATGTCACACCCTACTCCCCCGTAAGATGTAACATGATCCCGTAGTACACCTAATGAATTACCGTACTTTGCCTACCGATAACCCATTAGATATACTACAAGGGATTTTAAAATAATTTTCGTGAAATTTAAATCATCGATTAAAATCTGGTGTTATAAAATTTTTTTCACAATTTTGACAAAGTGCCGGCTGTGTTTTGAGAAAACAGTTCTTCAAACCTAAAAAGGAAAACACTCCCCATATGTTTTCTCAAATACAACTCCAATAACTTCATTTCAGCTCACAATTCAAATCTCAATAAACAATCAATTCATTTTCAAACCAATCTCAACATAAAGAAACATTTCATTAATTACAAGACTCAAAATTTATATTACAAAACTATTCAAATAAATGAAATCTCAAATTTACATTTACAATAATTTACCATTAATTACATACCAAATTATTTTACAAGAGTTTTTATACAACTGCTCAAACAATTTACATACATATTATTACATGCATACATCAAAACCTGTGTACATGGGTAAACCTGGAGCTGATCTGAATATCTCTTCAAAGAAGCTTACTCAATTGTTCTATGCTCTTTTCACCTGCGACAGCATACAAAGCTATCGCTGAGTGGTGAACTCAGTGGTGCACAACTATAATTTAAAACACAATACAATATACTTTAACAAAATTACAGTAAATAATTTGGAAATCTGGATACTCATCAAATTCCAAAACTCAAAATATTCATTGCCAATAATATAAATCATTTGTATAAAATGACTTTGATCACAAAATTCAATTTATCAAATTATAACTAACCATTTAAGGTAATTCCAACAAAATCGATTATACATAAATCATAATTGAAATCACAATTCTTTACTATTAAAAACCATTCTTTATCTCAAAAACCATTCTTTATCTCACTAACTATGCAAGACTAATCCGAAAGGGCCATCTTCGGGGTGATTCTAACTCCCTATGGTCGGGGAGGTCGAATCAGATTCTAACTCCTTATGGTCGAGGAGGTCGAATCATTGTGCATAGTACACATCACAATAATGAATCTTCCGCAAGAGCCATAACATAAAACTTAGATCTAACCACTAATAAGAGGAGAATCTAAGCCTGTGCACATACCATGGTAATCAAAACACAACTAACTCCATTGTCTTCTTAACAAATGAGAGAGACGGGTAATAACCTAGTCAAGCATCTATAGTGAGATATAAAATAATATCACAATCCTTTCAGTGAGCATAAATCACAATACAATTCGATTCAAAGTCAATTCCAATATCCAATAATTTTTATGCTCATCACAATTCAAATCATAAATTTGCATTTTTCAATGCAAATTGCCCATCACAATTCAAAACATGTTCTATCACAATTTTCCAAAACATAATTTATTCAATTTACAACAATGCTTAATACTTGTGGAAATACCATTTCACAAAGCTAAATTCATACATACTATAACAATTTCAATAATCATTAAATTAAATCCAATGCTTGTTAAACATAATACATAAGAAAAATATGTCATTTAATCATATGAAATATTTAGAACAAAATCAGTTAAAAACTAGTTGTGCACAAACCTCTGATAAATGCCTCTTAGCTCTGACTCAGTGTTTCCTTCCCCTTTCCTGAGTCTTTGCTAACTGAAACACATAATTTGAAGTATTTCAGAACTCATTTAAATCGTCTCTAATAATAAGGCTTAATAATTAATTTATTGAATTCTATTATTTTCGTAGTCAACCTAAGAGGTTGCCCTCGATGCACTCTAGGATGATTAGGTTTTAATGTTATCAAAATGTCACATTTTATGGCCTTTTAGTGTTGGTACATGTTATCCAATTCATTTTCATGTATAGTGCATTTTATTGCAATTTATCAGATTCCGGTATACTAATTTAACCTAGCTGGATGACCTAGTTTCCTCGGTTTTCGGGTTTTGGTCAAAATGAAAAACTTGTAGATCTAAGTCATATTGCACGCAGGGCAAAATTTTAGGTCATTCTGAGTTGTGTAGACTAAGTTATGGTCAATCTACCAATGCTGGACAGAATGTACCAAAATGGTAACTTTAGGTCATTTTTAGGTCACTTTTGGTTTGGCCAGTTTTTGGACCTGAATTTGTTCAAGCTATCTGGCTTGGTTCTGGCCATTTTTGGGCTTTAGTGTCTTTATAAGAATTGTAGATATATGTCTAAACGATTCATGGTAAAAATTTCAGGTCAATTGAACCTGTTTTGAGTGAGTTATAGCCAAAAAACTAACTGCTGCCCAAATGGTCAATTTTCAGGTTTTCAAAGCACTAATCCGGATTTGGTCATTTTTCAAGTCACCTTCCAAGCAGAATTATGGTAAGCTTCCTTCATGAAAGTTGGCACTTTTTGTGCTTAGTTTCACCTCCAATTGGTCTCATACCAATTGGGATCATTCACTTAAGGTTCTAAGCCAAAACACACACTGCCCTATTGCATATTATTCACCCTTTACCAATTACACATTCAACACTTATCAAGTTACACATCCATGTCAATTCTGGTTTGTACCATAACATAAACACATTTTACTTCACATTGTTGGTCATCTTGGCAGCTTGTAACCACACTCAATATGCACATTATAGTACATAATTTTCCAAGTTCAAATTACAAACAATTTAACCACATGACAAGCTCATTTACATGTTCAAACTCAAACCTTTATACGCATATACAAGCTGCCATAACAAGCACCATAATTCAACAATATAATTCCATAAACCAAACCATGAAACAACATATTTTGTTTTACACTTCAAGTTGCCGATTGTACATCTCCTTGAATTAATTTTCAAGCTTCCAAAATCAAGTGTACTATCACATACATCTAGTATACATTATCCAATTTATTCCTACACACATAAATACTTACATCAACACTTTAATCTACCATTTACATGCAAGGATAAACTACTCTCATTAAAGTTCCATGGCTGCCAAAAATGTACCTCTCCCTTAACTCATCAAACTTCAAAAATCCTTTCACAAGTTAACTACCCATAACATCCATTCAAGGTTTAATGAAACAATAATAAAAAACATATACTTACCACTTTTGAAACTCTTCAAAACCTCACCAAAACTTGATCTTCTTGCTGCCTATCTACTGCCCAAGTTGTGTAGAACAACGTTAGTGAAGAAATCAAGTGGAAAAATGGCTTGGATCATGGGAGAATGGAGCTTGGCCATGGACGGCCATGGAGGAATTTCTTTGGGAGCATTTCGGCTGATTTTTGGGAGGTTGAAGAAAGTGAGTGTCTGCTGTCCACATAGTGATTAAGTGTCCACTTTATGGAGTTAGTGGACCACTAAGTGAAGATGTAATATTTGTTTATTCTAAAGTTTCTATATTCCCACATTTAGCTCCTATCTTTTGTTATTTAAATTAGGTACCACCAATTTAATTTTTCATGACATTTACCAAGTGTAATATCATTTATTTTTAATGGACATTTAGGTTAAAAGACAACTCGGGGTGTCAAATGACCACAATGCCCCTATTCGGGTTGCATTCTCGATTTTTCGGTAACACCAAGTTTTATCGTTTTCTCAATTTCTCGTTTTTCTTTGTACTAATTAATTAATTTTTCTTTGATATTTCTAATGATATTTATACTTCAATAGATGTCTATTTAAGTCTTAAAAATATTTTTCAGGATTCCCCGCGGTCTAGGGCTAGTCAACGGTCCACACCGCAACTTCCCAGTGCGGTCACCCATCGCTAGGGTTCTCGGCTCGTTTAACTTGGTTACATTTTATTGCTATTATTTTTCTTTTGTTTTTCTTGTATTTTCTTTTCTTGTATTTCATTATTTTATGTCTCTTCATCAATATTTAAGTGTAGTTCTAGGCATTCTAGTTGTCCGGACAGACACTGGTCATTGGAACAGTAGAACGCACTACCGAACATAGGGGTGTTACAATTCTCCCACCTTAAAATAAATTTCATCTCGAAATTTTACCTGGAATCAGTTTCTAAACAACTGTGGGTACTGTCTTCTCATGTCCTCTTCCAAGGAGAAACTTTAAGGAATACCATATTACCCACTACATATTCAATATCTCTTCTCTTCAGATCAACATAGGACTTCTGATGGTCTGATGCAGCCTTGAGTTGATCTCTGATCAAGCTGATCTTTTCCTCTTTCTGCTGAACAATTTCTAGCCCAATCATCTTCCTTTCACCTACTTCATCCCAACATAGGGGAGTTCTACACTTCCTGCCATACACAACTTCATATGGAGGCATCCCAATGCTTGATTGGTAGCTGTTATTATAAGCAAACTCAATCAAAGGCAAGTGTGTATCCCAACTACCTTCAAACTCAATCACACAAGCCCGTAGCATATCCTCCAATCTCTGAATTACCCTTTCAAACTTGCTATCTGTCTGTAGGGGGAATGCCGTGCTAAAGTTCAATCTAGTTCCTAGGGCTCTCTGAAGACTACCCTAGAATCTAGAAGTGAACTTAGGATCTCTGTGTAATACAATCGATACTAGCACTCCATGCAGTTTTACAATCTCATTTATGTACAATCTGGCCAATCTCTCTAACTATAGTCCATCCGGACTGGCAAAAAGTGAGCAGACTTGGTTAGTCTATCAACTATGACCCATACTGCATTATGACTATTCTGTGTCCTCGGAAGTCTCATCACAAAATTCATAGTTATATGTTCCCTTATGATGTTTTATAGGGTGCCATTTGTATGCTAGCTTGACACTTATTATTGTATACAAATTCTGTTAGTGGGATGTATCTATCCCATCTCTCCTCGGATTCAAGGACACAAGTTCTCAGTATTTTTTTCGAGGGTTTATTACATTTTACAGGTTATTACTATCATTTCATTTCATTATTTATAGGAACTCAATGAGTTTCAGAATTTACCTGAATTACTCATTTCGACTGTCCATCCGTCTGAGGATGATAAGTCGTACTAATATCTCTAAGCTTATAGCAATTACTGTAGTACGGGTAGTTCACATTATTGTAATTGAGTTACTGACTCCAACTACCTTACAAGTGTAGTCTTTCGACGGGCTAGTTCTGAAGTTTTAAATTTCTGACTAAAATTTTTACATTTATTTTCAGTAATAGCACTCTATTCGGGCGTAACTGTATCAATTTATAAATTACTTACAAATATTCTTATTTTATTGTACCATAAGGAAGCACGTTGCTCTACACAATAATTTCGTGTCGGTATTGTAATCTACAGCTTACAATACAAACATCGAGAATATTACATAGTCACTACTTTATAACCTCATGGACTAGGTTTTCTAACATCTTATCTTTTTCGAATCCACTAATATCCTAAATCGATTCTGATTATAATATCCCTTGACAATTAAAAATGATTGCTAATCCGATTTTCTTTTTGTGGTGACAACATTTGGCTCGCCTACATGTCTTACAAAAATGAAAGAAATGGTTAAAATTACATAGCTTAAAATTATAGAGATGAATTTTATCATCTGTAAAGAGAATTATTGTTGTCTCCTCTATTAGTTTTTCTTTTTTAGTGTCGATTTGCTTTTATGTATATAATTGAAAAAATTAACTAAATAGACTAGCATTAAATCTTTGTACCTCTCAGTTCCCTTCAGAAAATTTAGAAATATAAAAGAAATATGAAAAAATAAAGGATTATTTAATAAATAGAAAAAATAGGTTATTTAAAGAACAAATAATGAGTTTTACCTCAATATTAATTAAGTCATTTTCAAAATTATGGGATCTTAAATTTGAACAATAATTTGAATCGAACAAAATAAATAATTATAATAGAAGGCTTAACGAAAAAAAAAACAAAAAAAAAACCATACCTTTTTGAGTTTTCAAATTTATATCACATCCTTTTAATTTTGGTAATTTTGTACTATTTCAATTGCAAATTTGTCTATGGTCAAAATTGAACTTGAATTACTTTATATATATATATATATATATATATATATATATATATATATATATATATATATATAATGCTGCTTATGCACGAAATATTATCTACATAAATAAATATCTATAATTCTTTTTTAACTATAAAAAGGCTCAGCGTGCCATAATATAGTATAAGCTATATAAGGGAGGATAGTCCGTTTTTTTTTTTTGTAACTCTCATTGCATAAGTGAAAAATATCTACATATTAATTAAAGTAATTTAAAACTCTTCACTTTTGACAGTCTTTAAAAAGTATTAAAAAAAGTTCAACTAAATTAAATTTTAATTTGGGATATTTACTGGTATTAGGGTATCATTGATAAATGACAAGTGAATCGTATTTGAAATTATATAGATAAGAGAATGGAAATACGAGTGAGTATTTAGATTTGGTTTGTTTTGTCTGAGTGATAGAGACCTTTATCCAATTAAGTTAAAATGGTATGTCCTGCAAGTTGTTAGAGAGTCGAAGGGGAGTTATTTCCCTATGACACTCCGATTGTTAAGTGAAATATGAAAGGTAATAGACAACAAAGAGAATAAGGGGATTCAAAATGTGAGTTCGAATGTTTTACCTTTGGGTAATAAAGCTTTATACACTGATTATTGGACCAATGGTGGAGTGTCAGATGCAACTATAAGATATAGGCTAGATAGTAATATTAAGCTTTAACGGTGTGGGATACAAAATTTATCTATCATTATAACTGCAGTTATTCTGTCAGTGATGATAACATTAGCTGTGCTTCACAATACTTTTTTGGGTGGCTCATTAACGCGCTTATCTAGTTATATCACTATTCAATTTTCAGTTCGGTCCTTCTTCAAGAGCTATCATAAGGGATCGGACTTAATAGCATTTGAATATTTTTCTGAATGGTCCAATGACAAGTTGGCAACCTCCTTATCCATTTGAGTAAGGATCATTGCTTTCATATACCGGTGTGAAGGGAAGGCAATGGGTCAGGTTTTTATGGGTTCTCAATCCGACTAAACTCTAATAGGACAGATTTGGATAGTATATAATTGGATTTGAAATGGTTTTAGATTTGAAAATTATTACCTGTGACAGGGTTAGGTCGGGTTGAATTTAGATTTTACACTTTGGGTATCTATTATCTGAACCTATTATATAAATACTTAATTAAATATAAAATATATGTTCTTTTATAATAATATTTATAAATTTTATATTTTTATTTTAAATAAAATAGAATTTAGTATAAAATTATTAAATTTTAAAAATATAAATTATTAATAGAAAATAAATTTTTATGTAAATTATTAATTAAAATATATAAAATTAAATGGGTTCAGGTATTTTTTGGATGATAATAATAAGATTTGGAATGAGTTTGGGTAGTTAATAATAAATTTTAATCAGATTTTGGACTGGTTCGGGTTTTAGAAATATTAACCGAGTTGGATTTGGGTATGGTGATTTTTACGGATACCTTATCTGTTGCCATCTCTAAGTGTTATATGCTGTACATATGAAAGTTACAATTACTGTAGGCCCAAGTGTCATCAATTTATTAGGTGGATATTTTTATATGTATCACATTGATAATTCAACACAATAATATGATTTTTTTTTGAAACAATAATATGATTTTAATATAAAGCTTAATAATTTTTCACTCAAATATATTGTCGGATCTAAAGTAAAAAAAACTAAACAATAAATTATGCAAACTTGAAGGGATTTTGTGTTAAATATTTCTTTCTTCATGTTTGGAGAAATTTCCCATATTTGGGTGGAAGAAATGGAGTGGAGAAATATTGATAAAATTGGCTGGGTTTAATATTTAGTTAATGTGCACTTAATACACTATTTTCACATCCTTCATTAGAGCAATTCAAAAAAATAAGTAAGTGAGATAAAAAAAAAAAAATACTTAGCTCAATTTAAAGAACAAAAATATATTATAAGTAATAATAAACTATCAATTAAAAAATATAATAATGCATGTAAATATTAATATAAACTATAATTAACAAAACAATTTCATAAAATAATAAATTTTGGTTATAATCTTAAATTTACAATTGTATTGATGAGTTTTATTTTCTAGAATCAATGCATATATAATCACTTCACTATCAAGGTTACTAAAGACATCTTTTTTAATATATGTAATCAAATACACAAATGATCTCCCATTCGATTTCGTAAACAAGTATATGTTGAGAATATGTAAGTGTAGAATTCTCACATCAGAAAAAAGATGAGATGTGTAAGAGACGTATAAGTAGGGAGAACCCATAGATCCATTGCCTTAAAATTTTGAGTTAGATGTGATATAGAGCCAATGAGTGTATTCTTTCATAAGGCCCACCTAGAAAGATTTTCCCCAAGCACTTTGGGCTCCCCAGATTTCTAATATGTAGTATCAGAGCCGATGATTCGGTAAGGGACGAGTTACAAACCATGAATTCATAAAATCTTTTGTACCACTATCTAGGTGACTGTTTTAGACCAGATAGAGATTTCTTAAGTAAGCAAACATAATTTTTCATACCTAGAATAACAAATCCCTTAGGCTGACTAATATAAATTTGCCCCTCTAGCTCACCATGCAAAAATGTTATCTTTACATCTAGTTGCTCGAGCTTTAGATCATGAAGAGCAACCATAGCAAGACCCTAATAGAACTATGCTTCAAAATTAGAGAAAACACTTCATTAAAGTCAATTCTCTCCTTCTGAGTAAAGCCTTTTACTACCAACCGTGCCTTATATCGAGGTATTTCAACCCTTAAAGTGCTTTCCTTTTTCTTGAATACCTATTTGTAGCCTACCACTTTCTGTTCCTTAAGCAAATGTTACAAGCTCCCAAGTTTGATTCTTGTGAAGAGATTCAATTTCTTTACCCATAGCATCGACCCACTGATCTGCATCTGAATAAGATATAACTTCTCTATAATTGCTTTTTTCATGCACATCAACTATCTCAACAACTGATAAGGCAAACGCAACTAGATTTGAATAAGCATATATCTACAGGGGTCTAACCTGTCTTCTCTCTCTACCAGTTGCAATGCTATATGGTTCCTACTGTTGTTGCTCAAGTGCATCATCTTATTGATCAGGATCTAACACTTAATCTTCTTAATCATTGGATTAAACTACTAAAGTATCAATTTAGATAATGGAAGGAATTCTTCCATTCTATTCTATTCATCCATACTGATCACAGATAGTGGAAAATTTTTTCCTTTCTTTTGTCCAAGCTCACAATCTAAACAAGTCACACATACACCCTAGTACATGTTCCTCGGCGCTAAGGGCATCCCCCAAGTGCGCCCTTATTATAGCCCGTGCTATTGAATCCACTGCTTTATTTTTTGCACAAACAATTAAGAATTGTTTTCTCCTACTTGCTGCATCAAAAACTAAATCACAAGCTTCTAATAAGCTCCACCTATTTTCTGACACCATAATACTTGAGTTAAAAAAAAAAATGCTTCCATTTAAGGGGGAGCAGGCCCAGTAAGCCCAATGTAAAAGAAATTCACCCTTGAGGGGGAGATTGTAGGGAATATGTAAGTTTGGAATTCCCACATCAAAAAAAAGATGAGATGAATGAGAAACATATAAGTGGGAAGGATACATAGAACCATTGCCTTAAGATTTCAGGTTAGATGTGGTGTCAAGCCTATGAGTGTGTTCTTTATTCGAGTATTATTGGTAGCATCATGTATGCAATGGTTTGCACCCAACTTGACATTTCACATGAGTTAATATTGTAAGTAGATATATGGTGTATCCTGGGAAAGAGCATTAGTAGGTAGTAAAATGGGTTTTGAGGTATGTAAGGGTACTACAAATGTTAGTTTGATATTCAGTAGGGCTAAGATGAGTGATTTTGTAACACCCTCACTGTAGCCATTCCGTACATTCTACTATTTCGGTGACCGGCATTGGTTTGGACAGTCAGAATGTCTAGAACTATATCTAGACTAGAGTGAGGAGTCATAAATAACTCAAATAATAATAAGAAAGATCTAAGAAAAATTTTAGAAATAAAATACAACCAAGTTAAGTGAGCTGGTGCCCTAGCGATGGGTAACCTAACTGGAAGTTGTTGTTTTTATAGCTAGAAGCCTTAAACCTAGGGGGAAAAATTCATGAAATAATTTTTGGGACTCTAGAGAAGAGTTATTGAGGTTTCGATGGTATTAGAATGCCAAGAAAATGCTTAAAAAAATTTTTAAATCGGTACAGATGATTTTGGCTCAATAAGCCAAACGGAGGGCATTTTGGTCATTTCGTCTTCAGAGATGATTTTTGGCCAACTTGTCCAGTTAAATAAATAATTATTATGACATAAAATATGAATAAATATTGCTAAAAATTTAATTGAAAATGAGTAGAAAAGAAAAGGAAAGAAAATGAATTAAATTAGAATTTTGACATCACTATGATGTCATTAAAACACTTCCACCCAATCACATTGTGACATATATTTATAAACCCAATTAAAAGAGTAAAATGGGTAGAAAATTGAAAAGAAAAACTGCACTCTTCTTCCTCCCATAGCCTAGCCAAAATCCCTCTCCAACCCCAATCTACCATTAAAGCTTCATTAAGCTTTCAACTCCACTCCAATTCACCTTAAAATCTCATCCTCTCTTCACAAAAATTTATCCCTACCACTAGAGCAAGCTTGAGGCAGCAATTAGAAGAAGAAAAAGTGAGATTTAGCAAGCTAGAAGTGATTCCATTCAAGGCTAGTGTCAATTAATCCTTTAAACTTTGTGTATGCATCATTGGGAGTATGAATTGATCCATTGATGTACGTGTTTGAAGAATTGAAATGGTTGGAGTTAGGGTTTGGGGCACAAATTTGAGATTTTGCTCATGTATTGGTGAAAGGAAGTTCTAATGGTCAATTAGTGACCATTTACCTATGTGTGATTAGGAAGTGAAGTGATTTGTGCCATGGGAATTGAAGTTAGGTATGCTACCTAGTGTGACCTGCAGGACTGGGTGTGAGTCTAGCAGATTTGTGTAGCTATAACTGGAGTTGGGTAGGTTTAATTGGTGCAAGGCCAATTGGACATGAAATTAGATACATAATAGCACAACTTTGATGAAGGAATCCTGCCCAGAAAACCACAATAGACTGACCTAAAAATTGACCAAATCCGGGTACCATTCATTCTGCCTGGGCAAAATAACCAAATGAACAGTATTCATTCATTTGGTCATAACTCAGTGTAGAAAGGTACAATTGACTTGAAATGTATATCAATGAAAAGCTTAGACAATTTAGAATAACTTTCATGTAGAACACAAACTCTAATTTTGAACTTAACCAAATGAAATTGTTGGTCAAAGTTGAGCTACCAAATCTGGTAGAATGGGATTCTGCCCAGAAATTCTGAGCAGATACCAATCCGGCCAGCCTTATTCAAATTAGCATATCTTAGCTAGAAAACTCCAAATGGAGTGATTCAAAAAGGAAATTAAAGAATACACATAAAGGAACAACTTTCGTGAAGAGAATTTTATCAAATTCCTACTGTACAAATGACCAATGGAGTAGTAAACTTAGTGCTTGAAATCTAAAATTTTAAAATAACTAACACTAAGCTTTATAATGGTATTGGCAACCAATACATAATTTTAGAATGCAAAATGTGGTATGTTGGGGATATTAGAACCAATATACCTATTGTCTATGAAAAAGTCAATATTTTAGTTGACTAATGGAATGAATAGTAATAATTAAATTTCAATTTCAAAAAAAAATGCATAATTAAAAGTGTTAAATGCCCTAGTAGGCCTAGTGTAATTTGTTTGGATAGGTTGGCATGCCAATAGGGTTCTGTTAGCAGTACTGCATATGGCACCATGCCATTCTATGATTAATGGCTTAAATGGCTATTATGTGATTTTATGGCTTTTAGCCATTCTGACACTATTGTGATACTTGGCCTTGTGCCTAATATTTATTACAGCTTATTAGTTGTTCTGTTGCACACTGAGAGACACTTTGTGACCGATGGTGTGACGGCCCGAGGTACTTGGTATCTAGTGCTAGTTTACCCGTTATTCAATCCAATCAATTGGTATAGGTTACTTGGGCAACCAAAAATAAATTTTGATAAATTTTAATCAATTATTGATATAAAAAGTACCAAGTAAATAATACTACAAGTAATTACCAAAAATTTGTTCATATGAGAAATCAACATATACACTGCATGTTTATTTTTTTTTAGTTTTTTTTATTTTATTATTGACACCACTAAGCAGTATTGCTTAGTGCGTTGCTTTTGCCATGCGTAGGTACTGGAGATACAGAGCGTGATTCCAGTAGGCCCCAGTCCGGGTGAGGATCAGATCTGCAAGTGTCCTGTGTTACCTCTCAACTACAGTGCATTAGTAGGATGCTAGGCTACATTTTGTATTTTGTGTTTGTATTTTTGTGCATTTTGTAATTAAACTTTTATTTTATCATGTATATTTGGAACTTATGTGATTATGTATTAATGAAATTTTCTATAAATTTTGTTCATAAATAAAAGTTGAGTATTTATTTATGATTTGAGTATAAATATAATGTGAATTGAATGATTGGAAAGTTTGAGAAATTGATAAGAATTTGTTGAGAATTGATGACATATTTGGAGTTGTGGATTTGAACAATTATTAGAAGTATTTTCTACAGGTTCCAAAGAACTGTTTTCTCCATTTTTAACCGGCACTCTACCTGATTTTCTGTAAAATTTTTGGAACCTTAAATTAATTCAAAATTTCAATAAATAAATTAAATGACATAAATTTCACTTTGTGATTAATAAATAAATTAAGAAAAGGGTAAATTGTAATAACATAAGATTTATTGCTCCGGCACACTGTGTGGCATATCTTACTCGGCTACACTGTAGACGGATAAGGGGTGTCATATTTAGTGGTATCAAAGCACGGTTTAGGTGTTTCTGGGTCTAGATGGAGTCCATACCATGCATTGCATTTGTAAGAGTCAAGGTGACACTAATGCAGATCTGTTTGTTTTTCTTATTTTGATTAGGATATGAACCCCACATCACAGAGAGCAGTTGATGAGGAGGTGGAGAGTCATGCTCCACCTACAGCTGAGACTGGAGGCAAGGGAGAACCTGCTCCACTAGCACCAGAGGTGCCTGCACAGCCTCTGCCGGCTATGTTTCAGCATATGGCAGATTTCTTCAGACAAATGGCTTGGGTTATGCCGCCACCACCACCTTCACAGCAGAAATCTCACCTGGAAAAACTGAGGAAATTCAGAGCTGTGGACTTTTTGGGTAAGAGAGAAGATGACTCAGTGGCAGCTGAAAATTAGTTAGACAGAACCATCCGGGTATTGAAGCAACTACATTGCACCTCAAAGTAGAACTTGGAGGGTGCGGTGTTCTGCTACAAGACGATGTCTATCAGTGGTGGGACACTGTATCTAGTGAAGTCTGGCCAGAACTGGTAACTTGGGATTTCTTTGTCGCTGAGTTCAGGAAGAAGTATGTGGGAAGCATGTACCTAGAAGACAGAAGAAAAGAGTTTATCAGCTTAAGGCAGAGACAGTTGACTGTAGCAAAATATGAACCGAAATTTGTGAGACTGAGTTGGTATGGGAGAGAGATAGTCCCCACAGAAACAGAAAGGTGCAGAAAGTTTAAAGAGGGGCTAAATGACAATATTAAACTCATGATCACTGCATTAGGGATTATGGACTTCACAAAATTAGTTAAAGCTGCATTAAAAGTTGAGAAAGTCAGAATAAATGAGCAGAACAAAAGGGAGAGATAGCAGAAGAGGGGTCTGGGTTAGTCCAGTTAATCCTCTGCACCTGGGAAGAAATTTAAAGGTTGACCTACTCAGAGTTTGGGTCAGCCTTAAGGTCAGGGTCAGTCCCAAGGGCCCAGACCATAGTTCACACCTAGGAGAGACCAGTCCACCCCATCAGTGGGCAACTCTCCAGGGATGGTGTTTAGGGGACCAGCCCCAGCATCTTCTGCCTGTCCACACTGCCTGAAGTGGCATAAGGGGGAGTATTAGAGAGTGACGGGTACTTGTCTAAGGTGTGAGTCTACAGAGCATTAGCTAAGAAATTGTCTACATAGACCTACTATAGCTGCTCCAACCTAAGCAGACAAGCTTGTGCCTGCACCTCAAAGGGGTAGAAGGCCCGGTAAATCTGAGGCAACTGGTCCATCATAGAGATCTGCATCTGAGATAGCCAAAAGGCCAGAGACCAGAGTACCTGCCAGGGCTTATGCCATGAGAGCTCAGGGAGGAGCAAAATGCCCCATATGTCATTAGGGGTACGTTTTCCCTCTATAACATCTATGTACATGCATTGGTGGATCCAGGATCTACCCATTCATATATCTGCATCAAGTTACCCATAGAAATGGGGATACTAGTAGAGGAGAGTGGCCAAGACATTTTAGTCACTAATCCATTAGGCCACAGTGTGGTGGTGAATAAGGTGTATAAAGGTTACCCGTTAAGGATTCAGGGGTATGAATTCTCGCAGACCTGATTGAATTGTCTTTCCACGAGTTTGACGTGATTTTGGGAATGGACTAGTTATCATGTCATCAGGCAATGGATGACTGTAAACTGAAGATAATTTCTTTGAGAACTCCTGAGGGAAATCAGATTACAGTTGTGGGGGAAAGGACAGATTTCTTGTCCAATGTCATCTCAGCTACTACTGTAAGAAAACTGATGAAAAAGGACTGTGAAGCCTACCTAGCACATGTGGTTGATACTAGACAGACTAACTCAAACCTGTGTAATATTCCCACAGTAAGAGACTTCCCAGATGTGTTCCCTAAAGAATTGCCTGGTTTGCCACCAAAAAGGGAAGTCAAATTTGCTATTGAGGTACTGCATGGTACAGCACCAATTTCCATTGCTCCGTATAGAATGGCACCTACGGAATTGAAGGAGCTAAAAATCTAGTTGCAGGAGTTACTGGACAAGGGGTTTATATGCCTCAGTGTGTCACCATGGGGAGCTCTGGTGCTGTTTATGAAGAAGAAGGATGGGACTTTGAGGCTATGCATTGATTATCGGCAGTTAAATAAAGTAACTATGAAGACAAGTATCCGTTGCCTAGAATTGATGATCTGTTTAATTAGCTGAAGAGAGCAAGAGTATTTTCCAAAATTGATCTCAGATTAGAGTATCATCAACTAAGGGTAAAGGATGCAGATATGCCAAAGACTACATTCAAGACCCGGTATGGGCATTATGAGTTTTTAGTGATGCCCTTTGGCTTAACAAATGCACCAGCAGCATTCATGGACCTTATTAACTGTATCTTCCATCCATACCTAGATCGGTTCATAGTGGTCTTTATCGATGATATTCTGGTGTATTCCAAGACCAGAGAAGAACATGATGAATATTTGAGGATTGTTCTACAAACCCTAAGAGAAAAGAAGCTGTATGCTAAGTTGTCCAAATGTGACTTCTGGTTGAGTGAAATTACATTCCTTAGACACATAGTGTCATCTGATGGGATTAGAGTAGATCCCAAAAAGATAGAAGCAGTAATGGGATGGAAGCCTCCTGGAAATACAACTGAGGTCAGAAGTTTCTTGGGGCTAGCTAGTTACTACAGAAGATTTGTGAAGGGATTTTCTCTAATAGCTACTCCAATGACCAAGTTGTTACACAAGAATGTTAGATTTGACTGGAACAACAAGTGTCAAGCCAGTTTTGAAAGGCTGAAGGCTATGTTGACAGAGGCGCCAGTGTTAACACAGCCAGTGTCAGGAAAGGACTTTGTGGTCTACAGTGATGCCTCACATAATGGGTTAGGGTGTGTATTGATGTAAGAGGGGAAGATGGTCGCCTACGCTTTCAGGCAGCTGAGGCCACATGAATAGAACTACCTTACCCATGATCTAGAACTTGCAGCAATTATCTTCGCACTAAAGATATGGAGGCACTACTTGTATGGTGAAAAGTGCTACATTTACATAGACCACAAAAGTCTGAAATACTTGCCAACCCAGAAGGAGCTCAACCTTAGACAGAGGCGATGAATTGAGTTCCTAAAGGATTATGACTGTGTGATTGATTATCATCCTAGGAAGGCAAATGTAGTTGCTGATGCAGAAAGTCCATCACAGCTTTAAGATCAATGAATGCCCGTCTGTACTTGGCTCGAGATGGAGCTATTTTGGCTGAGTTACAAGTGAAGTCAAACCTATTATAGCAGATACAAGATGGGCAGAAGGCAGATAATAAATTGATGGCTATTGTGGGTAAAATCTCAGAAGGAAAGGAAAACGACTATGAAGTGAAAGGAGATGGGTGTCTGTACTATAAAGGAAGAGTGTGTGTACCAGATGATAGGGAATTGAAGACCAGTATTCTAAAAGAGGCGCATACTAATGCTTATGCTATGCACCCGAGAAGCACAAAAATGTACCACGATCTGAAACCTCACTACTAGTGGCCTGGTATGAAGAAGGACATAGCTAACTATGTAACTAGATGCTTGACATGTCAGCAATTCAAAGCAGAACATCAAGTTCCATCAGGGTTGCTACAACCTATAAGCATACCTGAATGGAAATGGGACTGAGTCACTATGGATTTTGTAAGTGGCCTATGTAACACCCCTATTTTTATAGCTTGGTATATTTTACTGTTCCGGTGACCGGTGTCGGTCCGGACAATTAAGGGGATTATAACCATACTTAAGACAACTAAACAAGCTATAAATACAAATAATTAGTAATTGCCAATTCGTTAAGTAAAAATAAGAAAAATAGAACATAAGAAGTTAAACGAGCCGAGAGTCACAGCGATGGGTGACCTTCTCGGGAAGGACTGCGAAGTCGTTTTAAACTCAAATATCGAACCGTTAAATGTGACGACGCGGTCCTTAGGACCCTTATGAACATAGTGGAAAAGAGGAAATCACGAAAAAGAACTGTTAAGTCAGTCAAATAATTAGGTCAGGGAGCCGGAAGAAATATTGAATTATTTGCAAACCGGGATGAACCGGCGAGGGGCAATTTGGTCAATTGACTCCGAGAGCTGACTCCTGACCTAACTGTCAAATAAAATCAGAGAAAAGAAAATTTCGGAATCGAGAATTAAATTAAAGAACTAATAAAAAAAAGAAAATGAAAAAGGTGTAAGGAGATGACATCATGCATGACATCATGCATGATGCCATAAATGTTATAATTAATAAATTAATTAAATTGATTTTTTTTTGGGTCTTCCATAAGCTAAAATAGATAAAAGAAAAGAAAAGAAAAGAAAAGAAAAAAACAAAAAGCTCTCTTTCTTCCCTAAGTGCCGCCTCACTCTTTCCCTCATTTCTCCATTGCTAATCCTCCATTAAAGCTTGCACTCAAGCTTTTATTTCTTCACTTAACCTTAATAACTCCCATAAAAACCTTACTAGAGCTTGTTATCTCAACTTAAGAAGAAGATTTAAAGAAGAAAGAAGAATAAAAGATAGAGATTTGAAGTTCTAAGAAAGGTTAGTATGCTAACTTTCAATTTTCTACTTTAAATGCATATTTAGTTACTTAAATGAACTTAGAAACTAATGAAATGAAATAAAAATATGTGGGGAGGATCAAACTGAAATTTCGACCAGCCATGGATGTATGAGAGTATGATGTGTTTTGAATGAATTAAATGTGTTAGTAAGCTTGTATGAAAGTGGTAGTAAGATTGAAATGCTTAAATGTGATTAAATGCAACAATTTAGTGTGGTTAGGGTTTGGAGACCTAGGGTTTTGAGGCAAAAATTTGAAGAAATGAGTAAATGATATGTTTAACCTATTGTGAAGTGAAAAATGGTCATTTGTAACCAAATGAGTTGTGTTGGAATGGTTGGAACTAAAATCAAATTCGGAGGGAGTGTGGTCATGCTGCTGACAGCATGACCAAGTCAACTTTGAAGGACCAAAAATGAAATTTTACAAGTCCAATTGGTATAGAACCAATTGGGGATGAAAATAGACACTAAATGACACAATTTTTATTCAGGAAGCATGCCCAAAAAGTGACCAAAACCTAATGAACAAATTGACCAAAGTTGGAAAATTGCAGGCTACCCTGTACAAACTGACCAAATAAACAGTGTTTGTTCATTTGGTCATAACTCGAGCTAGGCAGGTCAAAATGACCTGAAATTTTACCAGAGGTTAGATGAGATATAGACCTAAAACTTTCATGAAGAACACAAGCCCAAATTCTGCCAGCAACCAAGCCATTTGGCCACCCCAAGTTGGTGACCTAAAACTGCCAGCACCAAAATTGCCCAGAAAATCTGGGTTGTGATCAATCCGGCAGCCATGGTTCAAATGGCCATAACTTGAGCTACAAAACTCCAATTGGAGTGATTCAAAAAGGAGAATAAACTTAAGACAATAGGAACATTTTCTATGAAGAAAGGTTTGCCAAATTCTAACAGTAGAATGACCAATGGAACAGTGCAACTAGGGACACCAAAACTGAAAATTTGACAATTTTGCCTAAAGGACTTAAACTTTGAGAAAAGGACCAAAACCAACAAATTTAATGACCAAAATGTGGTATGTGGGTGAAGTTGGAGTTCCCATACCTATCAAGCCTTAAAAAGTCAACAATTTGACTTGAATAGTATAGTGAATAGTAACCCGAAACACAAAAATTTCGAGAACGTCGAATTTAGCACATTAAAGCTAGGAAAAAGTAAAGTTAAATTTATTTTTGGAATTATGCTAAGTTATGGTACTAAAACACTGTGAAACTGTGTGTTTCAGCTGAAAAAGGCTTGGAAGCTTTGAGAGACTGAGTCAAGGCCTAGAGGCGACTCACGTCAGGTCTGTGCACAATAATTCTTGTTTAAATATTTTATTCTCAAAAATTTGACTTCTGTGATTAATTATGTACTGTGTTGCCATTTTATAATCGCAAATATGACTTTGAAAATTGATCAGATTTCTCATAAATTATTTAAATAAATTGTTTTGAATTGATTTTGTGTTCACACTTAGCCTGACAGTATCACATTATTCCTCCTCCATTTATGGGGTTGAGATCGTTTATTTTCCTCCCTTTCTGGCTTGCCAATTGAGGTTGAGAACGGATGAGTACTCATTAGCTAGCTAGCCACCTCCCTCATTGATTTCGATTAATAGGGTTGTAGATTGCTTTGTCATGGTGTACAACACGGCATTGATCGAAAATTTTGTGTCATGGCTTAAGTTGTGTATGATTTTAGGCAACACTGTGTTTATTAAATTATTTGATTAAATTGTGTTATTATGAGCTTTGATAATTTGTGAAATGTGATTGAGAAATATTTAAATTGTGTTTCATCAATGAATGATTTATGTATTGTATTTTAAATTTTTATTGTGCATTACTGAGTATTTTTATACTCAGCGATAGCTTATTTTGCTATCACAGATAAGAGCAAGGAGAAAGCAGCAGAGTGAGCTGCTATTGAATTGAGGACCTCATTGATCATTTTGTACGGGTATAATTTTATACCCTTGTAGTTAATTTTGATGTAAATATTATAACGTTTTATGTATCAATATAAAGTTGAGCAGTTGTAAAATAAACTGTAATAATATTATTTTTGGATTTTCTTCTGCAAATTAATATTTGTACTTGTGAATTTCATACTTTATGCCTTGTGAATGAAGTTATTAAATATTTTGAAATGATAAATTTTGATTGGATTGTGGAATTATTTTGAAGTGAGTTGAATTGAGTTGATTTGAGATTTATTGGAGGTTAGGAGTTGAGAAAATTAATGGAAGTGTTTTTTTTTCAGGTATTTGAAGAACTGTTTTCTCCAAATACAAACGGAACTCTGTCAAAATTTTTATAAAATTTGCGGCAAAATTAAAATGGGCAAAAATTTTTACTAGTATTTTAACTTTGAATAAATGGTTTTTAATTCCTACCAAAATGCTCACCACTTCCAAAATGTAAGAAAATTGTTTTAAAATCCCTTGTAGGGTACTTAATGAGTTATCGGTAGGTGAAGTTCGGTAGTTCATTAAGTATTCTATGGGATCATGTTATGCCTTACAGAGGGATAAGGTGTTACACCCTACCTCTCACCCAGAAGAAGCATGATGCAGTATGGGTGATAGTGGATAGATTGACGAAGTCAGCACACTTTCTACCAGTTAGGACTGACTACTCACTAGAGAAGCTAGCAGAATTATATATCAGTGAGATAGTTAGACTGCATGGAATTTCACTTTTCATCATATCTGATCGAGACCCAAGGTTTACATTGAGATTTTGGAAGAAGTTGCAAGAATCCTTGGGCACACAACTCCACTTTAGCACAGCTTTTCATCCTTAGACGGATGGGCAATCAGAAAGAGTAATCCAGGTAAATATTAAAACCAATTGAATTAGTACAAATATTAAACTAAAATGATAATAATAATATGAAATATACGTTAGGTCCTTGAGGATATGCTGAGGAGTTGTGTCATTGAGTTTGAGGGAAGTTGGGATAGATACCTCCCACTGGCAGAATTCGCATATAACAATAGCTATCAAGCTAGCATCCAAATGGCCCCATATAAAGCACTGTATGGGAGGAAGTGCAAAACTCCAGTGTGTTGGACTGAATTGGGTGAAGACAAGCTGGTAGGACCAGACTTGGTGAAACAAACTGAGGAGAAGGTTAAACTGATAAAAGCTAATTTGAAGGTTGCCTCAGACAAACAAAAATCCTATGCCGACTTGAAGAGAAAGAGATAGAATATGCAGTTGAGGACAAAGTGTTCCTCAAAACATCACCGTGGAAGAAGAGACTGAGGTTTGGAAGAAAGGGTAAGTTAAGCCCTAGGTTCAATGGCCCATATGAAGTCATTGAACGTGTGGGACCAGTGGCCTAGAGGCTAGCTTTACCACCAGAGCTGGACAAGATCCACAATGTGTTTCATGTATTTATGCTGAGAAGATACAGATTAGATCCTTCACATGTCATCTCCATAGAAGAAATTGAAATTCAACCGAACTTGACACATGAAGAAGAAATTATACGGATCTTAGCTCGGGAAGTGAAAGAACTAAGAAACAAGCAAATTCCACTAGTGAAAGTACTTTGGAGGCACAACAACACTAAGGAGGCAACTTGGAAAAGCGAAGAGACGATGAGGCAATAGTTTCCTCAACTGTTTGCATCAGGTAAATTTCTAGGATGATATTTAAATTAGAGGAAAAGAGTTGTAACACCCTCACTGTAGCCATTTCGTACATTCTACTATTCCGGTGATAGTTGTCAGTCCGAATAGCCAGAATGTTTGAAACTGTATCTAGACTAGAGTGAGGAGTCATAAATAACTCAAATAATAGTAAGAAAAATTTTAAAAATAAAATACAACCAAGTTAAATGAGCTGGTGCCCTAACGATGGATAACCTAATGGGAAGTTATTGTTTTCATAGCTAGAAGCATTAAACCCGAGGGAAAAAATTTGTAAAATAATTTTTGGGACTCTAGAGAAGAGTCATTGAGGTTTTGATGGCATTAGAATGCCAAGAAAATACTTAGAAAAATTTTTAGATCGGTACAGACGATTTTGGCTCAATAAGCCAAATGGAGAGCATTTTGGTCATTCCGTCTTCAAAGATGATTTTTGGCCAACTTGTCCAGTTAAATAAATAATTATTATAACATAAAATATGAATAAATATTGCTAAAATTTAATTAAAAATGAGTAGAAAAGAAAAGGAAAGAAAATGAATTAAACTAGAATTTTGACATCACTATGATGTCATTAAAACACTTCCACCCAATCACATTGTGACACATGTTTATAAACCCAATTAAAAGAGTAAAATGGGTAGAAAATTGAAAAGAAAAACTGAACTCTTCTTCCTCCTATAGTCCAGCCGAAATCCCTCTCCAAGCCCAATCCACCATTAAAGCTTCATTAAGCTTTCAACTCCACTCCAATTCACCTTAAAATCTCATCCTCTCTTTAAAAAAATTTATCCCTACCACTAGAGTAAGCTTGAGGCAGCAATTAGAAGAAGAAAAAGTGAGGTTTAGCAAGCTTAGAAGTGACTCCATTCAAGGTTAGTGTCAATTAATCCTTTAAACTTTGTGTATGCATCATTAGGAGTATGAATTGATCCATTGATGTATGTGTTTGAAGAATTGAAATGGTTGGAGTTAGGATTTGGGGCACAAATTTGAGATTTTGCTCATGTATCAGTGAAAGGAAGTTCTAATGGTCAATTAGTGACCATTTGCCTATGTGTGATTAGGAAGTGAAGTGATTTGTGCCATGGGAATTGAAGTTAGGTATGCTGCCTAGTGTGACCAGCAAGACTAGGTGTGAGTCTAGCAGATTTGGGCAGCTATAACTAGAGTTGGGTAGGTTCAATTGATGCAAGGCCAATTGGACATGAAATTAGATATATAATGGCACAACTTTAATGAAGGAACCCTACCCAGAAAATCACAATAGACTGACCAAAAAATTGACCAAATCTGGGTACCATTCATTCTGCCTAGGCAAAATGACCAAATGAACAGTATTCATTCATTTGGTCATAAATCAGTGTAGAAAGGTCCAATTGACCTGAAATGTATATCAATGAAAAGCTTAGACAATTTAGAACAACTTTTATGCATAACACAAAATCTAATTCTGGACTTAACCAAATGAAATTATTGGCCAAAGTTAAGTTACCAAATCTGGCAAAATGGGATTCTGCCTAGAAATTCTAAGTAGATACCAATCCGGCCAGCCTTATTCAAATTGGCATATGTTAGCTAGAAAACTCCAAATGGAGTGATTAAAAAAGGAAATTAAAGAAGACACATAAAGGAACAACTTTCTTGAAGAGAATTTTATCAAATTTCTACTGTACAAATGACTAATGAAACAGTAAACTTAGTGCGTGAAATCTGAAAATTTTAAAATAACCAACACTAAGCTTTATAATGGTATTGACAACCAATGCCAACAATTGTAAAATGCAAAATATGGTATGTTAGGGATATTAGAACCAATATACCTATTGTCTATGAAAAAGTCAATATTTTAATTAACTAATGGAATGACTAATAATAATTAAATTTCAATTTCAAAAAAAAATTGCATAATTAAAAATGTTAAATGCCCTAGTAGGCCTAGTGTGATTGGTTTGGATAGGTTGGCATACCAATAGGGTTCTGTTAGCAGTACTGCATATGGCATCATGCCATTCTGTGATTCATGGCTTAAATAGTCATTCTATGATTTTATGGCTTTTAGCCATTCTGACACTATTGTGATACTTGGCCTTGTCCCTAATATTTATTACAGCTTATTAGCTGTTCTGTTGCACACCGAGAGACACATTGTGACCAATGGCGTGACGGCCCGAGGTACTTGGTACCCAATGCTAGTTTACTCGTTATTCAATCCAGTCAACTGGTATAGGTTACTTGGGCAACCAAAAATAAATATTGATAAATTTTAATCAATTATTGATATTAAAAGTACCAAATAAATAATACTATAAATAATTACAAAAAATTTGTCCGTATGAGAAATCAACATATACACTGCATGTTTATTTCTTTTTAGCTCTTTTTATTTTATTATTGACACCACTAAGCAGTATTGCTTAGCGCGTTGCTTTTGCCATGCATAGGTACTGGAGATACAGAGCGTGATTCTAGTAGACCCCAATCCGGGTGAGGATCAGATCTACGAGTGTCCTGTGTCACCTCTCAGCTACAGTGCATTAGTAGGATGCTAGGGTACATTTTGTATTTTGTATTTGTATTTTTGTACATTTTGTAATTAAATTTTTATTTTATCATGTATATTTGGAACTTATGTGATTATGTATTAATGAAATTTTCTGTAAATTGTTTTCATAAATAAAAGTTAAGTATTTATTTATGATTTGAGTATAAATATGATGTGAATTAAATAATTGAAAAGTTTGAGAATTTGTTGAGAATTGATGACATATTTGGAGTTGTGGATTTGAACAATTATTAGAAGTGGATTTGAACAATTATTAGAAGTATTTTCTACAGGTTTCGAAGAACTATTTTCTCCATTTTTAGCTGGCACTCTGCCGAATTTTCTATAAAATTTTTTGAACCTTAAATTAATTCAAAATTTCAATAAATAAATTAAATGACATAAATTTCACTTTGTGATAAATAAATAAATTAAGAAAAGGGTAAATTGTAATAAAATAAGATTTGTTTCTCCGGCACACTGTGTGGCATATCTTACTCTACTACACTGTAGACAGGTAAGAGGTGTTACAGATTTAGTTGTTGGCAATGTGGATTCAGAGTTTGTAGCGGAATTAGACAAGAGGAGATCTTTGATAGGTTATTTGTTTACTCCCTCTGGAAGTACTATCAGTTGGAAGGCGACTTTGTAAGTTACAGTTGCTTTGTCCACCATAGAGGCTTAATATATTGCTTTCGCAAAGACAATAAACGAAGTTTTATTGTTATAGGGTTTAGTAAGTGATTTTGGGTTGATATATAATAAGCCAACAATGTTTTGTGATAGCCTTAATGCAATACATCTCATAAAGAATCAAATATACCATGAGCGAACTAAACACATTGATGTCATGTATCACTTCATTTGGAACATTATATCTCGAGGGACCGTAGTTGTGCAGAAAGTCTCTAAATATAATAATTTGGCAGATATGATGACCAAGGGAGTCTCAGTCAGCAAGTTTAAGTATTGCCTAGACTTGATTGGTGTTTGTAGTACTTAGTAGTGCCATTGTGAGAGCATATGACAAGTTAAAATGTTGAGGTAATTTTGTTGATAATGGAGGGAATTAAAGCTAAGGGGAATAATTGCTATTTTTTAAGTGGCTTGAATTTTGCATATGTCTTCATGGATTCAAATTGTGACCCTACTCGAAAGCTTTGCATTGCGACCCGATTGGAATAAAAAGTGAGGTCTGTAGTGCTAGCGGAAGGCACGGGCCGATGAGCCCGACTCTGAAACCCACCACTCTTCTCATTGGGGGTGTGGGAGTAATGCTCCCATGATATAGACCAATATAAATATTATAATAATCTGCTATTTGCAATAGAGTTATGATATATTTAGAAAATACACTAGGGTTAGGGTTTAAGAGTTCTAAGTGATTGTATCATGCTCTTTTCATCATAATGAAACTTTTTCTCTTGTCTTACCTGTAGACGTAGACCTTACAGTCGAACTACGTAAATCATGAGTTGTTTTTCTTCTATTTTCTTATATTATATGATTGTGCAATTGTGTATGTACCTTAAATTTATGTGCCTATTATAACAGTGTATATAATTTCCACCGAAGAAATTGCTTTCAATAGAGTAATAAAATTAATATGAATTATAAAATAAAAATAAAAATTTACTTTATGGAATTGAATTTATCCACTAATTTTGTTGACATAAAAATGGAAAGGAAAAAAAGACAAAAACAATAGTAGAGAATGAGAGAAAAGAATTAAAAAAAGGGAGAAATGAAAGAAGGATAAATTGTGATCCTATGAATATGGTATGAGAAAAGAATTGAAAATTGGAAAATGAGGATTTAGACAGGAAATTATAATTTTTTAAAGTTTTTAATGGTTCAGTTTTAACTCTTTTTAAGGTTTTACTGTTCATTTTAAAAGTTAAAATAATAAAAGTCTAGGATTAGCTTTCAACAAATTTAAATTTATTGAATATAATAATACTTTAAAGATTTTATTGGGTTAAAAAATTTATTTCAGTGAGTCTTAATTATTTAAAAAAAAATTGTGAAGTCAATTGACCCACTCAATAATACATGGATTTGTTTTTGCTCAAAATTAATTGAATATCCTAAGTGTGAAATTTAGAGATAAAATAAATTGAACCTAACTTCACTTTAAGGCATTTTTTGAAATAAATCATTTCAAAGAAGAATTCAATTGAATTCTTATACAATTATTTTTAATTTTTATTTTCTTTAAAATAATTTTTTAAATTAAAAAGAATTAAATATATGTATATATGTGTATGTTAGCCTCACTTCACTCTAAGGCATTATTAGAAATAAATCATTTGAAAAAAGAAAATTCAATTGAATTTTCATACAATCTTTTTTAATTTTTATTTTTTTAAAATAATTCTTTTTAAATTAAAATGAATTAAATTATATATGTGCATGTAAAAGCGCAGCTTAGAAAATGCCTCACATAAACAAGACATTTGGCATCTTAAAAATCACCATGTGGCATTTTAAAATAGTTAAATTAACATAATCTAATAAAATAAAAAATAATATATTAATCAACTTATTTCAAAATTTAAAATTAAATGGTATATTTTTATATTCTTTATTAAAAAAACAAAATTATATTATTTATTATTAAAAATATAAAATATTATATTGTTATACTTTTATAAAAAAAATATTTTAAGAAAAATAATTAATAATTATTTAAAAAATAAAAATTTAATTTGATTTTGATAGATATTTAATTATAAATTGTAATTATATTACATTTAATATATAGAGAGAGTCAAGTATTATATTCAAAGACTTAACATTAAATTATATATATAATCTTTCATCAAATTCAAAGTTTTACTGGTTACTATTAAAAATATCTGATATTGTTATGTTGCATTCTTATAAAATTAATACTTAAAAAAATAATTAATAATTTTTTACGAAATAAAAATTTAATTTAATATTAACAAGCATATAAATATCCATCATTAATTATAGTTGAGAAAATTATAAATATATAGACCCAAAAAGATATTAATCAACATTTGATATTTTGTATCCACCATTAAATAATACTTGTCAAAAAAAAAAAAAAAATATATATATATATATATATATATTTAAAAAATACAAAATATTTAAAATTTCATTTTAACTTATCTTCTTATATATATTAAATATTTAAAATTTCATAATAAAGTGAAATTAGTTTTATTAGATAAGGTCTAGTTGAATTTAAAATTTCATTTTAGTATATTTTTTTAATTATTAATTGCACTATTAGTATTAAATAATACTTATAATTTTTTTTATAATGCTAAAAACTCAAGAATTATTAATCAAAATTTGACAACTATATCCATTATTAATTAAAAAAATAATATTTTTATTTAAAAATATAAGATATTTGGAATTTAAAAAATATAAAATATTTGAATTTTCATTTTAACTTATTTTTTTAATTATTAGTGTATATAAAATATTTAAAATTTAAAAAATGTAAAATTTTTAAAATTTTATTTTAAAAGTAAAATTAGTTTTATTAGATAAAATCTAATAGACTTTGAAATTTCACTTTAGCTCATTTTTTTTAATATCAAATTTAATTATTGATATTAGATAATACTTAATTTAATAATTTTATCTTAATAATTATTATATAAAAACCCTTAAAATTGTGCAGAAGAAACTAAAGAATTAGATGCATCAATGGTTCCAAATATTGTACATTTGGATGAGGGCAGTTTTGAATTAATCTTGAAAAGCACAAAAGTTAATTTAGGACATTATGCAAGAAAACAAGCGTTTTTTTAAAGGGGAAAAGAATTTGAACAAGCCAGAAGTGAAAGAAAATGTACACAATCATTTGAATAACTTAAACGAAGCTTGTAATATGACAAAGGAAGGACAAAAGTTGAGTGCTATCAAAGGAAAATTAGAAATGACCGTTTTGAATACAGAACTTGCAAGGCCCTCTGATAAGAGTCCAAGTAAGAGAAGCAAGAAAATTCTCTTTGGAGGTGTTCTAGCAATTTCATCTAATCCAAAAGCCTTATTTATCTTTCATTTATTTTTTCTCCACTTAAGATGTATGCTTTTTCTCTTCTAGTAAATGTTCTCTTTGACGCTACATGTTTCAGGGATATATTAATGGCAAACTAGTTTATTCTCAATATTGAAATTACCAACTAGAGCCATCCAATTTGAACAAAGTTTTATAGTCAATACAATTACTAGCACCCATGTGTAGAATGCAAACAAATGTTTGTATTACTAAATAATGAAATTATCAATTCAAAATTTTAATTTAATCAGTTAATTTGATTTAAATTAAATGAGACTAAACCAATATTATTTGTTTATAAATTAATATAATAATTAAATTTTTTACTAATATATAAAGAAAATAAATAATTTAATTGATTGTAGTTCACTTAATTTATTTTTAAATAAAAATTAAAAGTAAAAAAGTTAAATTTTTACTGCACGACACACAGGTAAATGACTAGTTATATATGAAATTATCTGCTGTAAAATTAATTTGGTTGACAAACAACTCGAGATTTATGGCCTATCAAATACTAAGTGTATCAAATAAAATACACTTCTAAATTTTGAAACATTTAATTGTAGAAATTGGTTTCATTGGACCTGTAATTGTAATTGAAATTGAAATATGTACTTGGAATTAGAATAGGAAAAGACAATTGCATTATTTGATTGAAGGTAAATACAAAGATTGAGATTTGAAATTGCAATAGAAATTAAAATGAACAATGTCTAGAAATTAAAAATTACTACTAAAGTATTGAATTGATTAGACTGCTGAAGTTTTTGGATTATTGTTGATTACTTGGTTAAATTGATTGATTGGTTAATTGGGTCTTTTTTTGTAAGAAGTCACTGACCATATATAGCTTTCACCTGGAGGTTACTACCCAATACCGTAACTTTCCTTAATATCCTATCCCATAGATAATTTCCTTATAAACTGCTCGCTATTAGTTAACTTCCTCTACATTATCTATACGAAAATTAATTAATAAATATTTTTTAAGTCTCAAAATTAAATTAATAAAATAAAATAATTTAATTAATCATGAACCTAAAATAATTAAGGTTTTTTTTTCCTTTTTTAATATTCAACTGATGTGGAACTTAACAAGCAATTCGTTTCGAGCCTGTGTACTGAGAAGGGTTTTATCGCCATCATGGCATTAGATTAAATTGAGTGGCTTGTTAGTCCTGAGATCATCCTTTGAAGGTTTTCCCCTCTTCACCTTCTTTCTCAATAAATAGTTTTTGCTGAAAAAAAAAAGAAGCAATTCCTTATGTTTATGAGATATGAGCGCTATTACTTGAAAACCATAATGAAGCACATACTTTATTCATCTTTTTTAACAATATTAGTGTTTTTTTCTTTCAATTCACGAAAAGGAATAATCTCTAGAAGTTAATGAGATGGAGATCACAAAAAAAAAATTCATAATAAATTTATTTATTGAATCTAATTAAAAAAGAAAGTCATATATTTTCACTAACAAATATATTCTTTATGTTCCCTTTAGACCTTTAGGAGCAGATGCTGAATTAAAAATGGAATGACCAAAATTTAAATAGTCTTATAATTGTTATAATTAATAAAAATTTATAAATTATACATTTTATCAAACAATAATAAAATTTTAATATATTTTTTAAAATTATATATTTTACTAATTTAAAATCAGGGAAAACTTAAAAAAAATTCATAAATCATAATCAACGTTAACTGTAGTAATTTTTTTAGCCATCAGATCAGATGGGAGGTTAATTTTCACAGGATTTGATTTAGAATTTGATAGTTAAAAATTTTAGAGTTTAAGTATATGTAGAGATATTTTAAAACTAATTAATGTTTTATAAAAATTATTTATAATTATAATAAATAGTAAGTAAAAATTTTGACTATAGGTATAAAATAATAGAGAAAAATTTTTATGCCACAAAAAATTAGATTTTTTTTACTTTAATATTTAATCTATTTTTATAGTTGGTGGTAAAACTAATTTTTTGTAACACTCCTATTTTTTAAATTTATTATTTGGTGAGTAAATATTAATATTTTATTTTATTTGAATTTTAGAAAATTATTTGAAATTTTTCGGATTTTAGAAATCGAGTTCGATTTTCTGAAAAATATAAAACTTTTATGATTTTTAAAAATTAATTTAAAGACCACATGGCAAAACTAAAATATATTTGGACTCTACGAATTTTTCTGAGTTTTCTAAAATTTTTTCGGAATTTTTGGGCCTCATTTTCTGTCCCAAGGCAGAGTAAAAAATTTAAAATTTTGTATCCTGAATCGAACCGGCCGAATCGAACTGGGTAGGAACCCTACAACTTTAGAATTCCCTGTGTCTATAGCTACCCTGCTTAGTGACAACATAAATATAGATATGATTTTTCCGGGTAGTCCAGTAGTAGTAGATGAAAGGATCCTCCCAGCAAACTTGGTTCCCCTACCAGTAATGGATTTCGATGTAATTTTGGGAATGGATTGGTTGGCAACTCATTATGCCACTTTAGACTGCAGGAATAAAAAGGTGTATTTCCACATACCTGATGTGGAAGAGTTTAGCTTTTATGATGATAGGAGCGTGACTCCATATAATTTGGTATCAGGAATTAGTGCTAGAAAAATGTTGAGGCATAGATGTCAAGGGTATTTGGCATTAGTGAGAGATACATCTGTAGAAGGTGTCAACATGGAAAATGTTCCTGTTGTCAGAGAATTCATGGATGTCTTCCCTAAGGAGCTTCTAGGGTTGCCACCAGGAAGGGAAATAGAGTTCTGCACTGATGTTGTGCTGGGTACAAACCCCATATCAATGCCTCCTTACAGGATGGCACCAGCAGAATTGAAAGAGCTAAATGAGCAACTACATGAGCTTTTGGACAAGGGTTTCATACGTCCGAGCACTTCACCCTGGGGCACTCTTATTTTATTCATGAGAAAGAAATATGGGTCCTTGAGGTTGTGTATTGATTATAGAAAGCTGAACTAGGTGATTGTGAAGAACAAATATCCACTTCCTCGGATTGATGATCTGTTTGATCAGCTCCAAGAGGCTAGATTTTTTTCCAAGATAGACCTACGATCAGGCTACCATCAGTTGAGAATCAAGAATAAGGATGTGTCCAAAACAGCATTAAAGACAAGATATGGTCATTATGAGTTCTTGGTGATGTCTTTTGGACTCACTAATGCACCAGCAGCCTTTATGGACTTGATGAACAGGGTGTTCAGGCTATTCCTGGACCGTTTTGTCATCGTATTCATAGATGACATTTTGGTATACTCTCGGACCGAGGAAGAACAAGTGTGGCATTTGAGGATGGTATTGCAGACTTTGAGGGAGCACCAGCTATATGCTAAATTTTCAAAATATGAATTTTGACTAGAAAGCATCTCATTCTTGGGATACGTGGTTTCTAGTGAAGGCATTCAAGTGGATCCTAAGAAAATTGAGGCTGTAACTGATTGGCTTAGGCCTACAACAGTCACTGAGGTGCGAAGTTTTCTGGGCCCAGTTGGTTACTATAGGTGTTTTGTGCAGAATTTCTCTAGAATAGTAGCTCCCCTAACTAAGTTAACTCAGAAGAATGTTCCATTCATTTGGACAGATGATTGTAAGGAGAGTTTCCAGAAGCTTAAGGAGTGTCTAACCACCGCCCCTGTGTTGACATTACCGATGAGTGGTGAAGGATATACCGTGTACTGTGAAGCCTCTAGAGTTGGCTTAGGGTGTGTTTTGATGCAGAATGGAAAAGTAGTGGCTTATGCTTCAAGACAACTAAAGAGGCATGAGCAGAACTACCCTACCCATGATATGGAAATGGAGGTTGTAGTCTTTGCACTAAAGATCTAGGGACACTACCTGTATGGTGAAGTGTGCAAGATATACACCAACCACAAGAGTTTGAAGTACATCTTTCAACAGAGGGATTTAAATTTAAGATAGAGGAGATGGATGGAGCTTCTGAAGGACTATGATTATACCATCCACTACCACCCTGGGAAGGCCAATGTAGTAGCAGATGCTTTAAGTACAAAATCTTCTGGCAGCTTGGCACACATATCAGCAGAGAAGAGACTATTGATTCAGGAAGTACATGAGTTAATGGATCAAGGTCTGATCTTAGATCTTTCAGATGAGGGGGTATTGTTGGCCCATTTTTCAGTGAGGCCAGACTTGCGAGACAGAGTCAGAGTTTCCCAGCACAGAGACCAGCAATTGATGCAGATCATAGAAAGAGTACAATAGGGTAAAGGTGGTGAGTTTGGATTTGCCAATGATGGCGCCCTTATGCAAGGTTCCAGGATATGTGTGCCCGATGTGGACAATCTCAGAAATGAAATCATACGAGAGGCACACTATACACTGTACAATGTCCACCCAGGCTGTCACGACCCAACCTATGGGCCGAACCGGCACTAGTACCTAGGCCAGCCTAAAGCCGCCGAGGCCCGTAGTAAGCCTAACTATTCATTAACCCAACTCTAAGGCCCATTTGGACCCAATTTCAAGAATTTAACCAGACAGAGTCCGGCCATAAAATGGACCTTTCAACGGGGAGTTTTTGACTCACCCGACCTATAAATACAATATATATCAAGTGGAGAGCTCAGCTCACCCTCCACATACTCATAACAACATAAAAATAATTGGAAGCCCAGCTCCCTCATCTAGTCCATCAACATGCATAAAATAATAAGTTTAAAGGTCCAAAATAACAATTTATATTACAGACCCAATTCAATAAATACTTCTAACACATGCGGAAATTCTAGAAGTTTATAGAATTACACAAACATGAATAGACGACCTGCGAGGGAGAAAAGCAGGTTAACTTCAAAAATATCCTCTTGTGGCCTGGAAAAATATTGAACAGGAGTGAGCGTTCGACTCAGAGAGTAAAATATCAATTTTAACGATAATCTCTATAACTATCTAAAACTAATGCACCCTGTAGAGTGAAATGCAACATTAGCAATAATTTCACATCACAACATCAAAAAGGTAATTTGGAGCACTCACACACCCATTAATATCAATCATAATATATGGGAGCTGATCCCCTATACAGCTCTCTTAAATCCAACCTGTGCCAGCGAAGAACTCAAGCCGGACTTTCGCTTAATAAACCAAATCGGGGTCCCATCGAAGAACTCAAGCCGTGTCTACCCCAAAGGACTGGGTCCCAGTAAAGATCTCAAGTCGTATCTACCCGTCCTATCCATAGTCAACACCACATCACACGCATGCCAACACACGCACACTGCTCCAAATTACCACAACAACATCCATGGTACTTTAATAGTTATGAATGCAACATAAAACGTGCCTAGAGTTTAACTACATAGATACATACATATAAGTGATGCATTGGCATACTTAAACATATAATAATATCGAAATTACAATTAAAATTAATATTTTACACACAGACTTGACAGAGGTCACTGTGGCGGCTAGGCGGAGGAAGAAGGCTGTCCCAGCTCACCTGACAATTTTACTACAATCATTTAATAAATTTGACTCAATACAAACTTAAGAAAAGACCAAATACGTCTTAAGTCGTGCCGAAAATCCGGCAGAGTCTCCCCTATACCTAGGACCTACCCAACCTGCAAAAGGGCTCAAAACGCACTTCTATATTCACAAATCATACATTCACAACTCAATCACATCACACAGCCCCTCCTGGGCTCATCCAAATAGTCCTCAATCACAATATGTAAATTTACAGTTTAGTCCTTATAATTAATCACTTTTGCAAAAAACTGCCCAAATAAGCTCTAAAAATTCTAAAACTTTGCCCCGCGGTCCTTAGCAATATTACTAGGCTATTGCGAAAAGAATCATAATTTTCTGAGCTACCATGAATATTTTATGAATTTTTAATCCTTTTTAAGTACAAGAAAATTACAAAAAAGTAAGGTTCGGGTTTATCTATGCCGATTCCGACTTCGGGGACGTGCTCGGGACGTCTGACAATGGTGGGATAGCCAAAACCTCGATCCAATTTGGAGACTTTTCCGGTAATCGGTCTATCTGGTCGGAAATTCACAGACCTAGACAACTGTCGAATTTTCGTGAATTGATGATACCTACACGAAGCCCACAACACAGGGGTTAGTACATAAATTTTACGAAATTTTCTAAGCTCATTTAATGCTCGAAAATATACTACGAAGTTCTGTGGGACCCATCGAAAAACGGTGTCAGAAAAATTTGAAATTTATATCGCCGCGAAGCTCTCAACGAGTGTAGTGCTCTGGTACTCTCGGTTTTCTCGTGGGGTTCACAGTTTGCGAGAAATCGAGCCCAAAATTCAAAATGAGCTAAAACTTCCCGGATAAAAATTGGACAAACCGCTCGATGGATTTCGGTCTTCTTGGTGTCTATGGAAAGCTCTCGATGAGTAGATAGATTTAGACACAAGACCCGGTCCGATTGGTGGCCTGATTGGCTGAATTTCGACCGGGAAGACGAAGCGGTGCGCTTAAACATCAAAACACACCCTAAGCCAACTCTGGAGGCATCACAGTACATGGTATATCCTTCGCCACTCATCGGTAGTGTCAACACCAGAGTAGTGGTTAGACACTCCTTAAGCTTCTGGAAACTCTTCTCACAGTCATCTGTCCAAATGAATGGAACATTTTTCCGAGTCAACTTAGTTAGGGGAGCTGCTATCCTGGAAAAGTCCTGCACAAAATGCCTATAGTAGCCAGCTAGGCCCAAAAAACTTCGCACCTCAGTGACTATTGTAGGCCTAAGCCAATCAGTTACAGCTTCAATTTTCTTGGGATCCACTTGAATACCTTCACTAGAAACCACGTGTCCCAAGAATGAGATGTGACACCCCTTACCCGTGTACAGTATACCCGAGTAAGCAATGTCACACGGTGTACCGGCACACTCTAATATACCTTAATTAATTTTTATCATGCTTTTGAATATAACTTGTGAAATATAATATATTTGAGCCATTTATCGAAATTATAATTTATTTGAGGTTCTGAAAATTTTGTAGAAAATCCGGCAGAGTACCGGCTAAAAATGGAGAAAACAGTTCTTCGGAACCTGTGAAAAACACTTCCAATAACCTTATTCAATCATCTCAAACTACAATATCATCACAAACTCAATATTTTTCAATTTCAGTTCTCAATCATCATTTCTCAGGGTTCTCATATATAAACAACAATTAAATACTCAAATTACTTCCATACATAACCATAAATCTTTATTATTTACATGAACCTCAAAATACATTACATAAATCCAAATATATATGAGAAAATAAAAATTTAGTTACAAAATGACAAAATGACACCTAGTGCCCTACCAATGCACTGCAGGTAGTGAGGTGACACGGACACTGTGCAGAGCTGCAGGATGAACTCACCCAGTCTGCGGTCTACTGGGCTCACGATCTGTATCTCCAGAACCTACGCGTGGCAAAAGCAACGCGCTAAGCAATAATGCTTAGTGGTGCAATAATAAAATAAAAGAAATAGCAAGAAAATAAATATGTAGTTAATGTATATGTTTAATTTGTTTTGAATTTGTATGTCATTAACTTCGTCCACTTTCATTCATTTGATTGCTCAAGTAACCTACACTAGATGACTGGACTGGATAAACGGGTAAACTGTGACACCCCGTACCCATGTACAGTATACCCGAGTAAGTAATGCCACACGGTGTACCGGCACACTCTAATATACCTTAATTAATTTTCATCATAACTTTGAATATAACTTGTAAAATATAACTCATTTAAGTCATTTATTGAAATCATAATTTATTTGAGGTTTCGAAAATTTTAAAGAAAATCCGGCAGAGTACCAGCTAAAAATGGAGAAAACAGTTCTTCGGAACCTGTGAAAAACACTTCCAATAAACAAATTCATTCATTCTCAACTCCAATATCATCACAAAACTCAATATCAAGATCTCAACATTTCAATTTCAATTCTCATTCATCCATCACATGTGATGATCACATATAAATCACAAATAAACATTTACTTTTCCATTCACAAATAGAATTTTCATAATTTACATGAACATTAATATACATTACACAAGTTTAATTACATATGAGAAAATCAAAATTTATTACAGAATGCCAAAATGACACCTAGTGTCCTACCAATGCACTGCAGAAGTTGAGGTGACACGGACACTGTGCAGAACTGCAGGATGGATTCACCCAGTCTGCGGTCTACTGGGCTCACGATCTGTATCTCTAATACCTACGCGTGGCAAAAGCAACCCGCTAAGCAATAATGCTTAGTGGTGCAATAATATAATAAAAGAAAATAACAGAAAATAAATATGTATAGAATGTGTATGACTTGTTTATTTGGTATTGGTATATCCATCATTTCATTAACTTTGTTCACTTTCATTCATTTGGTTGCCCAAGTAACCTACACTAGACGACTGGACTGGATAATGGGTAAACTGGTGCTGGGTACCTAGTACCTCGGGCCGTCACACCATCGGTCACATATGCATCTCCCGGTGTGCAACAGAACAACTAATAAGCTGTATAACATCAGGCACAAGGCCAAGTCTCAATACAAAGTCAGAATGGCTAAAAGCCATAAAATCACCGAATGGCATATTGCCATGTGCAGTACTGCTAACTGAACCCTATTGGCATGCCAAACTATCCAAACCAATCTTGTTAGGTATACTAGGGCATTCGATACTTTAAAATTCTTCAATCTTTGGATTTCAAGTTTCGGTGTTACTATTCACCTCTATGGTCAACTAAAATGTTGACTTTTAGGTAGAAATTAGGTACATTGGTTTTGGCACTCCCAACATACCACATTTTGCTTTTAAAACTTGTTGGAATTGGTCACCATTACCATTTCTAACTTAAAACCAAGAGGGCAGAAAATTTCAGTTTTTGAAACATATGTTTACTGTTCCATTAAGCACTGTTGCAGTGAGAATTTGAAGAAATGACAAACATGAAAGTTGTTCCTTATTTTGTCTAGTTGAATTTATTTTTTCGAATTTTTACTTCTCAAAACCCTAATGTCCAATTCAATTTACCCATAAACCTCAATTAGCACACTAGTTCAACATCCATGCATATTCATACCTTAAACATCATTTCTAGCCACTCTAAATTCATTAAAACAATCAAACTCATCCTTCCTTAGGGCTGCCGAAAATTGAAGATACTCTAACATATATGATTTACTTCAAATTCTTACAATTTCTTAACTTAAAATGATGCTCTAGCAAGGATTAAAGGAGTGAGAGTGAAAGTATAGCACTAACCTCACTTAGGAGCTTTTCAAAAGCTCAAATTCTTCACTTTCTTCTCTTCTTCTTGGCTGCCAAAAGGTTTTGCAAGGTGTAAGAACAAATTTTAGTGAAAGGTCTCTAGGGTTTTAGGGTGAAATGAAGGAGGAAATTGAGCTTTGGTTGAAGGATTAATGGAGGTTTAGGGCAATCAAAGGTTTCGGCTGCACTTGAGGAAAGAGGGATGGCTGCTGGTTTTTGGTCTTCCTTAGTCTTTATTTATCTCTTTAATTAGTTAGTCAAATGGTTGCTTAATTATGATTGGTTGGTAATTTTAAATGACATCACAATGATGTCATAAATTACATATATTGTATTTTTCTTTTCTTTCCTCCACTACTCATTTTCAATTTAATTTCTAGTAATGTTTATTCATATTTTATGTCATAATAATTATTTACTCGACTGGACAAGTCGGCCAAAAATCACCTCTGAAGGCGAAATGACAAAAATGCCCTCCGTTTGGCTTAACGGGTCAAAATTGTCTGTACCGATTGAAAAATTTTTCTAGGTATTTTCTTGGCATTCTAATGCCATGGGAACCTCAATAACTCTTCTCTGGAGTCCTAAAAATTATTTTATGAATTTTTCCCCGGGTCTAGGGCTCCTCGTTGCGAGAACCGCAACTTCCCTCTGGTTACCCATCGCTAGGGCACCGGCTCGTTTAACTTGTTTGTATTTTATTTCTAAAATTTTTACTAAATTTTTCTTATCAATATTTGAGTTAATTATGGTTCCTCACTTTAGTTTAAATATTTTTCCGGACGTTCTAGCTGTCCAGACCGACACCGGTCACCGGAACAGTAGAATGTACGGAATTGCTATCGGGAGGGTGTTACATAAACTGGCATTGGGTATCAAGTACCTCGGGCCGTCACACCATCGGTCACATATGCATCTCCCGGTGTGCAACAGAACAACTAACAAGCTGTAAATACATCAGGCACAAGGCCAAATCTCAATACAAGGTCAGAATGGCTAAAAGCCATAAAAGCACAGAATGACATATTGCCATGTGCAGTACTGCTAACTGAACCCTATTAGCATGCCAAACTATCCAAACCAATCTTGTTAGGTATACTAGGGCATTTGAAACTTTTAAATTCTTCAATTTGTGAATTTCAAGTTTTGGTGTCACTATTCACCTCATTGGTCACAAAAATATTGACTTTTAGATAGAAAATATGTACATTGACTTTGGCACTCCCAACATACCACATTTGGCATTCAAAACTTGTTGGCATTAAGCATTTATACCATTTCAAAGTTTAAACCAAGGGAAGCAGAATTTTCAGTTTTTGGAACTCAATTTTACTGTTCCATTGGACACTGTTTCAGTGGGAATTTGAAGAAATGGCAAACATGAAAGTTGTTCCTTATTTTGTCTAGTTGAATTTCCTTTTTTGAATCACTCCATTTGGAGTTTTGAAGCTCCAGATATGGTCCAAAAACCACAGCTGGCCGGATTTCCATTCTGCAGAAATTACCAAATCTACAGTAACATGAACAGTGACTGTGACTGCCATTTGGGTGAGGTTCTGGTCATAATTTGGGGTAGGTTTCTTCATGAAAGTTGTTTGTCAATGTCTTAACTTTTTTCTGTAAAAATTTCAGGTCAATTGACCATATCTACAGTGAGTTATGGTGTTCATTTGGTCATTTCTGCAGGTGCTGTTGCAGGGGATCCGGATTGGGGCCAACTTTTGGTCCTCTTGCTTTGGTCTTTTGGGCATGGTTTCTTCAGAAAAAATGTGCCATTATAAGCCTAGTTTCATGTCCAATTGTCCAAACACCAATTGGACCAACACAGCCAAAGTTATGGCTGTCTAATTGGACTGGAATCTCAGTCACCATTCTTTCTTGTCCCTAGGCAGCATAGTCATTCACTTTGCCATGCTAATTTTCAGTCCAAATTATGGTTAAATTTCCTCAAATGGTCACTAATTGACCATTATAATGTCCTTTAACAATTTCATAAGCCAAGTCCACATTTTCACCCTCAAAACCCTAGTTTCCATTTCAATTTACCCATACACCTTAGTTAAGCACACTAATTCATTATCTATGTAGATATATAGCTTAAACATAATCTCCAATTCATTCTAAGTCCATTAAAACCATCAAAAACACTCCATCATTGTTCCTTCCTTAGGGCTGCCGAAATTTCAAGGCATGCATAAACATAAATTTCATTCATTTAAGTTAGAAATTCTTACTCACTTTAAGGCTTTAACATGGAATAAAGGAGATTTAAGTATATATGTGCACTAACCTTGTTGTATGCCAATCCAAGCTTGAAAAAAACTTCTTTATTTTCACTTCTTTTTGCTGCCCAAGTATTGCACAAATTGTGATGACCAATTTTTGTGAAAGGAAGATGGGGTTTTATGGTGGGATGAAGGGAGAAATCAAGCTTACAAGGAGGCTTTCATGGAGGTTGAGAGAGGTGAGGGAGAGGGATACGAAATTTGGAGAAGAAAAGCAGAAAATTTGTTTAATTTTTAACTCATTTCTTTCCTTTTTAAGTGGTTTAAGAGTGCTTGTTAAAATGTGATTGGTGGAGGCCTTTTTGATGACATCATTATGATGTCATAATTCAAGTTTTCATTCAATTTCTTTTCTTTTCTTTTCTACTAACTTTAAATTAGTTTTTCATCAACATTAATTCATATTTTATGTCATAATAATTATTTACTCAACTGGACAAGTCGGCCAAAAATCACCTCTGAAGGCGAAATGACCAAAATGCCCTCCGTTTGGCTTAACGGGTCAAAATTGTCTGTACCGATTGAAAAATTTTTCTAGATATTTTCTTGGCATTCTAATGCCATGGGAACCTCAATAACCCTTCTCTGGAGTCCAAAAATTATTTTATAATTTTTCCCCCGGGTCTAGGGCTCCTAGTTGCGAGAACCGCAACTTCCCTCTGGGTTACCCATCGCTAGGGCACCTGCTCGTTTAACTCGGTTGTATTTTATTTCTAAAATTTTTACTAAATTCTTCTTATTAATATTTAAGTTATTTATGGTTCCTGACTTTAGTTTAAATATTTTTCCGGACGTTCTAGCTATCCGGACCAACACCGGTCACCGGAACAGTAGAATGTACGGAGTAGTTACCGGGAGGGTGTTACAACTCTTCCCCTCTAATTTAAATTTCGTCCTCGAAATTTACTTGATGCAAACAGTTGAGGGAACTGTTGCCTCATCGTCTCTTCATTTTCCCAAGTTGCCTCTTCGGTGTTGTGGTGCCTCCAAAGCACTTTCACCAGTGGAATCCGCTTATTTCTCAACTCTTTTACTTCCCGAGCCAGGATCCGTAGAGGTTCTTCTTCATATGTCAAATCTGGTTGTTTTTCAATTTCTTCCCTGGAGATGACATGTGAAGGATCTTAGCGGTATCTTCTTAGCATAGACACGTGGAACACATTGTGGATCTTATCCAGCTCTGGTGGTAAAGCTAGCCTATAGGCCACTGGTCCCACACGTTCAATGACTTCATATGGGCCAATGAACCTAGGGCTTAACTTACCTTTCCTTCCAAACCTCAATACCTTCTTCCACGGTGACACCTTGAGGAACACTTTGCCATGTATGTGTATTCTATTTCTTTTCTCTTCAAGTCGGCATAGGATTTCTGTCTATCTGAGGCAACCTTTAAGTTGGCTTTGATTGATTTTACCTTCTCCTCAGCCTGTTTCACCAGGTCTGGCCCTACCAGTTTGTCTTCGCCCAATTCAGTCCAGCACACTGGAGTTCTACATTTTCTCCCATACAGTGCTTCATATGGGGCCATTTGGATGCTAGCTTGTTAACTATTGTTGTATGCAAATTCTGCCAGTGGGAGGTATCTATCCCAACTTCCCTCAAACTCAATGACACAACTCCTCAGCATATCCTCAAGGACCTGACATATTTTTCATGTTATTATTATCATTTTAATTCAATATTTGTATCAATTCCATTGGTTTCAATTGTTTACCTGGATTACTCTCTCTGATTGCCCATCCGTCTGAGGATGGAAAGCTGTGCTGAAGTGGAGTTGTGTACCCAAGGACTCATGCAACTTCTTCCAAAATCTCGATGTGAACCTTGGGTCTCGATCAGATATGATGGAAAGTGGAATTCCATGCAGTCTAACTATCTCACTGATATACAATTCTGCTAACTTCTCCAGTGAGTAGTCAGTCCTAACTGGCAGAAAGTGTGCTGACTTTGTCAATCTATCAACTATCACCCATGCTGCATCATGTTTCTTCTAGGTGAGAGGTAGACCACTTACAAAATCCATGGTGACCCGATCCCATTTCCATTTAGGTATGTGTATAGGCTGTAGCAAACCTGATGGAACTTGATGTTCTGCCTTGACTTGCTGACATGTCAAGCATTTAGTCACATAGTCAGCTATGTCCTTCTTCATACCAGGCCACCAATACTGAAGCTTCAGATCATGATACATCTTTGTACTTCCTAGGTGCATAACATATACACTGGTGTGTGCCTCTTTTAGAATACTGGCCTTTAATTCCCCATCATCTGGTACACACAGTCTTCCTTTGTAATACAGACACCCATCTGCCTTCACCTCATAGTCAGTTGCTTTTCCCTCTGAGATTTTGCTCATAATAGCCATTAACTTCTCATCTACCTTCTGCCCATCTAAAATCTGCTGTAACAGGTTTGGCCTCACTTGCAACTCGGCCAAAATAGCTCCATCTCGAACCAAAGATAGACGGGCATTCAATGATCTCAAAGTTGTCATGGATTTTCTGCTCAAAGCATCAGCAACTACATTTTCCTTCCCAGGATGGTAGTCAATTACACAATCATAGTCTTTCAGGAACTCAATCCATCGCCTCTGTCTAAGGTTGAGCTCCTTTTGGGTTGGCAAGTATTTTAGGCTTTTGTGGTTCGTGTAAATGTAGCACTTCTCACCATACAAGTAATGCCTCCATATCGAAGATAATTGCTGCAAGCTCTAGATCATGGGTAGGGTAATTTTGTTCATGTGGCCTTAGCTGCCTGGATGCATAGGCGACCACCCTCCCCTCTTGCATCAATACACACCCTAACCCATTATGTGAGGCATCACTGTAGACCACAAAGTCCTTTCCTGACACTGGCTGTGTTAACACTGGTGCCTCTGTCAACATAGCCTTCAACTTCTCAAAACTGGTCTGACACTTGTCATTCCAGTCAAATCTGACATTCTTGTGTAACAACTTGGTCATTGGAGCAGCTATTAAGGAAAATCCCTTCACAAATCTCCTGTAATACCCAGCTAGCCCCAAGAAGCTTCGACCTCGCTTGTGTTTTAGGAGGCTTCCATTCCATCACTGCTTCTATTTTCTTGGGATCCACCCTAATCCCATCAGCTGACACTATGTGTCCAAGGAATGCAATCTCATTTAACCAGAAGTCACACTTGGACAACTTAGCATACAGTTCCTTTTCTCTCAGGGTTTGCAGAACAATCCTCAAATGCTCATCATGTTCTTCCCTGGTCTTGGAATACACTAGAATATCATCAATAAAGACCACTACGAACCGATCTAGGTATGGGTGGAAGATACGGTTCATAAGGTCCATGAATGCCGCTGGTGCATTTGTTAAGCCAAAGGGCATCACTAGAAACTCATAATGCCCATATCGTGTCCTGAATGCAGTCTTGGGCACATCTACATCCTTCACCCTCAACTGATGATACCCTGATCTGAGATCAATCTTATAAAATACTCCTGCTCCCTTCAACTGATCAAACAGATCATCAATTCTAGGCAACGGATATTTATTCTTCACAGTCACTTTATTCAACTGCCGGTAATCGATGCATAGCCTCAAAGTCCCATCCTTCTTTTTCACAAATAGCAATGGAGCTCCCCATGGTGACACACTGGGGCATATGAACCCCTTATCCAGCAACTCTTGCAACTGAGTTTTCAACTCCCTCAATTCAGTGGGTGCCATCCTATAAGGAGCAATGGAAATGGGTCTTTGTGCCGGCGTTGTCTCAATAGCAAATTCAACTTCCCTTTACGGTGGCAAACCAGGCAACTCTTCGAAATACCTGAAGTCTCTTCGTGGGTATGTCACCCGTGTTTGGCTTAGCTCGCCTAGTATCCACCACATGTGCTAGGTAGGCTTCACACCTTTTCTCATCATTCTTCTTGCAATCGTGGTGAGATGACATTGGACAAGAAATCATCCTTTCACCCACAACGGTGATCTCATTACCCTCGGGAGTTTTGGAGAAATTCTCTTCAATTTGCAATCAACTATTGCTGATGATGTGACAACCACCCATTCCCAAAATCACGTCAAACTCGTGGAAGGGCAACTCAATCAGTGCGCCAAGAATTCATACCCCTGAATCCTTAACGGGCAACCCTTGTATACTTTGTTCACCACTACACTGTGGCCCAATGGATTAGTGACCAAAATGTCTTGGTCACTCTCCCCTACTAGTATCCCCCTTTCTACGGATAGGTTGATGCAAATGTAGGAATGAGTGGATCCTGGATCCACCAATGCATGCACAAGTGTAGTGTAGAGGGAGAACGTACCCCTGATGACGTCCGGGGCATCTTGCTCCTCCTGAGCTCTCGTGGCATAATTTACGCAGGTGGTGCATTATCTGGTCTCTCTGCTGGCTCGATGCAGCCTCTGTGATGGTCCTCGCGTCAGTTACAGCATTTTCTACCCCTCGTAGTGCGGGAGCAGTGCATGCGCTTGTGTTGGAGCATTGTAGTAGTTCTGCGTGGGCGGTTTCTCGGTGATGCTCTGTTGACCCACACCTTAGCGAGCACCGCCACTCTCCAACACTCTTCCTTGTGCCACTTGCATGGTGTGGACATGCGAGAAGATCTTTGGCTGGTCCCTGAACCCCATCCACTGGAGAGCTGCCACCGATGGTGTGGACTGGCCTCTCCTAGGGGTAGGCGTGGCACAGGCCCCTGAGGCCCGACCACGACCATGTGGCTGACCTGAACTCTGTGCAGGTGGACCTTTGAACCTCTTCCCAGATGTAGGAGCTGAACTAGACTGACCTGAGCCCCTCTTCTGCTGTCTATCCCTTCTGGTTTGCTCACTGATTCTCACTTTTTCAACCCTTATTGAAGCTTCCACTAACTTGCTAAATTCTGTGATTCCCAAGGCAGTGAGCTGGATCTTTATGTTGTCATTTAGTCCCTCTTCAAATCTCTTACACCTTTCAGCTTCATTAGGGACTATCTCCCTTTCGTAGAGCGACTTAATCGGACAAATTCCTTCTCATACTCGGCCCACGATAGTGTTTTACGCCTCAGGTTAATGAACTCTCTTCTTCTCTCTTCCAGATATACAGTACCCACATATTTCTTCTTGAATTCGGAGAGAAAGAAGTCCCAAGTTACAGCTTCTGGCTGCACTTCACTGGACACTGTGTCCCACCATTCATAGGCATCATCTTGCAATAAAGATATGGCAGCCTCTAGGTTTTGCTCTGGGGTGCAGTGGAGTTGTTTTAGAACTCTGCCCGTTCTATTCAACCAATTCTCGGCTGCAACAGAATCATCTTCTCTCTTGCCGAAAAAGTCCACGCTCCAAACTTTCTTAGCCTTTCAGTGTGATTTACTGTGTGGAGCTGGTGGTGGTGGTGGTGGTCTTGGCATTACCCGGCCATTTGTCTAAAGAAATCGGCCATTTCTTTGGAACATGGCTGTGGAGGCTGGCGAGCTCGCTTGAGCGGAGCGAGGTTCTCCCATGCCCCCAGTCTCAGCTGCTGCAGGTGGAGCATGACTCTCCACTTCCTCCTCGACTGCTCTTTGAGATGAAGGGTCCATATCCTATTTAACAAAGACAAACAGATCTGCATTAGTGTCACCTCGACTCTTACAAATGCAATGCATGATATGGACTCAATCTAGGCCCAGAAACGCCTAAACCGTGCTCTGATACCACTAAATGTGACACCCCTTACCCGTGTACAGTATACCCGAGTAAGCAATGTCACACGGTATACCGACACACTTTAATATACTTTAATTAATTTTTATCATGCTTTTGAATATAACTTGTGAAATATAATATATTTGAGCCATTTATCGAAATTATAATTTATTTGAGGTTCCGAAAATTTTGTAGAAAATCCGGCACAGTACCGGCTAAAAATGGAGAAAACAGTTCTTCGGAACCTGTGAAAAACACTTCCAATAACCATATTCAATCATCTCAAACTACAATATCATCACAAACTCAATATTTTTCAATTTCAGTTCTCAATCATCATTTCTCAGGGTTCTCATATATAAACAACAATTAAATACTCAAATTACTTCCATACATAACCATAAATCTTTATTATTTACATAAACCTCAAAATACATTACATAAATCCAAATACATATGAGAAAATAAAAATTTAGTTACAAAATGACAAAATGACACCTAGTGCCCTACCAATGCACTGCAGGTAGTGAGGTGACACGGTCACTGTGCAGAGCTGCAGGATGAACTCACCAAGTCTGCGGTCTACTGGGCTCACGATCTGTATCTCCAGAACCTACGCGTGGCAAAAGCAACGCGCTAAGCAATAATGCTTAGTGGTGCAACAATAAATAAAAGAAATAGCAAGAAAATAAATATGTAGTGAATGTATATGTTTAATTTGTTTTGAATTTGTATGTCATTAACTTCGTCCACTTTCATTCATTTGATTGCCCAAGTAACCTACACTAGATGACTGGACTGGATAAATGGGTAAACTGGCACTGGGTATCAAGTACCTCGGGCCGTCACACCATCGGTCACATATGCATCTCCCGGTGTGCAACAGCGACTAACAAGTCAGAATACATCGAGCACAAGGCCAAATCTCAATACAAAGTCGAATGGCCAAAAGCCATAAAATCACAGAATGGCATATTGCCATGTGCAAGATCGCTAATCGAACCCTATTGGCATGCCAAACTATCCAAACCAATCTTGTTAGGTATACTAGGGCATTTGAAACTTTTAAATTCTTCAATTTGTGAATTTCAAGTTTTGGTGTTACTATTCACCTCATTGGTCACAAAAATGTTGACTTTTAGATAGAAAATATGTACATTGACTTTGGCACTCCCAACATACCACATTTGGCATTCAAAACTTGTTGGCATTAAGCATTTATACCATTTCAAAGTTTAAACCAAGGGAAGCAGAATTTTCAGTTTTTGGAACTCAATTTTACTGTTCCATTGGACACTGTTTCAGTGGGAATTTGAAGAAATGGAAAACATGAAAGTTGTTCCTTATTTTGTCTAGTTTAATTTCGTTTTTTGAATCACTCCATTTGGAGTTTTGAAGCTCCAGATATGGTCCAAAAACCACAGCTGGCCGGATTTCCATTCTGCAGAAATTACCAAATCTACAGTAACATGAACAGTGACTGTGACTGCCATTTGGGTGAGGTTCTGGTCATAATTTGGGGTAGGTTTCTTCATGAAAGTTGTTTTTCTATGTCTTAACGTTTTTCTGTAAAAATTTCAGGTCAATTGACCATATCTACAGTGAGTTATGGCCAAATGAACAGTTACTGTTCATTTGGTCATTTCTGCAGGTGCTGTTGCAGGGGATCCGGATTGGGGCCAACTTTTGGTCCTCTTGCTTTGGTCTTTTGGGCATGGTTTCTTCAGCAAAAATGTGCCATTATAAGCCTAGTTTCATGTCCAATTGGCCAAACACCAATTGGACCAACACAGCCAAAGTTATGGCTGTCTAATTGGACTGGAATCTCAGTCACCATTGCTTTCTTGTCCTAGGCAGCATAGTCATTCACTTTGCCATGCTAATTTTCAGTCCAAATTATGGTTAAATTTCCTCAAATGGTCACTAATTGACCATTATAATGTCCTTTAACAATTTCATAAGCCAAGTCCACATTTTCACCCTCAAAACCCTAGTTTCCATTTCAATTTACCCATACACCTTAGTTAAGCACACTAATTCATTATCTATGTAGATATATAGCTTAAACATAATCTCCAATTCATTCTAAGTCCATTAAAACCATCAAAAACACTCCATCATTGTTCCTTCCTTAGGGCTGCCGAAATTCAAGGCATGCATAAACATAAATTTCATTCATTTAAGTTAGAAATTCTTACTCACTTTAAGGCTTTAACATGGAATAAAGGAGATTTAAGTATATATGTGCACTAACCTTGTTGTATGCCAATCCAAGCTTGAAAAAAACTTCTTTATTTTCACTTCTTTTTGCTGCCCAAGTATTGCACAAATTGTGATGACCAATTTTTGTGAAAGGAAGATGGGGTTTTATGGTGGGATGAAGGGAGAAATCAAGCTTACAAGGAGGCTTTCATGGAGGTTGAGAGAGGTGAGGGAGAGGGCTGCGAAATTTGGAGAAGAAGAGCAGAAAATTTGTTTAATTTTTAACTCATTTCTTTCCTTTTTAAGTGGTTTAAGAGTGCTTGTTAAAGTGTGATTGGTGGAGACCTTTTTGATGACATCATTATGATGTCATAATTCAAGTTTTCATTCAATTTCTTTTCTTTTCTTTTCTACTAACTTTAAATTAGTTTTTCATCAACATTAATTCATATTTTATGTCATAATAATTATTTACTCAATTGGACAAGTCGGCCAAAAATCACCTCTGAAGGAGAAATGACCAAAATGCCCTCCGTTTGGCTTAACGGGTCAAAATTATGCATGGATTGAAAAATTTTTCTAGGTATTTTCTTAGCATTCTAATGCCATGGGAACCTCAATAACCCTTCTCTGGAGTCCCAAAAATTATTTTATAATTTTTCCCCCGGGTCTAGGGCTCCTAGTTGCGAGAACTGCAACTTCCCTCTGGGTTACCCATCGCTAGGGCACCGGCTCGTTTAACTCGGTTGTATTTTATTTCTAAAATTTTTACTAAATTCTTCTTATTAATATTTAAGTTATTTATGGTTCCTGACTTTAGTTTAAATATTTTTCCGGACGTTCTAGCTGTCCGGACCGACACCGATCACCGGAACAGTAGAATGTACGGAAGTAGTTACCGGGAGGGTGTTACATGAGATGCTTTCTAGCCAAAATTCACACTTTGAAATTTTGGCATATAGCTAGTGCTCCCTCAAAGTCTGCAACACCATTCTCAAGTGCCACACGTGATCCTCCTCGGTTTGAGAGTATACCAAAATGTCATCTATGAATACGATGACAAAACGGTCAAAAAATGGCTTGAACACTCGGTTCATCAAGTCCATGAAGGCTGCCGGTGCATTAGTGAGTCCAAAAGACATCACCAAGAACTCATAATGACCATATCTTGTCCTGAATGTTGTTTTGGGTATGTCCTCATTCCTGATTCTCAATTGATAATAGCCTGATCGCAGGTCTATCTTGGAAAAGAATCTAGCCCCTTGGAGCTGATCAAATAGATCATCGATCCGAGGAAGTGGATACTTGTTCTTCACAGTCACCTTGTTCAGCTGTCTATAGTCAATACACAACCTCAATGACCCATCTTTCTTTCTTACAAATAGAACAGGAGCACCCCAAGGTGAAGTGCTTGGACGTATGAAACCCTTGTCTAGAAGCTCCTGTAGTTGCTCCTTTAACTCTTTCAATTCTGCTGGTGGCATCCTGTAAGGCGGCATTGATATGGGGTTTTTACCTGGCACAACATCAATGCAAAACTCTATTTTCCTTCCTGGTGGCAACCCTAAAAGCTCCTCAGGGAAGACATCCATGAATTCTTTAACAATAGGAACATTTTCCATGTTGACACCTTCTACAGATGTATCTCTTACCAATGCCAAATACCCTTGACATCCACGCCTCAACATTTTTCTAACACTAATTGCTGATACCAAATTATATGGAGCCACGCTCCTGTCACCATCAAAGCTAAACTCTTCCGCACCAAGTATGTGGAAATACACCTTTTTGTTCCTGTAGTCTAAAGTGGCATAATGAGTTGCTAACCAATCCATTCCCAAGATTACATCGAAATCCATTACTAGTAGAGGAACCAAGTCTGCTGGGAGGATCTTTCCGTCCACTACTACTGGGCTACCCGGAAAAACCATATCTACATCTATGTTGTCACTAAGCGGGGTAGCTACAGACAAAGGGTATTCTAAAGTGGTATGGTTTCTACCCAATCTCATGGCAAACACAGGGGAGACAAATGAGTGCGTAGCACCCGGATCTATTAAAACACGAGCCTCATAGGAACAAATCAGAAGAATACCTGCCACAACTACATTGGAAGCCTAAGCATCCTGGTGGGTCAGGGTGAAAACCCGAGCTTGACCCCTACCCTGAGTGGCAGAACCCTGATACTGACTTCTACCTCCTGATCTGCCTCTAAATCCACATCCTCCTTATCCTCGGCCCTGTTGGCCATTGAACTGACTGTCTGCCATGTTGGAAGCACCAGGATACAACTGACAAGGAACATTTCCAACAGAACCCTGTGACCATCTGTGACTCACTAAACACGGGGCATTCCCTAGCAAAGTGACCTGGTTGGCCACACCTAAAGCAGACTCCTGAACCCATCATACAAGGTCCTGAATGTCCTCTTCCACACTGTGCACAAGGTGCCAAGAAAGATCCTGACCCTGACCCAGAACTGTTGTACCCTGAACTGTGACCACTGCTGGATTCGTACCCTGGTCTGAACCCTCGGGATTTGTGTCTAAAACCACTCTTCTTATTCCTACTTGTTCCTCTGTAATTACTCTGGCCACCACTATCCGGAGCACCCATATGGGGAACACCTGAAGAACCCTCTGCTCTGTTTTTCTTTGCCCTTCCGCTGTCATCCACAGCATAGCTAATCTCAATCTGTCTGGCTCAATCAACTACCACATCAAAAGACTGATCAGATATCATGGCCAGGTTTGCATACCTCCTGTCCAGCCCCTTTAGGAATCTCTTCACCTTCATTTTTTCTGTAGCTACTGCTGTAGGGGCATACCTGCTCAATTCCAGAAATTCTGTAGCATATTCATCTACAGATCGGCCATTCTGTCTTAAGGCCTCAAAGGCCCACTGCTTTTGATCTCTAAAACTTTCTGGTACAAACCGGTTGATGAACAGTTCCACAAACTGAGTCCACGACAAACCCTCCATCCGAGGTAATATGTAGTCATTCATCCATTGTCTTGGCATAGGCCCTATAACATGCTGCATACACTCTATAAGTCTTCTATCAGTCAACTGCAACTCTGTTCTTGCCTGTCTGCAGGAATCCAAAAACCGATATGCATCGTCTGACACATCATAAGTACCAGGCACCAACTTCTTGAAATTGATTATCTGTTTGTAAGGTTCCCTTCTTGGTGCGGTGGACTGCTGCTACTATGGAGGGTGGACCATATACTGTGCCATCATGTCGATGGTTCTCTGCAACCCAGCTAGAGTAGCTACCATTGGGTCCATGGGACCTTGTGCCATAAAAAACTGATCCTGAACTGGTGGCAGCTACTCTTCTACTTGAGCAGCTCTTGGCCTCCTACCCCGCCTCCTCGGGGCAAGCGCCTCATCCTGTGCTGACACCTCGTCAGGCACATGCAGTTCTAGTGCGATGGCGGCTCTCACCTTCTACGCATTTTCCTGAAATTCAGCAGCATTAGCCCACAATATTCAAAACAACAGGTTACACAGCTCTATAGACTCATATTTATACATAATTATATGAAGCAAAAACTAGAAGAAAAGATGACAATGCAAGACAAATATGGACCTTATTTTCTGCATGTGACTCCTAGTAGACTCTTCCTAACACTTTAGACAAACAATCCCTAAGAATCTGGAGCCTAAGCTCTGATACCACATTTGTCACGACCCAACCTATGGGCCGGACCAAGACTAGGACACAGGCGACCTAAAGCCCCCGAGGCCCGTAGTAAGCCTAACTATTCATTAACCCAACTCTAAGGCCCATTTGGGCCCAATTTCAAGAATTTAACTAGACAGAGTCCAGTCATAAAATGGACCTTTTAACGGGGAGTTTTTGACTCACCCGACCTGTAAACACAATATATATCAAGTGGGGAGCTCAGCTCACCCTCCACATACTCATAACAACATAAAAATAATTGGGAGCTCAGCTCCCTCATCCAGTCCATCAACATGCATAAAATAATAAGTTTACAGGTCCAAAATAATAATTTATATTACAGACCCAATTCAATAAATACTTCTAACACATGCGAAAATTCTAGAAGTTTATAGAATTACACAAACATGAATAGACGACCTGCGAGAGAGAAAAGCAGGTTAACTTCAAAAATATCCTCCTGTGGCTTGGAAAAATATTGAACAGGAGTGAGCGTTCGACTCAGAGAGTAAAATATCAATTTTAACCATAATCTCTATAACTATCTAAAACTAATGCACCCTATAGAGTGAAATGCAACATCAGCAATAATTTCACATCACAACATCAAAAAGGTAATTTGGAGCACTCACATACCCATTAATATCAATCATAATATATGGGAGCTAATCCCCTATACAGCTCTCTTAAATCCAACCTGTGCCAGCGAAGAACTCAAGCCGGACTTTCGCTTAATAAACCAAATTGGGGTCCCAGCGAAGAACTCAAGCCGTGTCAACCCTGAAGGACCGGGTCCCAGCGAAGATCTCAAGCCGTGTCTACCCGTCCTATCCATAGTCAACACCACATCACATGTACGCCAACGCACGCGCACTGCTCCAAATTACTACAACAACATCCATGGCACTTTAACGGTTATGAATGTAACATAAAACGTGCCTGGAGTTTAACTACAAAGATACATACATATAAGTGATGCATGGGCATGCTTAAACATATAATAATATCGAAATTACAATTAAAATTAATATTTTACTCACAGACTTGATAGTGGTCACTGTAGCGGCTGCGGAGGAAGAAGGCTGTCCCGGCTCACCTGACAATTTTATTACAATCATTTAATAAATTTGACTCAATACAAACTTAAAAAAAGACCAAATACGTCCTAAGTCGTGCCAAAAATCCGGCAGAGTCTCCCCTATACCTAGGACCTACCCAACCTGCAAAAGGGCTCAAAACGCACTTCTATATTCACAAATCATACATTCACAACTCAATCACATCACACAGCCCCTCCTGGGCTCATCCAAACAGTCCTCAATCACAATATGTAAATTTACAGTTTAGTCCTTATAATTAATCATTTTTGCAAAAAACTACCCAAATAAGCTCTAAAAATTCTAAAACTTTGCCCTGCGGTCCTTAGCAATATTACTAGGCTATTGCAAAAAGAATCATAATTTTCTGAGCTACCACGAATATTTTATGGATTTTTAATCCTATTTAAGCACTAGAAAATTATGAAAAAGTAAGGTTCGGGTTTACCTATGCCGATTCCGACTTTAGGGAGACGCTCGGGATGTCTGACAATTGTGGGATAGCCAAAACCTCGATCCAATTCGGAGACTTTTCCGGTAATCGATCTGTCTGGCTAGAAATTCATAGACCTAGACAACTGTCAAATTTCCGCGAATTGAAGATGCCTGCACGAAGCCCACAACACGGGGGTTAGTACATAAATTTTACAAAATTTTCTAAGCTCATTTAATGCTCGAAAAAATACTACGAAGTTCCGTGGGACCCATCGAAAAACGATGTCGAAAAAATTTGAAATTTATATTGCCGCGAAGCTCTCAACGAGTGGAGTGCTCTAGTACTCTCGGTTTTCTCGTGAGGTTCACGGTTTGCGAGAAATCTAGCCCAAAAGTCAAAATGGGCTAAAAATTTTTGGGCAAAAATTAGACAAACTGCTCGATGGACTTCTGTGTTCTTGGTGTCTATGGAAAGCTCTCGACGAGTAGATAGATTTAGACACAAGACTCGATTCGATTGGTGGTCGGATCAGCTGGATTTTGGCCAGGAAGACGAAGCGGCATGTTTGCTAGTCGCGTCGCTTCGTGCGCCTTTTACCAGCGTTCGAGTGGCCGGTGAGGAGAGGTGGGTGAGGAGGCGCCGGTGGCCCAGGGTGGTTGGGAGGCGACGGTCTTTGTAAGGGAAGAGGAGGAGAGAAAGCGGAGAGAAAGAGAGAGGGTCGGGGCCTTGGAGGAAGAAAAAAGGAAGAAACCGGTCCGATTCGACCGGTTCGATCCGATTCGATTTGATTCGGCCGGTTCGATTCAGAATACAAAATTTTGAATTTTTACTCTGCATTGGGACCGAAAATGAGGTCCAAAAATTCTAAAAAAATTTCAGAAAACTCAAAAAAATGCGTAGACTTCAAATATATTTTTAGTTTTGCTATGTGGTCTTTAAATTAATTTTTAAAAATCATCAAAGTTTATATTTTCGGAAAATCGAACCCGATTTCTAAAATCCGAAAAATTTCAAATAATTTCCTAAAATTCAAATAAAATAAAATATCAATATTTACCCAAAAATAATAAATTTAAAAGTTAGGGGTGTTACACAGGCTCCACCAAGATGTACCATGATGTGAAAGATAGCTATTGGTGGAATGGCATGAAGAGAGATATAACATACTTTGTGTCCAAGTGCTTGACTTGTCAGAAGGTGAAGTTTAAACACCAGAGGCCGTCAGGGAAGCTGCAAGAGCTCCCTATCCCATAATGGAAGTGGGAAATGATTACTCTGGATTTTGTGACCGGGTTGCCTCGTACCACGCAGGGATATGATTCGATATGGGTAATTGTAGACCATCTAACTAAATCAACTCATTTCTTGCCTGTGAAGACCACATATTTAGTTGCATATTATGCCCGGCTCCATATTCGAGAAATAGTCAGATTACATGGAGTTTCTACTTCCATAATATCTGACAAAGGGCCCCAGTTCACTTCTCGATTTTGGAGAAAGTTGCAGGAGGCACTTGGCACACAGTTGAACTTTAGTACCCCTTTCCACCCTCAGACAGACGGGCAGTCCGAAAGGACAATCCAAACACTGGAAGACATACTTCGTATGTGTGTTTTAGATTTTGGAGGTCAATAGGATAATCAGCTACCCTTGGTAGAGTTTGCCTACAACAACAGTTATCATTCCAGTATAGGGATGGCACCCTATGAGGCACTATATGGTAGAAAGTATAAATCTCCTCTGTGTTGGACGGAAATGGGAGAAGCGAAGGTGCATGATGTAGACCTAGTGCAGTACACTTCAAAGATAGTTCCTTTAATTAGGGAACGACTGAAAATAGCTTTCAGTAGGCAAAAGAGTTATGCAGACCCCAGACGAAGGGATGTAGAGTTTGCAGTAGGTGATTACGTATTCCTGAAGGTTTCTCCGATGAAGGGAGTCATGATATTTGGGAAGAAGGGCAAGTTGGCACTTCGGTATATTGGACCTTTTGAGGTTACTGATAGAGTTGGAGCAGTTGCCTATCGGTTGGAGTTACCACCCAACCTTTCTCATGTTCATCCTGTATTTCACATCTCCATGCTCAGGAAATACATACCTGATCCTTCTCATGTGCTACAGCCGAATGTAGTAGAGTTAAAAGAAGACCTAACGTTTGAGGAGCGACCTGTAGCCATAGTAGATTACCAAGTGAGGCAGTTAAGATCAAAACAGATCCCTATAGTTAAGGTTCTATAGAGGAGCCAGTCAGTGGAAGAATGCACCTGGGAGTCAGAGTGGGATATACGTAGCAAGTACCCTTATCTATTTAGTGTGTAATTCTGTACTTTATTCTGTCTTGTGTAAAATTCGAGGATAAATTTTCTATAAGGGAGGAAGAATGTAATACCCCTAATTTTTAAATTTATTATTTGGTGAGTAAATATTAATATTTTATTTTATTTGAATTTTAGGAAATTATTTGAAATTATTTGAATTTTAAAAATCGGGTTTGATTTTTCGAAAATATAAAACTTTGATGATTTTTAAAAATTAATTTAAAGACCACGTGACAAAACTAAAAATATATTTGAACTCTACGAATGTTACTGAGTTTTCTAGAATTTATTCGAAATTTTTGGGCCTCATTTTCGGTCCCAAGGAATCGAACTGGATCGGATTGGGCCAGTCGAATGGGATCGGCCTTCTTCTTCTTCTTCTTTTTCTTTCTCCCCGCGCATTCCCGTCGCTCTTCCTCTCTCTCCCATTTTCTCTCTTCTCCCTCCTCCCCACGCCGCGCTGCCGCCACCCTAGCCTCCCCACCTTGCCGGCGCGCTGCCCTAGCCCTTCCCCACTGCTGGCCTACGCTCAAGGCGGTCGGAAACGACGCACGAAGTCCTCCCTTTCTCGATCGCGATGCTTCACCCTCTCGGCCAAAATCTTATCGATTCGGTTACCGATCGGATCGGGTCTTGTGTCAAAACTCATCTACACCTCGAGAGCTTTTCATAGACACCATGAACACCAAAATCCATCAAGCGGTTTGCCCAATTTTTGTCCTGAAAGTTTTAGCCTATTTCGATTTTTGGGCTAGATTTCTCGCAAACCGTGAATCCCACCAGAAAATTGAGAGTACCGGAGTGCTCCACTCATCGAGAGCTTCGCGGCAATATAAATTTCAAAATTTTTTGACACCGTTTTTCGTTGGGTCCCACGAAACTTTATAGTATTTTTTCGAATACTAAATGAGCTTAGAAAATTTCGTAAAAATTATGTACTAACCCCCGTATTGTGGGCTTCGTGTAGGTACCTTCAATTCAAGGAAATTCAATGGTTGCCCGGGTTTGTAAATTTCGGGCCAAACAGACAGGCTACCAAAAAAGTCTCAGAATTAGGTTGAGATTTTGGCTACCCCACCATTATCAAACGTCCCGAGCGCGTTCCAGAGATCGAAATCGGCATAGGTAAACCCGAACCTTACTTTTTCTTAATTGTCTAGTGCTTGAATTGGATTAGAAATTCATAAAATATTTAGGGTAGCTCAGAAAAATTATGATTCCTTTTGCATTAGCTTAGTAATATTGCTAAGGAAAGCGGGGCAAAGTTTTAGAATTTTTAGAGCTCATTTGGGTAGTTTTTGCAAAAGGTTCAATTATAAGGACTAAACTATAATTTTATATATTGTGATTGATGACTGTTTGGATGGGCCCAAGAGGGGCTGTGTGATGTGATTGAGTTGTGGGTGTGTGCTTTGTGGATATAGAAGTGTGTTTTAAGCCCTTTTACAGGTTGGATAGGTCCTAGGTATGGGGGAGACTTTGCCGGATTTTCAACACGATTTAGGACATCTTTGGTCTTTTCTTAGTTTGCATTGAGTCAAATGTATTAAATAATTATAATAAAATTGTTAGGTGAGCCGGGACAGCCTTCCTCCTCTGCCCAGCCGCTACAGTGACTTCAGTAAAGTCTATGAGTAAAATATTAATTTTAATTGTAATTTTGATATTATTATATGTTCAAGCATGCCCATGCATTATTTATATGTATATATCTATGTAGTTAAATACTAGGCACGTTTTATATTGCATTATAAATTGATAAATTGCCATGGGTGTTATTTAGGGTAATTTAAAGCAGCGTGCGTGCGTTGGTGTGCGTGTGATATGGTGTTGGTTATGGACAGGACGGGTAGACACGGCTTGAGATCTTTGCTGGGACCCTGTCCTTCAGGGTAGACACGGCTTGAGATCTTCGCTAGGACCCTGTATTTGGTTTATTAAGCGAAAGTCAGGCTTGAGATCTTCGCTGGCAGAGGTTGGATTACGAGGGCTGTATAGGGGATCAGCTCCCATATATGTATTGTTTAACATTCTCTGGTGTGTGAGTACTCCAAATTGCCTTTTTGATGTGATTTGTATGAAAATTATGACGATATTGTATTTCACTTCACAGGGTGCATTAGCTTTAGATAGCTATAGAGATTATGGTTAAAATTGATATTTTACTCTCTGAGTCGAACGCTCACTCCTGTTCACTTTATTTTTCCAGGATACAGGAAATTTTTTGTTGAGTTCTAACCTGCCTCTCTCCCTCGCAGGTCGTCTATTAATGTCTGTAATGTTTGTATAATTCTGTTAACTCATAGAATTCCGCATTTGTTAACAATATTTATTTTATTTGGATCTGCAATATATTTGCCATGTTGGACCTGTAAACTTATTACATGCATGTATGTTGGACTGGATGAGGGAGCCAAGCTCCCATTTATTTTTATGGCATCATGATTATGTGGAGAGTGAACTGAGCTCCTCAGATGATTATATATTGTGTTTACAGGTCATGTGAGTCAAAAACTTCCTGTTAAATGGTCCATTTTATTGCCGTACTCTGTCGGGTTGAATTCTTGAAATTGGGTCCAATTGGGCCTTAGAGTTGGGTTGATGAATAATTAGGCTTACTACGGGCCTCGAGGGCTTTAGGCTGACTCAGGTCCTAGTGCCGGTCTGACCCATAGGTTGGGTCGTGACATCTTTAATATTAAATTTAATAAAATTATCTATTTATAATATATATATATATAAATAAATGTAAGAAGGGGAAATATTGACTTTGCGAAAAATACCTATAATGATTTATTAATCTAATAATAAAAGTCAAAATTTAATTGGCTATTAAACATTAATTTATTAAAATTTTTATTAAATTAATTTTAGAGTTTCTATAAATTTAAATTTCTTAGACTCAATTTATTTCATGGAAAATATTTTTCTTTCCATATTTTTTAACATTTATGGTATTTAGGAAAATAAGTCAACAGAAAATATTTTTTTAGTCAAAAGAAAAATTAAGTCATTTTTAAGGAAAATGACTTCTTTTTTTTAAGAGAAAATTATTTTATATTTTATAAACTTTTATAGTCTTATTAAAATGTTAAAACACTTATACATATATGATATAACTATATACTATTAGTTTACATTGCAACCAAATAATGATAAAATTTTTTATGGAAAATATTTTTCATATATAAGTTATTTTTCATAAAATAAATAGAGTCTTAATTCTATTTTTATTTCAATTTTATTTAATTAAGTTTTTTATTATAATTTAGAATAAAATTTCATAAAAAAACTAAAATTAGAAATTTATTTTTTTTAAAAATCGTTACTTTCATTTTTATAAAAAGATTTAGTTCGTTTTGAATAAAAATAAAAAAAATTTAGTTTTGTTAAAAAATTTGATCCTTTTTATAAACATTTAATTAAAAAAATAAAAAATCTACTTTTTTTTTTTATAACTTTTATGTTTTTAAAAATATTGATGAATATTAAATTGAAATTTAAAATGGATTTAATTTTATTTTGTATTTTTTTCTTTTATGGCTTAACTCAACTCAACTCAACTAAACTAAACTTTTATTCCAAAAATTTAGGGTCGGCTATATGGATTCGTTTTTTTCACTCTGAACGATTTTGGGTTAAATCCTCAGAAATGTATAAATTGTATATATTAATAATATTCTTATTTACTTAAATATAATAAATAATTAAATTTTTAAATAAGTGAAGAATTAAAAGACGAGAAAAATTTCGATAGGTGGCCCCATTCGATCCAATATAGGGCTTGGGTAGGAGGGCTGCTGCTACTGCTGGGGTATGCTCTATTAATATTGCAGAATTGTGGATTGTGGGGTCTCTTTTCGGGTCTTCTAATGGCTTGAGATAAGGACTCAAAGCATGTTCTTGCTAAAGTAGATAACGTGAAGTGGTTAATTTGGTGAACAATGGTCTTCTTTGTTCCTCTGCTGTGCCGAGTCTGGCGATTCGCATTAGCGAGCTGATGTTTCGTGATTTGATGTGCGGATTTATCAAATCTCATATGGAGAAGGAAATCAAATTGTTGATTGGTTGGCCCATCTTGAAATACTAGTTTTTTTTTTTTTAATATGCATTATATATTTTTTACGCTCGTTATATGAACTGTAATTTAATATTTTATATATAATTTTTATTAATTTTTATATAATATATTATTATTATATAATAATATTTTATTTTTTATAATATATATATTATATATGCATATATTATTTTTAGATTAAATTAATAAAAAAATATAAGAAATAAGATCAATTTACTCTTTATATTTTTTAGGGATGTCCAATTTAGCTTATTTTAAAGTTTTGATCCAATTTAACTCTTCTATTTTTTATTTCAGTTTAAATTGGCCCAATTGATATATACGCATCAAAATAAACTCAATTTGTCCTCTGTACATTTTAGGAATGTCCAATTTAATTCATTTTCAACTTTTAAGTTTAATTTAGCCTTTTTACATTTGATTTAAGTTTAAATTAACCTATTTTTTATTTTCTAATATTAAAATGTTATTTTTATTTTTTTATAATTAATTAAATTAAATAATAAAAATAATATTATTTAATATTAATAAATAAAATGAAAGTATGAAAAAATATTATTTTTATATTTTCATTATGTAATTAAAAATAAATTAACTAAATTGAAAAATAATCATTTTTTAATGTTAATTAAATAATTATAATTAGTTAATTTTTGTATCTTTAAATTTTTAATATTAATTAATAATATGGAAAAATAATATTTTATATTTTAATTTTATTTGATTATAATTTTCTAATTTTAATTAAGAAAATAAAATATAAAATAATATTTTTTATTTTAAATAATTAAAATTATTTATAATCATAATTTTTAATTTTAAATTAATTATATGAAAATGAAAATATTTTTTTATTATCTTTCAATTTAATTAATTTATTTTTAATTAATTAATGAAAATATAAAAAATATTTTTTATACTTTCATTTTAATTATTAATATTAAATAATATTATTTTTATTATTTAATTTAATTAAATATAAAAAAATAAAAATAATATTTTAATATTAGAAAATGATAAAATGGGCTAATTTGAACTTAAATCAAAAGTAGAAGGGTTAAATTTGACAATCCTAAAAAGTACAGAGGGCAAATTAGGCATATTTCCAAAAAAAAAAAAAAGCAACTCACGCGTCAAGTGGTGCGTGAGTTACATATTGAGCCTATTTGAGCTTAAACCAAAAGTATAAGAGCTAAATTAAATCAAAAGTTAAAAATATATTAAATTGAACATTCTTAAAAAGTATATAAAGCAAATTGAGCTTATTTCTAAAATATACATCAATGAAAATAGAAAATTATAGATATGAAATTTATTATGAAAAATTTATTATTATAGCATAATTTTATAATTGTATGTATTTTAGAAATATATAAATTTAACTATTTATTATTTTATTAGTTTATATATTTTCACATTAAATTTTTTCAATAATAAAATGTATGAGTTCATCAAGATTAATTAACTTTTATCATTATATAGTTTATAAAACATATATGTAATTAACGTAAAAAATTTAAATTTTTTCCAACACCATTTAAGAGATTATATATATAATAGTAAAATAAGTTCAATTTAATATAATTTTATATAATATTAAATTTTTATTATTTTCAATTCGATTTTTGAATTTTATTTAATACAATTAATCATGGACACTCGTATTAATAACTATTAAATATTATTGATTTTTATTTGATATATAATATTTTACATAGTTTTATATTTTATTATGATATGGAAACAAACTTTAAAAATAAGTTTGATAAATATATTAACACTAGTAAATTATTTATAAATAATAAATTAATAATTAAAATTTTCTTTTTATATAAAAAATAAAAATTAAATGCTAATATAATAAAAAAATAGAATGATTATATTTAAAAATGTATAAATAATTATTTGATTTATAATAAAATATTTTATCAAATTAATTTATAACATATTTTTAAATTAAATTTTTTATAATTATTTTTCTAAAAATAATCGTTAAATTTCAATAAAGATACTTGTTAATTCCAAATAAATAAAAAAAATTCTATTATATGATATAATACTTATATTCATATAAAATTAGATTGTTTTGAAATTAAAATATTAATTTATGTTTATATTAAATATAAATTTATTTAATTGAGATAAAATTATATATTTAAAGTATGATTTTTAATTCTTTTTATATGTATTCATTATTTGTTATGCTAGAATAAGTTTACAGTATTAAAAAATTAAAAAAATTATTATTTTTTTAATATGTTCTCACATTAGCATTTTTTAAAATTTCAATAATGTATCATTTTAAAATAAAAAAATAATATTATAAATTTCAATTATTTTATTAATTATATTAATTTTATAATTAACTCAAGCCTAACATATTATGTAAATTTTTAATTTTTTAAATAATATATTTATTTTTTTAATTTTTTTCTCATATACATAATTTATTTTATATGCTTTGTATGCAATTATATATTATTTGAAAATTTTATATTCATATAATTTTATTATATATTACATGCTAACAGGATTTATAAATTCAATTTTAATTAGAACTGACTTGTATATTAATGCAATAATTAAGAATTTTAGAAATATATTTATAATTAAAAAAATATAAATTTATTTTATATAAAAAATTTTTGAAATGAACTTATAAGAAATTAAATTGAAAGAAAATTTTGATATTAATAAAAGAATTCACATGGTTGGCAGGCAAAAATTAGTTTATATTTTTGTTTATTTATGTAAATTTAAATATAATTGTATTAAAATATTTTTATATAAATAATTAAAAGATAGAGATAAAAATATATTATAATTCATTAAAAAAGCGATTTATATAAATAAAATACCTTATATTTTTGTAAATAATATAAATTATGAAAATATTTTTATAAAATTTTATTTTAAATTATATTATAGTAAAAATTTAATTAAGTAAAATTTAAATATAAGTAGGACTAAAAATTTTTGATTTATATAAACTCTAAAATTATATAGACAATAAAATTTTAAGTCTTAAGAATTTTAAATTTATATTAATAGTAAAATTAAATTAAATAATAGAAAATATAATTATAAATATTATAAATAATGAAAAATAATTTGGGCAAGGCCAATATTCCTTCTCTTCCTTTACACATTTATGTATTATATAGATTAAAAAGTTATCGTGAGGGAGAATTTTTTTTAAGTTTAGAAATATTGATAAAGATCATATCAGTTTAAGAATATTATGAAATAAAGAAAAGTATAAAATATAATATAATTTTATTTAAATTAAATATTAATTATTAGAGATATTTAAAAAAATTATATCAATCAATTTGATTATTTGATATATATATGTAATTTGTGTTTAAGATAATAATTATTATATCTAAATATTTAAATTAATCATATATAATATAAATTTTCATGAAAATATGACCTAATTAAATATATAATAATTAATTTTTCAAAATTTTCAATAATAATAATAATAATAATAATAATAATAATAATAATAATAATAATAATAATAATTATTATTATTATTATTATTATTATTATTATTATTATTATTATTAGAGTTACAAATTAAGAACATTATTATTTTATATTATGATTATGATGATAAAGTATTAAATTTAATTGATTATTGAAAATTAATATATTTTAAATAAAATAAGAGTGTCATAAAATAAGAAATTTATTTTTGGTTATAATTCTATATGAATTTCAAATTTTAATATTATAAAAATATAATTTTTATAATTAAAATGTAGTTTTAATTTATATTTAAAAAAATATAATTATAATATTATCAAATTTTAATTTAATGAAAAGATTTTAATATTTTTAGCATAATTTTGTTTCTTTTAGAATCACATATTCTCAGTCAATACATAAGAATAATATTTTATACATTTCATTTGTCTGTATAATAGACAAAATAGGGATGCGTAATATATATAGAATTTTATTTAAATATGAAAACTAAAAAAAAATAATTAAATATCATCGCAGCTCACATAATTTTTTTTTCTTTTTCCATGTTTCTTATTTGTATTGCATTCTTATATATTATAGTCTAATAATCATATTTTAATTTAAATTTGAATTATTTATTTTAATTCCATTTTAATTTGCATATTACCAAGTCAACAAGCTGAGGATCGCGATGTATCCAAATAGGTGCCTGCAAAGGGCAACAAAATTGAAAATAATAGCTAATTTGTCAAGTTCTTTCTGTCATCCACTACCATATGCTTGATATTTCTATGGTTATTGGAGATGATGTCCTTACTTCTTTTTTAGATTCATTTTAGCTTTTTCAAATAATCGCATAAGATAAATAATTTCAAAATAAAGGAAGCTATTGCATATTTGCATGTATAGAGTCCAATTACATGGTTTATTTAAATATTTTAATATGAGTAAAGACTTTGTTCTTATTTGAATATAAGTTCCTATTTTCTTATAAAAAAATCTCTATTTAATATTTATTCTTATAATTCTATTTAAATATAAATACTTTTTTATTTAATTACTGATATAGAGAAATTGGTTTAGTAAATTATATTTTCGGTGCAAATAACTTATCTTTTATATTTTTAGTGATATATCCTAGATAATTTCAACTTTTTCAATTTATATTGATTTTTATTATATAGAATATACGCAATAAATAAAAAAAATTAAAGGTAGATTCATATATTATACATATTATTAAAATCTACAGTGATTATATTTATATATATATATATATTTAATTTAAAATTGATAATATATAAATGACTATATTTTGTAGTTTTCGTTAATTTATAACAGGTATCTTTGTTTTTTATATAATATATATATATATTCTTAATAAAATAAAGAAACAAAATTTTAAAATATTTAGAATTTATTAATTAATTAGTATGAAAATTTTTTAAAATTATATATAAAAAAATTAAATCACAAATATAAAAAAATAAATACAACATGACACGTTAAAAAAAATATAGTTATTTTTGAATTTAAGGAAAATTTTTAGAGACAAATTAATAAAAATAGTCATTAAAATTAATATTTTAATTATTTAAATAAATATAAAAATTTATTAAAATTTTACATCTAATATTTAAAAAAAAAAATAAGAAGAGGACAAATTAACAAAAAGGTATCCAGGGCCCCACCCACAACGTGGGTCTGCCCCCTGGTTCCCTAATTTTTGTTTTTTAGCAAACAAAATCTTGTAAATTAGAACAAATTTTGGAGCTAAAGTCATATGTTTATAAGGAAAACAATCCGAATTAATTAAAATGAACCCATTAAAATTTGCCAGGAATAACGGATCGTTCGATTGGCGAAGGGGGAAAAGACTTGCCAACAAAGGAAGAAAAACATATGATCACGGAATCTTAATCATAAATCAATGCAAACTGTCATTTTAGAAGATTGTGACCAGGTTGAAATGAAACTATCCATACCTGCTCATATATCAGATGTGGGATCATTTATGTCTAAAATATCAGGGCTCCAAGTTGAAGCTGTTGCTAAGCACTTCCACGCAGAGGCAGTGGCGGATTCCAGGGGCGAAACTACTCATTGCTTGACCCCCACAAAAATTTTTAAAATTGAAATTTTATTCATAATTTTAATGCATATTTTTTTTAAAAAAAATTTCTGCTGCGTTTTAAAAATTTAAAATTTAAAATTTATCTATAAATTTAATATATTTATAAAAGTAGGATTTTTTTTTAATATTTATTAGAGGCCCAATAGATCGAATAATAATTGATAGACTATACAATAGGAGCTAGACATCTCCCTTCTTATTGTAAAGATGAATGAATTATCTTAAAATAGGTAACTGATGAGACTTGAATTAGAGATTGAAAGACCAACATGTTACCCCTCGATTAGCATTAAGGAAAAAGAGTAGGATTTAATACATCTAACATTTTTATCTTTATATAAATCTCATTCATATATATTTTTTCATATTATTTAATTTTCATTTCTTAATATTTATATTTTTTTTTATTTTAGTCTCTACATTTTATTAAAATTTCATTAATTTTTTTAATATTTATTTTTTACTCCTTCAAGTTGCATTTCGAGTCCCGTCCTATCGGATTCAAATATATTTACTCGTGGTGTAAATATGTATACATTCAAATAAAAATAAATTCATAAATATTAATAATATTATTTTTATAAAAAATTATCTTTTTACAATTTTAAATAAGTGTAATATATGAGTTTTTTTCTTAAGAAACTATATTGATACCAAATAGTTGGTTAGTTGATTAAAGTCTACTAAATTATTTTGTATATTATAATTTAGTCCATAAAGTATGATAAAAACTATATTTTAGTCTTCCTATTTAATATTATAAGAGACAAGTTAATCCTTAAGATATATTTTTGTTAAGAAAATAGTTATTGCGTTAAAATTTTATAGTTAATCAGTCATAATTGAAGCTAAATTTTAATAAATTTTAAATCTATAAAGATTAAACTGTAATAAAAAAAAATGAAATGTGATGAATTAAACTGTTATGGTTTTCAACTCACTAACAATTAATTTTAACATAATGACTATTTTGTTAACTGAAACATACTTGGAGACTAATTTATTTTATAAGCTATGATTTTTTTTTATATCTTAAAAATTAAATTTTAAGTTACCTTAAATTATTAAAATGATACGTGTATTAAAAATAAAAATAAAATGAAAAAATATAAATAAATATAATGGATAATTTTATTTTATTTTTTACTTTCAAAATAATAAAATTTAAATTTAAAAATATTTTTTATTCATTCAACTCCTATTATAATTCATATTGAATTATCATATCTTTAAAGATGATTAGAATATTATTCAATCAAGATTTATTTATTTATTTATTGTTAAATTTATGACCCAAAATCCTAGTTAATTTGGAAGACTTTTTCCTAATTTGAGTGGGAGAAATATTCCTAAATAGAATAGATGTATATTTTCTATATAGAGTAGAACTCTTATTTTAGTGTTATTGCTAAATTGAGTGAGATTTCTAATCAGGTTAAGACTAAGGAAATTAACACTATAAATAGAAGAATGACGAAAAGGTTATTTGGCTTTTGCCCATTGAAGAGAGTGACTTGACCCATGGAAAGTGGCTTTGCCCATTGAAGAGGGAGTGCCTTTGCCCATGGAGAGTAGCTTTGCCCATGGTGTCGCCCATTGTAGAGAGGAATTTTGCCAATTGTTGAGGATTTAGCTCTGTCCATTGGTGAGGGGTATTTGCTGATTGCAGTGGAGAGAGGCTTCGGCCTAAGGTAGAGAAAGGACATAGAATTCAAGAGGAATTCATTCTTGCACATTGATGAGAGGGCTCTTGCCCATATAGTTAAAGACACCTTCTGTGCTGTAGTAGTTGTAGTAGTAAATATATTGGGTTATGTCTAGAGGAGAATGAGAGGACTAACTTATGTATTTACTATGAGCAGTTATGTAGTGTGAGTTCCCTTGGATGTAATTGGGTTGATGAGTAGTATAGCTTGAGCTTGTAACATGATTTATTATTAGTGATAGTGAAAGATGTCATGCCCGAGGATGTAACCCTATGTGGAGAAGGTGAACCAAGTAAATATTAGTATTTTATATATTTCCTTTATTTCTTTGCAGTTTTCATACTTCTGCAATGCACAACAAATTGGTATTAGAGCATGGGATGATCTTGGTGAGTTTAGTTAAAGGTAGAGCTACTGTAACATGTAGAAAGTTGCACATACAATAATAGTGATGGTGGAGAGTTGAAATTGTGGTAGAGCTTTTGATGTGAAACTAAGATGGTTGATGAAGCGAAAATTTTTTTTAAAGAAAGAAGCAAGTTACACTTAAGATGAAGATTGAAGAATGGAGAATTGAAGGGTTCAAGCTCAAGCATGAAGAATTGATAATTTGATGACACTCAAGAATTTGAGGTATACAATGGTTGATGGATTTTGTGTTAAGGTGGAGATTGTTAGATTTATGACCCAAAATCCTAGTTAATTTGGAAGACCTTTTCCTAATTTGAGTAGGAGAAATATTTCTCAATAAGATAGAGGTATATTCTCTATATAGAGTAGAACTCCTATTTTAGTGTTATTCCTTATCAGATTAGGATTAAGGGAATTAATACTATAAATAGGAGAATGATAGAAAGGTTATTTGGCTTTTGCTCATTGAAAACAGTGGCTTGACCCATGGAGAGTGGCTTTGCCCATTAAAGAGGGAGTGGCTTTGCCCATTAAAAAGGGTTGTCGCCCATTGTAGAGAGGAATTTTGTCAATTGCTGAGGATTTGGCTCTGTTCATTGATGAGGGGTACTTGTCCATTGCAGTGGAGAGAGACTTCGGCTTAAGGTGGAGAAAGGACATAGAATTCAATAGGAATGGATTTTTCCTCATTAATGAGAGGGCTCTTGTCCATATAGTTAAAGACACTTTCTGTGCTATAGTAGTTATAGTAGTAAATATATTGGATTATGTATAGAGAAGAATGAGAGGATTAACTTATGTATTTACTGTAAACAGTTATGTGGTGTGAGTTCTCTTGGGTGTAATTGAGTTGATAAGTAGTATAGCTTGAGCTTGTAACATGATTTATTATTAGTGATAGTGGAAAATAGTATGCCCGTAGATATAGCCCTATGTGAAGAGGGTAAACCAATTTTATTTTTTTACAGTTTATATGCTTCTGCAGTATGCAAAATTTATCTATCATAAATTTAAAACATAAGATATATATAGTGGGATCCACGTACTTATTTCTTGAGTATAAGTCTGTAATAAATCGGATAGCACGAATTTCCCATTCAATCAGATATCATAAGTAAAATATGAAGTTTTATTTGGCATTAAGTAATTAAAAAGTAATATTAATTATTTAGTTTGACAAATGTTAAAAATTTAATGAGGAGACAAAATGCTCTTTAATTATCCTTGTTGATTCGCCAGTGCATCCACGTGAAAAATGGTGCTATAACATGGAGAATGGTGACAAAAACAGTCCTCAAATGAATGTCTCTTAAGAAGTGCATCGAATTCTCACTTGCTAATCCTTTTCACCTACTTTAACATCAGCCTTCTCCCTCAATCTCTATCTCTCTCAAACTTTTTGCCTTTAACCCCTGGGAAAAATCTGTATCCAAGGACATACAGGAAACAAGAAGTTGAAAAACTACACTGCAAGAAACGATATTCATGGAAGAGATTATGTCCCCCTCTTCTTCATCTTCACTTTTGTCTTTTTGTCAAGAATCCTCGCCCCCTCTCCAACAACGCCTCCAAGTCATCCTCCAGAGCCGCCCTGGATGGTGGATCTACGCCATCTTCTGGCAGGCCTCCAAGGATGCCAGTGGCCGCCTTGTTTTATCATGGGGTGATGGGAATTTCCATGGCTCTAAAGACTTTGCAATCAAACCAAGCAACAAACAGAACCAGCAACACAAATTCGGTTTCAATCTTGAAAGAAAGAAGGTGTCTAAAGAGTTCCAAGCTCTTTTTAGTGATGACATGGAGATGGACAGATTGGCAGATGCTGATGATGCTGACTATGGGTGGTTCTATACCGTATCAGCAACGCGATCATTCGCAATTGGAGCAGGAGTTCTTGGCCAGGCATTTGCCTCCGGAGGTTTCACTTGGTTGACTGGTGATCATGAGCTACAGTTATATGAGTGTGAAAGAGTTAGAGAGGCTCGTATGCACGGGATACATACTTTGGCCTGTATCTCAACTTCTTGCGGAGTTGTTGAATTGGGCTCCTCCCATATGGTCAATGAAGATTGGAGCTTGGTGCAACTGTGCAAATCGCTTTTCGGTGCAGATGTCGCCTGCCTGGTCTCCAAGCAGCCCAGCCCTGAATCTCATCTTCAAATTACAGATCGGGGTGCTACTTTCCTTGATATTGGAATGTTTTCAGGTTCTCAAAAGGAGACCTCTCCAGAGAAGCAAAACGAAGTAGACAAAAAGAAAGATGCTTCGGGTTCTGGTAAAGGCCGATCGTCTTCTGACTCTGGACCTTCTGATTCTGATGGCAATTTTGCTGCAATTACTAATCAGTTCAAGAAAAGGGGAAGAAAACCAAATGGCAAAGAATTGCCTCTAAACCATGTCGAAGCGGAGAGGCAGCGTAGAGAGAGACTTAATCACCGATTCTATGCACTCCGATCAGTGGTTCCTAATGTGTCCAAGATGGATAAAGCATCTCTTCTTGCAGACGCAGTCACTTATATCAAGGAGCTCAAGGCCAAAGTTGATGAATTGGAGGGCAAACTGCAAACAGTGTCCAAGAAATCCAGGATTATTAATACAAGCGTCTATGACAATCAATCAACCAATTACATGGTTGATCATTTGATTCCTTCCTCAAGTTATGCAGCAAAGGCAATGGAGGTGGATGTAAAGATTGTAGGGTCAGAAGCCATGATCCGAGTCCAGTCCCCGGATTTTAATTACCCAGCTGCAAGATTGATGGATGCACTTAGAGAACTTGAGTTTCAAGTTCATCACGCAAGTGTGTCAAGCATCAACGAGATGGTGCTTCAAGATGTTGTGGTCAGCATTCCAGAAGGATTGACAAATGAAGAGGTTATGAGAAGTATTATTTTTCAAAGAATGCAGAATTAAGCTAGCTTTCTGAAGGAATAACCTCACCTGGGTTCCTTAATTAAGGTGAAGTTATTAAGATAAGGAACATAAAATGTTATCAAAATGTACTTATAACTGTTTGTTTTTCCAACTATAATTCTGTGCTAGTTCCTTTTGCAGTACCTAAGTTCATAAGGAATATCAATACGAAAAATATGAAGTTTTGATTTTTTTTTTTTTTTTTTAGCAGTGCATCTGCTTCATTACTACAGTTTCCGGCATTGTTTCATTTTGAGAAGAGTTCGAGTAGGGAATGAGATGGTCACGTGTGAGTCTGTGGGTTTGGAAAGACTTTTGTCCAAAAAAAGAGAGAAAACGAAAGGAATTTGTAATTACTCCATCCTTGATTAGATTTTAATCAATGTGAAGATTTTCTCATTATTGGTACCCTAAGTTAACAAAATTCAGTGAAATTAAGGTGGCAGCTACCAGCTGCTTACCTAACAAGAACTGAAGAAGCCTATTGAGGTCAATGAATATGGATTCTTTGTGTTCCAGTTAGGAAAGCATAAGAATGTATTTTTAAGAATGTATCTTCTTCTTTTTCTTCTTCCTTTTTATTCTTCTTTTAATTTATACGTCGAAGTCAATTTAATTAAAGAAAGAAAACCTGGAAAAACTTAACGGCACAAATTCAATCTAATATAAGAATGTAACTTGTATATATTGTCTTTCTTCCTTTCAATAACATTTGTATATGGAATATATAATTCATCTGCACACACATACACACATATATACTTCCCTTGAGCTCTCTTATCATCAATTAAGAAGATTTTGACACAAAATAATTTTCTAATTTAATTGCAATCTAACCTTCCCTTGCTTTAATTTGTCGGTTCTTGAAATGCAATAAAATATAAGTAAATTGTTGTTCACTTATTTTTTTTTGGAGGAATTATCTTCACTCATTTGTGTTATGTATGGCATATAGCACATAAAATTTAAAGTAATATATTCTAGGTAATAATAAACATTTCAAGTTTCAACACTTGAGATTGGGAAATAGTTATTCTATGTAATAATTAATCTGCATTTAAGATTTAAATTGCAGTAACATAAAATAACTACTTTATTCCTATTCTATTTCATTAACTAAGTGATGCCATAGAACTAATGGCTTAAATTATTTGTGTAGTGATCAACAAGATTTTCAACAGAGCGAAATGGGATTAGGAGACACTCCTATGAATATTCCAACTAAATTATAATTGTGAATATGTATAAAAACTTAATTATTTGAGAAGAAAAAAATTAAGACTATGCTCTAAAAAGGTGCAACTTTAAATACATATCTTTAAAAACTTGGTAGGAATTACATTTTTTTTAAAAATTTTTTTATTTTCCTTTGTAAGTCAAATATTTGATAATTAGAAGGATATTTCATTCAAATGCATGAAAAGTCTGTTAATCTGCTTGGTCTAGGTCTACATGTATGAATGGATAATAAGGCAAGTTAGAGCTAGAAAGAGGGAACGCATGTGTGATCATCAATACCCATTAGACCAAAAAAGATCAAATGGAATAAAATCAAACTTGCTTTCAAAATGTAAGTTCATCAGGTGAAGTTCAGGTACCAAAAGAAGCATGTTTTGGTTGTTTTATATTGAAAATGGCACATTGGTTATGGAGGAAGTATTTGTGAAGCTCATATTATAGCATTTATCAAAATCCAGAGCCAGAAAGATTAGAAGACAAAATGAGGGCAAACTCCAACATTCTGAAAGTTCGGCCAAGTAATAATAGGATTATGAAGTCTAAGATGCACAATAACAAGAAGATTTTTCCCTACATAAAAAGGTCTGACTTGCGCATGCATCAAATAAGTTAGTTTCTGACCTTATAGGCAGTTCCGATCAAATGCTTTGTGTTTGTACCTTGCTCATCAATTTGACCAGCGATAGAGGCAGCATTTAGGCGTGAGGGCCAGCAACAACGGACGTAATTTGTTTTGCATTTTAATTTAGGAGTGGAGAAAGAGAATCCATATAGCCGAGTTCAAATTTTTAGGATAAAGGTTTAGTTGAGTTGATTTGATACTAGTTATAACTATAAACAAAAAATTTAAATTTAAGTATCTTTTAATATGTTTTATTTATAATTTGAATTTTTTAAAAGTTTTTTCATTGTTTAAAAAGAAATTAAAAAAATATGAGCTATTAATTTTTTTAATTTAATTAAATAATAAAAAAATATATATATTTTAAAGTTTTTAACACATTAATTCATTAAATTTCATATGTAATTAAGCTAATAAACAAATATTGCTATTATAAACTTTGTTAAAATGTTAAAATTTTCACATTCAACATGTAATTAAAATTAAAATTTTACGGCCCTTAGATCCATCATTATACCTGACAATCGAACATGCATCCAAAGTCATAATCTCTTAAAGAAAAACCTAAAACTAATGAAAATTCAGCTTAAAATCAAAATGAATAATATCATTTAAACAGTTATCTTAAAATATTCAACTGCTTAGTTGAATATTAGTTAGCTATAACCACAACAGCAGCGGCAAAAACATAAATAATATGAGAAAAAACAAAAAAAATCATAATGCTTAAATTTGAACAAAGTTCAGATTGTATTTGTTTTGAATTTTCAAATTGAATATGCATTTCAGTTTTAAAAATTTGTTAGGTATTCGATTTGAAGTTTTTATATATAATTATGTATATAGAAACAAATATATATATATATATATATATATATATATATATATATATATATATATATATACACACTATTAGACTTATTGAATTTTTAACAATTAATTAGTAGTTAATTGTACATATGTAGTTTGCTCTTATAATATGTAATTAATTATTATTTGAGAATATATGTTAACTTCAATTGAATATTTGAAGTGGGATATTTAATTAATGGTTCTGTTTTCTAAATTTTAATTTTTTTAATTGGATATATTCTCAATTTTAAAAAATTGATTAAATTTTAAAAAATTGATTAACCAAACAATTAAGAAACTTATTAATTATTTTATATTTTTCTTGTAAAATTGCTCCATAAAATTTTTTATACGTATGTGTAAATCATACGAATAGGCTTTATTATACAGATGAGCCTCCTTTTATTTTAAAAAATAATTAATACAATGCATATAACATGCAACAGATAATTTTTTTTTTTTTTATAAATAAATGGAAGGATATAATTTTAATAATTGAAATTATTTTCAAAAATTTATCAAAGAAATTTTTATTTTTTTTAGTTATATTAGAAAAAAAATCAAAGAAATTTGCAACCACTAAATAAAAAGTCACTGGTTTTGTACATTGTACACGCCATGATCCTTCTACTTTTTATTTATTAGAAAAACCACAGAGACATTCGGTCGATGGTATGACATGTTCAAGTCAAAAGGTACCTTTACTTTGGAACAACAATTGATTTGAGTAATGGGCGGCAGCCTCCATCAACGAGATCGATGTCTTATCCTTGAAGACTTCCGCCTTACCAATGTTCCATAGAAATGTCATCGTATTATGTTATGCGCATGAAAAGTAATTATTTTGAAAAGAATATGTTTTATTAATGTGAAACAGAGTGTACAAATTTGAAGTAAAATAATTATATTATTATATTTTTGTATAAATAAATTTAACATGAATTATTTATATAAAAAAATAATTTGTTTGATTTGAAAGGTCTGATTAATTTGATTAATTGCAAGAAGTATGCTTCACATGATAATGACCTATAACTATTGTTTGACTCTAAGGTATTTCCACGAGTTCAATTTGATAACTTTCAAATTTTTGCCTCTTATTAGAGAAAAGATTTGACTTTTGCACATTAAGGAGAGTGGCTTTCGCTCATTGCAAGGAGAGGGTTTTGTCCATTGATGAGACTGCCTTTAGACCATGGAAGGAGTGGCTTTCACTTATTGTAAATTGTAGTCCCATTGGGGGGGTGGTGGGGGTGTGTGGTGTGGTGGAGAAAGGGCATAGAATTCAATATGAAAAAGTTTTGTCCATTGGTGAAAGGCTCCCGTCCATGTAGTTAAAGACACTTTTGTGGTGTATAATGCAGTTAAAGTAGTAAATATATTGTATTATGTCTAGAAAAAAATAAAATAAAATAACTAATGTATTTACTGTTAGTATTTTTTTGTATAGAAGCTCTCTTGGGTGTAATTGGTTTGATGAATAGTGTGAGGGTCCCGATTGACACTACCTCTTTTAGCTGGTTTAGCATCGTCTTCCCATAATACTATCACGATATTTGGATATTAACTCCATAAAGGCGGAGCAAAGGAGTTGCAACCTGAGTAATAATCGGAACAAACTCATAAGAAGGGACGTGGGTGGCAACTTAACTTTTGCATATGTCCACTACCCTTTTTTTACCATGAGCTCGATGGCCTAGATTCAGGATAGTGGGTACGAGAGAGTAAAAGTGTTAGATACCTTCTCCGTGAAGGAGCGGAAGCATGAAAATTGTTCATTAGAGCATTGAATTTCAAAAATTTTCTTCTAGGGTTACATGATCATACCACATCTTTTATGTGTCTAATTAATTTCAATGCTCAATTGCATATTAAAACACTTTTAATATGTATTATGATCTATGTTTGCGATTTAAGATTGTGAATTAACAAATTAATTTATTTAAACCCTAGTTTAAAAGAGGAGTTAGAGCACTAACCTCTTTGATGTATTATAGATGTGATTGGTACCTTTAGGAAGCACCTACGACCCCAAGTGTTGTCCCTCTGATTTGTCCACACCAAAATCACAAATGGGCAGCCCCTAATTTGCTTCTCAAGCCTTTGCCAACCAATTATAAATTGGGTTCTTACCTTTAGAGAGATTGTATGTGTGTGTAGGACACTAGAAATAATTTCTAGCAATTTTAATTCAAAGGGAATGGAGCGATTCTCTTTGAATTGATGAGAAAAGATGAAGAGAGGAGAGGGAGGAAGAGGTGCCGCCACACATAAGAGAGAATAAGAGTGAGTGTTTCTTCTTTTCTTTTTCCTTTTATAATTAGGTCATTACTTAAACCCTATGCCACATGTCACCTCCACATTGCATTTTATTTTTAATTGACCTAATACATTAAGCCAAGTGTCAAAGCTAGACTTAATCTTGACTTTGATCATCTTACATGATAAGAAGACAAATGGCAAGCTAATATGGTGCCATGTGTCACCATCTCATGGTGCCACATGTCACCATGTGAAATGACCAAATTACCCTTATGTTGTAATTTTGAGTTCTCAACCCAAAATCATTATTTATCCTCTTCAAATCAATTTATATTAAATATAAATTAATTAATTAATCTCTATTAATTAATTTCTCACAATTAAATTCATATTTAAACACTTTAAATATAAATTTAATTTATACTATACATCCAATAACCTAGATTTGGTTTCAAGTCATACAAGGGACTTTGCAATCTTATTGCAAACCAAACCTATTTAATTAATTAATTAAACTCTTTAATTAATAAATTAAATCACATTTTACTTGGTGATTATCTTGTGTATGTGTATGACTCACTTGGCTCATCACTAATTGGCAATGAGATATGATATTAACTCTTAATATCATCAAAACTCTTTCTTACCATAAATGATTTCTCTAAATCATTTTAGGCATCTCATAGACCATGGTTGACACCTAGCATAGCGTGCCATAGCCACACAATCAGTAATAAGGAATACCTTAAATGAATCTTTAATCATATGTCACAATGTTCTAGAATCTCTCTGTTACAAAATCCCAATTCGAGCTGGAGTCATGGTTTATGTCAAACCCCATTTGCTATGAATATTATATTTTCTTTTAATTCCAGTTCTTGATTAATTAGATTTTCTTATCAAAAACTCTTTTCTGACTAAATCTGTCTGTCTTGGCCAGGAACTTGAAACATCAAAAATAATTAAATAAATATAGGACTTTATCCCTATTTACTTAGGGTAACAGATTCCATCTTAATCAATACCTACCTCCATATATAACTAGTAGGAGCCAACACATGCCCATATACCCATACACAGTACAAGTATGAAATCAACATCAAACTCAAACCACCTATATACAAGATAATTGTGTTATCTCAAGTCTAAAGATTATATACACTAATATGATACATGACAATGCATTGACAAGAGTAAACTCTACGCGCTTGTCATATGCGTCACTTGTTTGGCCTACTTATCATGTATAAGTGCCTACCATGTTTATTATATGGCATGAGACTCACCATTATATCTTATTTATATCTCATATAAATACCTTGGGAACAAATATGAATACAATCTTTATGGATAAGTTATGTCCTTATTGTGAAGTATCCTCGATTGTTAACCAATTTATGATACTTTGTGCTAGAAATACTGTCACTCATATTCTTGATAACTTAAGAATAGAATTTCTAACAAAATATCAATGGAACTTTTCTATTACACATAAATACATTATATAAACAAAAAAGTAAAATTGCCTTTATAACACCCCTATATTCATAGCCTAGTCTATTTTACTGTTCCGGTGATCGGTGTCGGTCCTAATAATTAAAAGGAATAGAATCATGTTTAATTCACCTAGAAAAGCCCTGAATAAAAATTAATAGTAATTACTAGAAGGTCAAGTCTAAATAAGAAAAACAAAATATAAAAGGTTAAATGAGCCGAGAGTCACAGCGATGGGTGACCTTACCGGGAAGTGACTGCGAGATCAGTTCCAACCCTAATTTTGAACGAGAAATTATGACACCGCGGTCCTAAGAAGTATTACAAAGCTAGTGAAAAAGAGAAAATCGTAGAAAAGAAGTGATAAGTAGGTCAAATAATTAGGTCAGGGTTCCAGAAAAAATACTAAATTAATTGCAAACCGGATCAGACTGGAGAGGGGCAAATTGGTTAATTCACCCCTAGAGGTGACCCATGATCTAATTGTCCAATAAAATTGGAGAAATTAAAATTTTGAAATATAGATTTAAATTAAAGAACTATGGAAAAATAAAGGAAAAAGAAAAAGAAAAGAAATTGACTTATTGCATTATCTAAATGACCTCACAAATGACATAATAAATTGATGTTTTATTTAATTGAAATTTTGACTAAGTCAATTCAAAATAATTAACCATAAAAACAAAAGAAAAAAAAAATCCTCATTGTCTTCCCCATTTGGTCGGCTCATCCCTCTCCCATTTCTCTCTCTTTTTTATTTTTTTTCCTCCATTAAAGCTTGATTTCAAGCTTTCTAAACCCCCCAAATAAATCATAAATCCCCCAAATTCTCCACTTACACCTTATTATTTCAACTAGAAAAGAAGATTGAAGAAGAAAAGAAAGAAAGAAAGTGAGAGAATTGAAGATTTGAAACTTCAAAGAAAGGTTAGTGATTAAACATGTAAACTTTTAGTTAAATTCACATATATGTGGTTAAATTAACCTAGAATTGAAGGAAAATTGAAACAAATCCAATATGTGGAGCTAATTGTGAAATTCGGCCAACAAGAGTAGGAATAGGAATTGAGCACTTTTGATGAAATTTAAAGGGTAATTAAGTTGAATTAAGTGTATAGAAAATTATTGTGCACTTTAATTGCACTAATTAAATGAGTTACAAAAATTAGGGTTCTTGAGTTCATAAAATTAAGGGAAAAATTGGAGAAAATAGTCAATTGATGCAATTGACCCTAATTGAAGTTAGAAATGGTCAATTGGGATCAATTGAGATGTGTTGGAGTGACTAGAATTGCCATGCAATTCAGATTGGATAAGGTTCACCTTTGGGCAGTATGACCTAGGTCTTTTTCAAGGACTAAAACTGTAATTCTACCACTCAATTGGTGTGAGACCAATTGGATATGAAATTAGACACATAATGACATAATTTTCATGTTGAGACCATGCCCATAAAATGACATTAAGATAGTGAACAATTAGGTTAAATCTAGGTAATGTGCACTGCCACTGTACAAAAATGACCAAATTAATAATGTTCTGTTCATTTGGCCATAACTTGGCCTAGGCAGGTCCAAATGACCTGATTTTTGTGGAATTGGAAAGATATGACATAGTACTACAACTTTCATGAAGAATACCAACCCAAATTCTGCCTATAAGCAAGTTAAATTGCCTCCCAAAGTTAGTTGCCCAAAACTGTTAGAACCTAAAAGTGCCCAGAAATTCTGGGTTAAATCCAATCCGGCCAGCCTTAGGAAAATAGCCATATCTTGGGCCACAAAACTCCAAATGGAGTGATTCAAAAAGGAAAATAAACTAGAAACAATGAGAAACAACTTTGATGAAGAACACTTAGCCAAATTTCTACAGTAACTAGACCAATGGAACAGTGCAAAACAGGGGACTAAAACTGAAAAATTGAAATTTCTCTTAGGAGACCTAGAAATTTAAATGGCAACCAAGGCCAACAAATTAGGCACTCAAAATGAGATATGTGGGTATAATTGGAATTCACATACCTATTAAGCATGAGAAAGTTAATATTTTGAATTGAATAGTGCCATGAATAGTAACCATAAAATGCAAATTCTAGAAAAATGCCATTTTAAGCCTATGCAGGGATACAATTAAATAAATATGCGCTAAATTGTTAGAATTATTATGAGTTATGATACTGAAATACTGTAAATTATATGTTTTAGTTGAAAAAGAGTCGGAAAAAGATAAAACAAATTGAGTCAAGGCCTAGAGGTGACTCAAATCAGGTTTGTGCACAACATATGAACTTTCTTTGAATTTTCTTTTGCAATTTGTATTGAATGAATTGTGACAATTAAATTTTGACTTTATTTGTATTGAAAATTTTGATTGAAAAGAAAAATTTTGATTAAAATTTTTGGTTTTTCTCAATTATAGACGACACTCTGCCAAAATTTTTACAAAATTTGCGGCAAAATAAAAATGATCAAAAATTTTATCTAGCTTTTATACTTCAAATAAAATTTTTCTAACACCTATCAAAAGTGCTCACCACCTTCAAAGAAGATAAACTTGTTTTTAAAATTATTTGTAGTGTATTTAATGGGTTATCGATAAGCGAAGTTCGGTGATTTATTAAGTATATTATGGGATCATGTTATGCCTTACGGACGGGTTGTGACACCCCTTACCCGTCTACAGTGTAGCCAAGCAAGTTATGCCACTCAGTGTGCCGGAGCACCAATTCATGTTTCAATTACAATTTATCAATTTTTATTCATTTATTTACAATTTTTAATAAATCTGAACTTTTACACAATTTTTATAGAAAATCCGGCAGAGTGTCGGCTATAAATTGGAAAAACAGTTCTTCTGAGCCTGTTTAAAAACACTTCCAATATAATTTTCAAATCCAAACTCCATTATACACATTTCAAATCAATCTCAAAATCACAATCTCAAATCACAACACTAATTTCAGAAAATTTTCTTTTCACTTCATTACTGGAAGCACATTCATAAATATTTCTCAACATAATATATAGAAAATTTCAATAATATGAAATTTCATATATTTACATCATCAAATAATTTCAAGAGTTTATAGTTACAATCCCAAAACTAATACAAAATACAAAATACAAAATGCTACCCAAAATCCTAATGTCCTACCATATGCACTGCAGAGGTGAGGTGATTCTGGACTCTGGATGCAGCTCTGAAAGCTCAGCCTGTCTGATGTCTACTGGGCTCCCCAGCTAGGTCTCCAGTACCTGCGCGTGACAAAAGCGATGCGCTAAATAATTCTGCTTAGTGGTGACAATATAAAATAAAATAAAATATAATAAAAATAAGTATGCAGAATGTATGTTTACATTTTTGGGTAGACTTAATTTCTGATATTTATTGCAGTATTATTCGATTAAAATTTGGTAAGGTTTATTATCATTGCTCGAGTAAACCATGCTAGTTGATTGGACTAGATAAATGGGTAAACTGGCACTGGGTACTAAGTACCTCGGACCATCACACCATCGATCACATTTTGTCTCCCGGTGTGCAACAGAATAGCTAATAAGCTATAATAATAATCAAGGATAAAACCTGAGTGTAACAACTCAAATAACATAGCCAAAGGCTATTATGTCACAGAATGGCATGGGAAGCCATGAAATACAAAATGGCATGAAGCCATATGCAGTACTGCTAACAGAACCCTATTGGCATGCCAACCTATCCAAACCAATCTTGCTAGGTATACTAGGGCATTTTACACTTTTAAGTTTCATAATTTTTGAAATTCAAGTTTTAGGGTTACTATTCCATTCACTAGTCAACAAAAATGTTGACTTTTGCATAGACAATAGGTACATTGGTTTTAATACTCCCAACATAGCACATTTTACATTCTAAATTTGTTGGTATTGATTGCCAATACCATTTCTAAACTTAATGTTAATTGGATAGAATTTTCAATTTTCATGCTTTGTCTTTACTGTTCCATTAGTTATTTTTGCAGTGGGAATTTGGCAAAATGATCAACATGAAAGTTGTTCCTTATTTTGTCTAGTTGCATTTTCTTTTTCAATCACTTCATTTGGAGTTTTGTAACTCAAGTTATGGCCCAAAAACCACAACTGGCCAGACTGAAATTTTTCCAGAATTTCTGGACTAACCAAATCTATAGTACATGAAATAGTGACTGCAACTCACTTTTTGAATATGTTCTGGTCATAATTTGGGTTAAGTTTCTTCATGAAAGTTGTTGGTCTATATCTCAGCTTATTGCTGGTAAACTTTCAGGTCAATTGGACCTTTCTACACTGAGTTATGGCCAAATGACCAAATACTGTTCATTTGGTCATTTTGCCCAGGCAGAATGCAAGTCACCCGGATTAGGGCAATCTTTTGATCTACTTGGTTTGGTTTTCTGGGCATGGTTTCTTCACCAAAGTTGTGCCATTATGTGTCTAGTTTCATGTCCAATTGGCCTTGCACCAATTGAACCTCTACAATTCAAGTTATTGCTGCCTAAACCTGCTGGACTCATGTCCAATCCTGCAGGTCACCAAGGGCAGCCATACCAAACTCAAATCCCACTACACAATTCTCTTCATTTTTGATTCAAACCAAGCCAAATGGTCACTAATTGACCATTAAAACCTACTTTCACCATAACATGGTCAAAGTCTCATTTTTCCACCCCAAACCCTAACTCAACATTACAAACCATGCATTATCATTGCATTTCATCAATCCACTTAAGAGATACATATTGTGGGCAGCCATACAAGCATATTAACTCCATAAAACTCATCACAATCATACCCTAACCAAGGCTGCCGAAATTTAGGGATGGAATACAAATGGCATTTCATCAATTTCTTTGTCATTTACACTCATTCTTAGTCCTTACACATGAATTTAAAGTGAAAGAACAAGGTTAGGTCACTAACCTCTAATGGAGTGAAGTTTCCCACTAGTTAAAGTTCTTCTTTTTCCTTTTTCTTTGCTCCTAAAAGACTCTCCAAGTTGTAAGAACACTTTTTGTGTTGCTAGGTTAGGATTTTGTTGGGTAGAAGTTAGGGAATCAAGCTTTGAAAAGCTTGTTTATGGTTAGCTATGGAGGAGGGTGAGACGGCAAGAAGAAGAAAGGAGAAGAAGTTCTGATTTTTTTTTTCATTTTCTACCCATTTTGTCTCTTTTATATAAGTTCATGCCATATGTCAACATTGGATTAGTTGGGAGAGTTTTAATGACATCATGATGATATCATAATTCCATTTTCTTTCATTTTCTCTCCATTTCTTACCTATTTAATTTCAATTAAATTTTTAACAACATTTATTCATATTTTATGTTATATAAATTATTTATTTAACTAGACAAGTTGGCCAAAAATCATCTCTGAAGACGAAATGGCCAAAATGCCCTCCGTTTGGCTTAACGAGTCAAAATTGTCTGTACTGATTGAAAAAATTTTCTAAGCATTTTCTTGGCATTCTAATGCCATAAGAATCTCAATGACCCTTCTCTGGAGTCCCAATAATTATTTTATAATTTTCTCCCGGGTCTAGGGTTGCTAACGGCCTTCACCGTTACTTCCCCTTCGGGTTACTCATCCCTGGGGTTTCGGCTCGTTTAACCTTAGTGTATTTGGTTTCTAAAATTTTTCCTTGATTTTTATGAGCATTATTTAGTTTCATTATAACTCCTCACTATAGTCTATTCATAATTTCAAACATTCTAGCTGCCCAGACCTACAATGGTCACCGGAACAGTAGACTGTACGGACTAGCTTAAGTGAGGATGTTACAGGGGTAAGGTGCGACATGTTTTAGTGATATCAGAGTAAGTTTTTAAAGTATGTTTTGACTTGTGAATTTGCATAGTTTCTTTGATAAGTGCAACTGCTTAATTTCCTTATTTGATACATACAGTGCATTACATTATAAATATGAACTAACGGGAGGAAACCTCCTTGTGTTATTTGTCACACCCTACTCCCCCGTAAGATGTAACATGATCCCGTAGTACACCTAATGAATTACCGTACTTTGCCTACTGATAACCCATTGGATATACTACAAGGGATTTTAAAACAATTTTCGTGAAATTTAAATCATCGATTAAAATCTGGTGTTATAAATTTTTTTTTAAAATTTCGACAAAGTGCCGGCTGTGTTTTGAGAAAACAGTTCTTCAAACCCTGAAAAGGAAAAACACTCCCAATATGTTTTCTCAAATACAACTCTAAGAAACTTCATTTCATCTCACAATTCAATCTCAATAATCAATCATTTCATTTTAAACCAACCTCATCATAAAAGAAACATTTCATTGATTACAAGACTTAAAAATTAATATTACAAAACTATTCAGGTAAATGAAATCTCAAATTTACATTTACAATAATTTATATTTAATTACATACCAAAATATTTTACAAGAGTTTTTATACAATTGCTCAAATAATTTACATACATATTATTACATGCATACATCAAAACCTGTGTACATGGGTATACCTGGAGCTGATCTGAATGTCTCTTCAAAGAAGCTTACTCAATTGCTCTATGCTCTTTTCACCTGCGACAGCATACAAAGCTATCGCTGAGTGGTGAACTCAGTGGTGCACAACTATAATTTAAAACATAGTACAATATACCTTAACAAAAATTATAGCAATTAATTTGGAAATTTAGATACTCATAAAATTTCAAAACTCAAAATATTCATTGCCAATAATATAAATCATTTGTATAAAATGACTTTGATCACGAAATTCAATTTATCAAATCATAACTAACCATTTAAGGTAATTCCAACAAAATCAATTATACATAAATCATAATTGAAATCACAATTCTTTGCTATTCAAAAACATTATTTATCTCGAAAACCGTTCTTTATCTTAAAAACTATTCTTTATCTCACTAACTATGCAAGACTAATCCGAAAGGGCCATCTTCGGGGTGATTCTAACTCCCTATGGTCGGGGAGATCGAATCGGATTCTAACTTCCTATGGTCGGGGAGGTCGAATCATCGTGCACAGTACACACCATAATAATGAATCTTTCGAAAGGGCCATAACACAAAAACTTAGATCTAACCTCTAATAAGAGGAGAATCTAAGCCTGTGCATGTACCATGATAATCAAAATACAACTAACTCCATTGTCTTCTCAACAAATGAGAGAGACGGGTAATAACCTAATCAAGCATCTATAGTGAGATATAAAACAATATCACAATCCTTTTAGTGAGCATAAATCACAATACAATTCGATTCAAAGTCAATTCCAATATCCAATAATTTTTATGCTCATCACAATTCAAATTATAAATTTGCATTTTTCCATGCAAATTGCCCATCACAATTCAAAACATGTTCTATCACAATTTTCCAAAACATAATTTATTCAATCTACAACAATGCTTAATACTTGTGGAAATACCATTTCACAAAGCTAAATTCATACATACTATAACAATTTCAATAATCATTAAATTAAATCCAATGCTTGTTAAACATAATACATAAGAAAAATATGTCATTTAATCATATGAAATATTCAGAACAAAATCAGTTAAAAACTAGTTATGCACAAACCTCTGATAAATGCCACTTGGCTCTAACTCAGTGTTTCCTTCCTCTTCCTTGAGTCTTTGCTAACTAAAACACACAACTTGAAGTGTTTCACTACTCATTTAAACCGTCTCTAACAATAAGGCTTAATAATTAATTTATTGAATTCTATTATTTCCTTAGTCAACCTAAGATGTTGACCCTCAATGCATTCTAGGTGAATTAGGTTTAATGTTACCAATATATCACATTTTATAGCCATTTAGTGTTGGTATATGTTACCAATTTCATTTTCAAGTATATTGCATTTTATTGCAATTTGCCAGATTTCGGTATACTAATTTGACCTAGCCGGATGACCTAATTCCCTCAGTTTTTGGGTTTCGGTCCAAACTACAAACTTGTAGGTCTATGTCTTATTGCACGCGGGGCAAAATTTCAGGTCATTCTGAGTTGTGTAGACCATGTTATGGTCAATTTACCAATGCTGGACAGAAAGCATTAAAATGGTAACTTTAGGTCATTTTTAGGTCACTTTTGGTTCGGCCAGTTTTGGTACCTAAACTTGTGCAAGCTATTTGGCTTGGTTATGGCCATTTATGGGCTTTGATGCCTTCATAAGAATTGTAGATATATGTCTAAACTATTCATGGTAAAAATTTCAGGTCATTTGGACCTATTTTGAGTGAGTTATGGCCAAAACACTAACTACTGCCCAAATGGTCAATTTTCAGGCTTTCAAGTCACTAATCCGGATTTGGTCATTTTTCAAGTTACCTTCTAGGTAGAATTTTGGTAAGCTTCCTTCATGAAAGTTGGCACATTTTGTGCCTAGTTTCACTTCCAATTGGTCTCATACCAATTGGAGTCACACACTTAAGGTTCTAAGCTAAAATATACACTGCCCTACTACACATTCTCATCACTTACCAATTACATATTCAACACTTACCAACTTACTTCCTTCATGCCAATTCTGGTTTGTACCTTACCATTAACACCTTTAACAACACATTTTTGGTCATTTTGGACAGCTTGTAACCATTCTCAATATGCACACTATAATACAAAATTTTCCAAAGTCCATTTACATCATTTAACCACATGAACATACCCCATTTACATACCTAATTCCAAACCATTATACACATATCCATGCTGCCATCAATAACATCTTAAACAACCATAAACAAGTAAAAACAAGCTATATATACTGAATTTCCATGGCTGCCAAAATGTACATCTCCATTAAAACATCAAACTTCAAAAATTCTTCCATAAATCAACTACCCACAACCTTGGTTACACTTTTAATGAAACAAGAATTGAAAACACTCACTTACCACTTTTGAAGTTCTTCAAAACCTCACCAAAACTTAACTTTCTTGCTCCTAGTATGCTGCCCATGGTGTATACTATAACTTTAATGAAGAACTCTTAAGGAAATGGTGGCTAAATGAGGGATGCATGGTGGGCTGAAAGGTGGGCGGCCATGGGGGCTTCATTTGAGAGAATTTTGGCTGGTTTGCAAGGCAAGGTTGAAGATGAAGTTTCTGCCCCTCTTTGTGATATTTTAATGTCCACTAACTTAACTTAGTGGAGCACTAAGTTTGGTTAAGGATTTAATAATCCAAAGTTTCTAAATTCCCATATTTTACCTCATTTCTTTTACTATTTAATCTATGTACCACCATTTTAATTTTTATGAGATTTTCAAGGTTTAATATCTTTTATTCTTAATGGACATTTAGGTCAAAAGACAACTTGGGGTGTTAATTTACCAAAATGCCCCTATTCGGATTGTATTCCCGATTTTTCGGTAACACCGGTTTTATCGTTTTCTTGATTTCATGTTTTTCTTTGTACTAATTAGTTAATTTTTCTTTGATATTTCTAATGACATTTATACTTCAATAGATATTTATTTAAGTCTTAAAAATATTTTCCAGTGTTCCCCGCGGTCCAGGGCTAGTCAACGGTCCACGTCGCAACTTCCCAGTGCGGTCACCCATCGCTATGGTTTTTAGCTCGTTTAACTTGGTTACATTTCATTGCTATTATTTTTCCTTTATTACTTGTATTTTCTTTTCTTGTATTTCATTATTTTATGTTTCCTCACCCATATCTAAGTGTAGTTCTAGGCATCCTAGCTGTTCGAACAGACACTGTCACCGGAATAGTAGAACGCACTACCGAACATAGGGGTGTTACATTATTTGTTCAGGAGATAGAATACCCTCTGATAGACTATGGAAGAAGGGGATCATTCTGTAGAACAATCAGTAGAGGCTGAGGCATAAGGGGAAGCCCTAACTCTTCAGAATGTGAGTGGGTCAGCCACTTCGGCTCCTCCAATGCCGCAGTTTCCTACACAATTTGCCCAGCAGATGGTTGCGATATTTTAATAAATGGCTAGAAGCTTGCCTACTCAAGCTCCACTTCAGACACCCATAGTGCAGCCTCCGCCTCCAGCCAGGCAGTATGACAAGCTGATTTAGTATAGGGCTTCAGAGTTTAAGGGTACAGTGGACCCTTTAGAGGCAGAGTAGTGGTTGGAGAGGATGGATAGAGTGTTTAAGAAACTGCAATGCATGGATGAGTTAAGATTTGAGTATTCAATGTTACTGTTGTAGGGGGATGCGTATGATTAGTGGAAAACCATCCCTCATAGTTTGGTGGAACCTCCAGTGTTGACCTAGGATGAATTCCTCAGAGAGTTCAGACAAAAATACATCCCGAATGCTTATGTGGACCAAAAGCTATAGGAGTTCTTAAGTTTGAAACAAGGAAGCAGATCAGTGGCAAAATATGAAAGGGAGTTCTCCCACTTGAGCCACTATGCTGAGAGTCTACTTTCTACCAGCAGAGAAAGATGTAAGAGGTTTGAGATCGGTTTGAAGCCCAGTTTAAGGATGCAAGTGATTGGATTCAGACATAATAACTTCTCTGAACTTATTTCTCAAGCACTCGAGTTAGAAAGAGTTGAGTCAGAAGGGCCACCAGTGAAAGAGAAAATAGAGAAAATAGAAAAAGAAAAAAGTGAAAAGTCAGCGGATCAAAGTTCCAATGGCAATACTGGAAAAAGAAAGAACTTTGGGGGACCAAGCAGAGGTAAAAAGTCTGAAAGGGGAAGATTTTCTGGGCAGAGACCCCCTCGATCTGTTTAGCAGACAACCAAAAGTTCTCACCCTCCCCGCCCTTGTGAGACATGTGGCAAGACCCATGGTGGGATATGTTACTAGGCTTCGGGAGCCTATTTTAATTGCGGGGCTATGGGACATTTCGCTAAAGATTGTACTAGTGCCCGTAGATCTGGGCCACCTCCTACTACTGCAGAAGGGTCTATACAGAGTTTTACCACTAGAGGTTCACAACCATCTGGCAGAGGCAGAGGCAGAGCTAGGGGTAACACCTTAGGCAATCATGGTTGTAACACCCCTAAGTTCGATAGTGCGTTCTACTGCTCCGGTGACCAGTGTTGTCCGGACAGCTAGGATGCCTAGAACTACACTTCAATATGAGTGAGGAGACATAAAATAATGAAATACAAGAAAATAAAATACAAGAAAAACAAAGGAAAAATAATAGTAAAGAAATGTGATCAAGTTAAGCGAGCCGGGAAACCTAGCGATGGGTGACCGCACCGGGAAGTCACGGCGTGGATCGTTGACTAGGGAACCGAAAACATTTTTAGGACTTAAATAGACCCTTGTTGAAGAATAAATATCATTAGAAAGATCAAAGAAAAATTAAATAATTAGTACAAAGAAAAGTGAGAAATCGAAAAATAGACAAAATACGGTGTTAAAAATCGAACGAATCTAACAGGGCATTATGGTCATTTGACACCCCGAATTGTCTTTTGACCTAAATGTCCATTAAAAATAAATAGTATTACACTTAGAAAATAAAATGAAAAATTAATTTGGTGGTACCTAAAGTAAATAGCTAAAATCATGGGTTAATGTGGGATTAAGTGAAAGTTTAACTTATAAAATGATTTAATTATTTAGTGGACCTCTAAGGGAATTAATTAAACACATAGTGGGACATGTGTACACTTAAAATGCAGCTGAATAATTCATCTTCCTCATTTGCATTCAACATTGCCGTGAATGAGGTGAGAGGAAACTCCATAGCCATTTTTCATGCAAGCTTTCTTAACTCTCCATTTCAACTCCAATCCTTTAAGTTCCTTCACAAAAATGGTCTACACATCTCAAGGTTGATATTGATACCAATTTTGAGAAGTTTGGTGAAGGTTTAGCAAGTTACAAACAAAGGTAAGTTTACATTTTTGAGAATTTCCTTGTTAAACTTTATGTTTATGTTATGGGTGTTAGTTTTGTGAAGGAAATTTTGAAGTTTAAATAGTTATTGAGATAGCCATTTTTGGACAGCCATGGGGTCACACATTTGATGATTTATTATGCATATAATTGATGAGAAATAATGTTGATCATGGTAAATTAATATCCTAATGAATTGTTTCACATATATATGGTGATTTTGGCACTTGGATGAGAATTGATGGATTGTAGGGCAATTTGATGTTGAAGGACAAATTTCGGCAGCCTTGGGGACACTTGAATAAATGTGTATATTCATGGGAGTGTTGGCAGAATTGTGGCATTAAGGAATGAAGGATATGTGTATGAAATTATTGTGTAAAGTGTATGTGAGAATTAGTGGTGTTTAGGTGTGTATGTAATGGTATTGAGATATTGTAAATGTGAATTATATTTGGTGTGTTGAGGGTAATGGTAATCTGCCCAAAATAATGTTAATGTAAAGTAGATTATACTGTGGTAAATGTACCAAAACAGATTGGTAGGGAAGTAAACAAATTGCAAAGTAAATGTGTGTAGTTGATGTGTGTTAAGCAAAGTAATCAAGGGCAGTGTACATTTTAGCCTATAACCTTGAATGTGTAACCTCAATTGGTATGAGACCAATTTGAGGTGAAACTAGGCACAAAATGTGCCAACTTTCATTGAGAAACCATGCCAAAATTCTGCTTGCAAGGTGACCTAAAAAAATGACCAATTCGGATTAGGTGCAATTAGGACCTGAAAAATGACCAATTGGGCAGCAGTGAGTGTTTAGGCCATAACTCACTCAAACCAGGTCCAATTGACCTGAAATTTTAACCATGGATAGTTAAGACCCATACCTACAAGTCTTGTGAAGACACCAAAACCCAGAAATGACCAGAAGCAAGTCAAAAAGCTTGCACAAGTTCGGGTCCAAAAACTGGCCGAACCAGAGTTGACCAATTTGACCTAAAATTGACCTAAAATGGTACCACTTGACCAGCAATAGTTTAATGACCATAACTTGGTCTACTTAACTCGGATTGACCTGAAATTTTGCACCGCGTGCAATAAGACCTAGATCTACAAGTTTGTAGTTTCGACGAGACCAAAACCGAGGAACGAGATCGTCCGGTTAGGTCAAACCAGTGTTTCGGAATCCAGCAATTTGCATTAAAATGCACTAAACAAGGAAATGACTTTGGTAAAACGTACCAAACCTAAAACCCTATCGAATGTGACATATTAACGACACTAAAACCTAATTTACCTAAAACGCAATGAGGGTCGGTATATTAGGTGATTAAGTGAATAACTGAGTTCAGTGCATTATTTACGAAACACCATCGATACAGACAGTTTAATTTAGTACTGAAACACTTCAAATTGTGTTTCTCAGTTAACAAGGACTCAAAGAAAAGGAAGGAAACACTGAGTCCGGATCGGAGACGATCATCGAGGTTTGTGCACAACTAGTTTTTAAGCGATTTTGTTTTGAATATTTCATATGATTAAATGACATATTTTTCTTATGTATTATGTTTAACAAGCATTGGATTTAATTCAATGATTATTGAAATTGTTATAGTATGTATGAATTTAGCTTTGTGAAATGGTATTTCCACAAATATTAAGCATTGTTATGGATTGAATAAAGTATGTTTTGGAAAATTGTGATAGAATATGTTTTGAATTGTGATGGTAATATTCATGGAAAAAATGAAAACTTTATTATTTGAATTGTGATGAGCATAAAAATTATTGGATATTGGAATTGACTTTGAATCGAATTATATTGTGATTTATGCTCGCTAAAAGGATTGTGATATTATTTTATATCTCACTATAGATGCTTGACTAGGTTATTACCCGTCTCTCTCATTTGTTGAGAAGACAATGGAGTGAGTTGTGTTTTGATTACCATGGTACGTGCACAGGCTTAGATTTTCCTCTGATTTGAGGTTAGATCTAAGTTTATTTTATCGTTATGGCCCTTGCGGAAGATTCATTATTGTAATGGTACTGTGCACGATGATTCGACCTCCCCGACCATAGGGAGTTAGAATCTGATTCGACCTCCCCGACCATAGGGAGTTAGAATCACATCGAATATGGCCCTTTCGGATTAGTCTTGCATATTAGTGAGATAAAGATTGATTTTTGAGATACAGTATGATTTTGGAGATACAGTATGATTTTTGAGATACATAATGACTTTTGAGATACAGTATGATTTTTGAGTTACATAATGATTTTTGAGATACAGAATGGCTTTTGAATGGTGATTTCAATTATGGTTTATGTATAATTGATTTTGTTGGAATTACTTAAATGGATAGTCATGATTTGATAAATTGAATTTTGTGCTCCAAGTCATTTATACAAATGATTTACATTATTGGCAATGAATATTTTGAGTTGTGAAATTTGATCAGTATTCAGATTCTCAAATTATTTACTGTAAAATTTGTCAATGTATATTGTACTATGTTTAAATTATAGTTGTGCACCACTGAGTTCACCACTCAGCGATAGCTTTGTATGCTGTCGCAGGTAAGAAGAGCATAGAGCAGTAAGTAAATTTCGTTGAAGATATATTCGGATAAGCTCCAGGTATATCATAGGTATACCCATGTACATAGGTTTTGATGTAAGCATGTAATAATATGTATGTAAATTATTTGAGCAGTTGTATATAAAACTCTTGTAAAATATTTTGGTATGTAATCAAATGTAAATTATTGTAAATGTAAATTTGGAATTTCAATTATCTGAATAGTTTGTAATATAAATTTTGAGTCTTGAAATGAATGAGATATTTCTTTATGATGGGATTAGTTCGAAAATGAATTGATTGTGTATTGAGAATTGAATTGTGAATTGAATTGAATTCTGAAGTTGTATTTGAGAAAACATATTGGGAGCAATTTTCTTTTGCAGATTGAAGAACTGTTTTCTCAAAATACAGCCGCACTTTGCGAAATTTTGAAAAAATTTTATAACACTGATTTTAATCGATGATTTAAATTGCACGAAATTGTTTTAAAATCCCTTGTAGTATATCTAATGGGTTATCGGTAGCGAAAGGTAATTCATTAGGTGTACTACGGATCATGTTACATCTTCAGAGGAGTAGGGTGTGACATGTTTTGTGGTATCGAGCAATGGTTTTAAAGTAAATTTCAATCGTGAATTTGAAATCTTTTTGTCGGTAACTACAACTGCTCAAATGTTTGATACATATAGTACATTTACATCATAAATATGAACTAATGGAGAGGAATCTCCTTATGTTGGTTGTACAGGAATAGAGAATCTTGTGGAAAGATATGGAAAGAGAAAAATGAGACCGTAGAACAGTCCATGATGGCGAAGTACAAGTTGAGGCCCAGCTCCACAAAGTGTCGAAGGCCCGACTGTACCAGTTTTACCAGTACAAATTACTGCACAAATGGCCCAGCAAATGGCCACTTTCTTCCAACAAATGGCTGATAATCTGTCGGTCCAAGCCCAAGTACAGACCCAACCCCCACAAGGGCAGTGTGAAATGGAAAAGAGGGAGAAACCTATGGGTCTGAGCTAGAACAGTAATTTGAGAAAGAAAAGAATTTGAGGAACCCGAGCTCGGGGATACGATAGAGGTGGATCATTAAGGCAGAGACCACCAAGGTCCGATCGTCGAACAACTAGAAGTTCCTACCCTTCCGCCTATGTGAAACTTGTGGAAAATATCATGGTGGGATATGCTATAAGTCCTCTGGAGCTGCTACAATTGTGGAAAACTTGGACACTTTGCTAAAAATTGTACTAAACCACCTCGATCTGCTCCCGAGTTCACGACCGTCGATCGAGTCAAGATAGAAATAGAGTTAGTACTCCTCACCACTATAACACGATGAATCAACCCGAATATGGTAGTGCACGGTCGGGCGTCCACGCCAAGGAGAAAGAGCAGAAACTTGGATGTAGCTCTTGGTAAGTTCTTAAATTTTGAAAGAAACAATTAGTTATTATTTGATCCAGACTACTTAGTTGTGTGTTAGTGTCGAACTATATGTCCTGTTGTTATTCCTTTACATGGGAATGAATTTTGATGTATTAGTGACTAGTCTTTTAGGATAATAATTGTAATAACAAGTATGATTGACATTAATTTTGGAAGAATTTTAGCTAAAAGTATTTTCTAACATACCGTAAATTATAAAGCTAATTGGCGAGCCTACTAATGTAAGGCAAGAGGACCTAAAAGTAAGTTCTGATAATAGAATTGCTCTAGATGAGGGCAAAAATGTTACTATTAGTAATTGTCAAAGGAAATTGTAATCAGAATCAGTTTGGGATATTAGTGGATTCGAGAAGGATAAGATGTTAGAAAACCTAGTCCATGAGGTTATAACGTAGTGACTATGTAATGTTCTCGATGTTTGTATTGTAAGCTGCAGATTACAGTACCGACACGGGATTATTGTGTAGAGCTACGTGTTTCCTCGTGGTACAATAAGTAAGAATATTTGTAAGTAATCTATAAATTGATACAGTTGCACCCGAATAGAGTACTATTAGAAATAAATGTGAAATTTTAGTAAGAAATTTAAAACTTAACTAGCCTATCAAACGACTACACTTGTAAGGTAGCTAGAGTCGGTGACTCGATTACATTAGTGTGAATTACCATACCACGAGAATTGCTATAAGCTTAGAGATATCGATCGACTTATTATCCTCGGATGGATGGACAAAAACAAGTGATTCGAGTAAATTTTGAAACTCATTGGATTTCTGTAAATAATGAAATGAAATGATAATAATAACCTGTAAAATGTAATAAACCCTCGAGAATATACTGAGAACTTCTGTCATTGAATCCGTGGGGAGATGGGACAGATACATTCCACTAATAGAATTTGTATACATTAATAAGTGTCAAGCTAGCATACAAGTGGCACCCTATGAAACATTGTAAGGTAATAGATAACTATGGATTTTGTGTGAGATTTTCGAGGACATAGAATAGTCATGATACAAGATATTATAGTTGATAGACTAACCAAGTCCGCTCACATTTTGCGATTCGGATGGACTATAGCACGGAAAGATTAGCAGTTATGCGTATATGAGATTGTAAAGCGCATGGAATGCCGGTATCAATTGTGTCGGCAGAGATCCTAGGTTCACTTCTAGATTCTGGGGTAGTCTTCAGAGAGCCCTAAGAACTAGATTGAACTTCAGCACAGCATTCCATCCATAGACAGATGGCCAACCTCAAAGGGTTATTCAAATATTGGAGGATATGCTACGGGCTTGTGTGATTGAATTTGAAGGTAGTTGGGATACACACTTGCCTTTGATTGAGTTTGCTTATAACAACAGCGACCAATCAAGCATTGGGATGCCTCCATATGAAGCTTTGTATGGCAGAAAGTGCAGAACTCCCTTATGTTGGGATGAAGTAGGTGAAAGGAAGATGATTGGGCCAGAAATTGTCCAGCAGACAGAGGAAAAGATCAGATTGATTAGAGATAGACTCAAGGCTGCATCGGACCGTCAGAAGTCCTATGTTGATATGAAAAGAAGAGATATTGAGTATGTAGTGGGTGATAAGGTATTCCTCAAAGTTTCTCCTTGGAAGAGAATTATGAGATTTGGCAGAAAGGGGAAACTGAGTCCTCGTTTCATCGGACCATATGAAGTTCTGGAAAGAGTGGGTCCTTTGGCATATCGGTTGGCATTACCTCCAGAGTTAGCAAGGATACACAATGTCTTCCATGTGTCCATGTTAAGGAGGTACAGATGAGACCCATCTCATGTAATGTCAGTTGAAGAGATTGAAGTAAATCCAGACCTCTCATATGAGGAAGAACCCATAAAAATTCTGGCTTATGAGGTGAAGCAGCTGAGAAACAAACAGATACACCTGGTTAAAGTGCTGTGGAACCATCATTCAGGTCAGGAAGCTACTTGGAAACGTGAAGAGGATATGAGGAGACAGCACCCACAACTGTTCAGAGACTAATGCCAGGTAAAATTTCGAGACGAAATTTATTTAAGGGGGGGAGAATTGTAACACCCCTAAGTTCGATAGTGCGTTCTACTGCTCCGGTGACCAGTGTTGTCCGGACAGCTAGGATGCCTAGAACTACACTTCAATATGAGTGAGGAGACATAAAATAATGAAATACAAGAAAAGAAAATACAAGAAAAACAAAGGAAAAATAATAGTAAAGAAATGTGATCAAGTTAAGCGAGCCGGGAAACCTAACGATGGGTGGAAGTCACGGCGTGGATCGTTGACTAATACACGCTGGAACCATGGAAAACATTTTTAGGACTTAAATAGACCCTTGTTGAAGAATAAATATCATTAGAAAGATCAAAGAAAAATTAAATAATTAGTACAAAGAAAAGTGATAAATCGAAAAATAGACAAAATACGATTATTACAGAAAAATCGAACGAATAACAGGCATTATGGTCATTTGACATCCCGAAGTGTCTTTTGACCTAAATGTCCATTAAAAATAAATAGTATTACACTTAGAAAATAAATTGAAAAATTAATTTAGTGGTACCTAAAGTAAATAGCAAAAATCATGGGTTAATGTGGGATTAAGTGAAGTTTAACTTATAATATGATTTAACCTTAGTTAGTGGACCACTATAGGATTAATTAAACACATAGTGGGACATGTGTACACTTAAAATGCAGCTGAATAATTCATCTTCCTCATTTGCATTCAACATTGCCGTGAATGAGGTGAGAGGAAACTCCATAGCCATTTTTCATGCAAGCTTTCTTAACTCTCCATTTCAACTCCAATCCTTTAAGTTCCTTCACAAAAATGGTCTACACATCACAAGGAAGATATTGATACCAATTTTGAGAAGTTTGGTGAAGGTTTAGCAAGTTACAAACAAAGGTAAGTTTACATTTTTGAGAATTTCCTTGTTAAACTTTATGTTTATGTTATGGGTGTTAGTTTTGTGAAGGAAATTTTGAAGTTTAAATAGTTATTGAGATAGCCATTTTTGGACAGCCATGGGGTCACACATTTGATGATTTATTATGCATATAATTGATGAGAAATAATGTTGATCATGGTAAATTAATATCCTAATGAATTGTTTCACATATATATGGTGATTTTGGCACTTGGATGAGAATTGATGGATTGTAGGGCAATTTGATGTTGAAGGACAAATTTCGCAGCCTTGGGGACACTTGAATAAATGTGTATATTCATGGGAGTGTTGGCAGAATTGTGGCATTAAGGAATGAAGGATATGTGTATGAAATTATTGTGTAAAGTGTATGTGAGAATTAGTGGTGTTTAGGTGTGTATGTAATGGTATTGAGATATTGTAAATGTGAATTATATTTGGTGTGTTGAGGGTAATGGTAATCTGCCCAAAATAATGTTAATGTAAAGTAGATTATACTGTGGTAAATGTACCAAAACAGATTGGTAGGGAAGTAAACAAATTGCAAAGTAAATGTGTGTAGTTGATGTGTGTTAAGCAAAGTAATCAAGGGCAGTGTACATTTTAGCCTATAACCTTGAATGTGTAACCTCAATTGGTATGAGACCAATTTGAGGTGAAACTAGGCACAAAATGTGCCAACTTTCATTGAGAAACCATGCCAAAATTCTGCTTGCAAGGTGACCTAAGAAAATGACCAATTCGGATTAGGTGCAATTAGGACCTGAAAAATGACCAATTGGGCAGCAGTGAGTGTTTAGGCCATAACTCACTCAAACCAGGTCCAATTGACCTGAAATTTTAACCATGGATAGTTAAGACCCATACCTACAAGTCTTGTGAAGACACCAAAACCCAGAAATGACCAGAAGCAAGTCAAAAAGCTTGCACAAGTTCGGGTCCAAAAACTGGCCGAACCAGAGTTGACCAATTTGACCTAAAATTGACCTAAAATGGTACCACTTGACCAGCAATAGTTTAATGACCATAACTTGGTCTACTTAACTCGGATTGACCTGAAATTTTGCACCGCGTGCAATAAGACCTAGATCTACAAGTTTGTAGTTTCGACCGAGACCCGAAAACCGAGGGAACTAGATCGTCCGGTTAGGTCAAACCAGTGTTTCGGAATCCAGCAATTTGCATTAAAATGCACTAAACAAGGAAATGACTTTGGTAAAACGTACCAAACCTAAAACCCTATCGAATGTGACATATTAACGACACTAAAACCTAATTTACCTAAAACGCAATGAGGGTCGGTATATTAGGTGATTAAGTGAATAAGCGAGTTGATGCATTATTTACGAAACACCATCGATCTGACGATTTAATTTAATCAAACACTTCAAATTGTGTTTCTCGATTAACAAGGACTCGACAAAGGAAGGAAACAGAGTCGGATCGGAGACGATCATCGAGGTTTGTGCACAACTAGTTTTTAACTGATTTTATTTTGAATATTTCATATGATTAAATGACATATTTTTCTTATGTATTATGTTTAACAAGCATTGGATTTAATTCAATGATTATTGAAATTGTTATAGTATGTATGAATTTAGCTTTGTGAAATGGTATTTCCACAAATATTAAGCATTGTTATGGATTGAATAAAGTATGTTTTGGAAAATTGTGATAGAATATGTTTTGAATTGTGATGGTAATATTCATGGAAAAAATGAAAACTTTATTATTTGAATTGTGATGAGCATAAAAATTATTGGATATTGGAATTGACTTTGAATCGAATTATATTGTGATTTATGCTCGCTAAAAGGATTGTGATATTATTTTATATCTCACTATAGATGCTTGACTAGGTTATTACCCGTCTCTCTCATTTGTTGAGAAGACAATGGAGTGAGTTGTGTTTTGATTACCATGGTACGTGCACAGGCTTAGATTTTCCTCTGATTTGAGGTTAGATCTAAGTTTATTTTATCGTTATGGCCCTTGCGGAAGATTCATTATTGTAATGGTGCGTGCACGATGATTCGACCTCCCGACCATAGGGAGTTAGAATCGATTCGACCTCCCCGAACATAGGGAGTTAGAATCACATCGAATATGGCCCTTTCGGATTAGTCTTGCATATTAGTGAGATAAAGATTGATTTTTGAGATACAGTATGATTTTGGAGATACAGTATGATTTTTGAGATACATAATGACTTTTGAGATACAGTATGATTTTTGAGTTACATAATGATTTTTGAGATACAGAATGGCTTTTGAATGGTGATTTCAATTATGGTTTATGTATAATTGATTTTGTTGGAATTACTTAAATGGATAGTCATGATTTGATAAATTGAATTTTGTGCTCCAAGTCATTTATACAAATGATTTACATTATTGGCAATGAATATTTTGAGTTGTGAAATTTGATCAGTATTCAGATTCTCAAATTATTTACTGTAAAATTTGTCAATGTATATTGTACTATGTTTAAATTATAGTTGTGCACCACTGAGTTCACCACTCAGCGATAGCGTTGTATCTTTGTCGCAGTAAGAAGAGCATAAATGATAAGTAAATTTCGTTGAAGATATATTCGGATAAGCTCCAGGTATATCATAGGTATACCCATGTACATAGGTTTTGATGTAAGCATGTAATAATATGTATGTAAATTATTTGAGCAGTTGTATATAAAACTCTTGTAAAATATTTTGGTATGTAATCAAATGTAAATTATTGTAAATGTAAATTTGGAATTTCAATTATCTGAATAGTTTGTAATATAAATTTTGAGTCTTGAAATGAATGAGATATTTCTTTATGATGGGATTAGTTCGAAAATGAATTGATTGTGTATTGAGAATTGAATTGTGAATTGAATTGAAGTTACTGAAGTTGTATTTGAGAAAACATATTGGGAGCAATTTTCTTTTGCAGGATTGAAGAACTGTTTTCTCAAAATACAGCCGGCACTTTGCCGAAATTTTGAAAAAAATTTTATAACACCAGATTTTAATCGATGATTTAAATTGCACGAAATTGTTTTAAAATCCCTTGTAGTATATCTAATGGGTTATCGGTAGGCGAAGTACGGTAATTCATTAGGTGTACTACGGGATCATGTTACATCTTACAGAGGAGTAGGGTGTGACAATGGTACAGTAAGTCAATCAGAATAAGGCAATGCTCTGGCCAGAGTCTACACGATGAGACAGAGAGAAGAGGCTAAGACTTTTGACATTGTGGTCGGTACCTTCTCTATCTCTGATTAAGATGTATTTGTACTATTTGATCTGGGTTCTACCCATTCCTATGTTAGTGCTAGCATCGTTAGATCTCTTGCTATTTCGTGTGTTAAAATGGGTTTTGAGGTACTAGTAACAAGTCCATTAGGATAAGAGGTCAGAGTCAACGCTATTTAGGGATTGTCCTTTGATGATCCATGGACATATTTTTCTGTTCGATCTGATAGAAATGCCCTTCAGAGATTATGATATCATCTTGGGCATGGATTGGTTAGTCAGGCATCACGCTATGATTGACTGTAGACTGAAGACAGTTACTTTTGGTGTCCCTCAGTATGGTAATGTGGTGATACATGAGGAGAGGCAGCTATTGCCATCAAACATCATTTCGGCTGCACTAGCCAAGAAAATGATCAGAAAAGGGTGTGAAGCATACTTGGCACATGTGATAGACACCCAAGTGGGGATCTAGCATTGAGGGACATTCCTACAGTATGTGATTTTTCGGATGTGTTTTCTGATGAGTTGCCAAGATTACCTCCAAAAAGAGAAGTGCAGTTTGAGATTGATGTTATGCCTGGTGTGGATCCAGTCTCCATAACACCAAATAGAATGGTACCAGCAAAATTGAAAGAGTTGAAGGTGCAGTTGCAAGAACTACTTGACAAGGGCTTCATTCGCCCTAGTGTGTCACCTTGGGAAGTGCTAGTGTTGTTTGTTAAGAAGAAAGATGGCACTCTCCGCTTGTGTATTGATTACTGGTAGTTGAATAAGGTGACAATAAAGAGCAGATATCCATTGCCCCACATTGATGACCTATTTGATCATTTGAATGGTGCAACTGTGTTCTCCAAAATTGACCTGAGATCGGGTTATTATCAGTTGAAGGTGCAAGACTAGAGTATCCCTAAAACTACTTTTAGAACCTGATATGGCCATTATGAGTTCCTGATCATCCCATTCGGGTTAACCAATGCTCCAGCTGCATTTATGGATCTGATGAACACTATTTTCAGACCATACTTAGATCAGTTTGTGGTGGTATTTATTGATGATATCTTGGTGTATTCGAGGAGTGCAGAGGAGCATGATAGACATCTGCAGATTGTACTACAGACTTTGAGGGAGAAACAACTATTGTCACACCCTACCCCTCTGTAAGGCATAACATGATCCCGTAGTATACCTAATGAATTATCAACTCCGTCTACTGATAACCCATTAAATACACTACAAGGGATTTAAAAAACTTTTCTTACTTCTTTTACAGTGGTGAGCACTATTTACAGGTGCTAAAAACTTTTGTGAACTGAAGTGAAAAAACTAACACATTTGAATTATTTGGAATTTCTGTAAAAATTTTGGCAGAGTGCCATCTTTATTTTGGATAAAACAGTTCTTCAGAAAACCTGTAAAAAGCACTTCAATATATTTCCAAATCTCAACGCCAACATATTTTTTAACACAACATATTTCTCAACTCAAATTCACAGTAATTTTTCAAAGACTGAGATACAAGAAATATAATACAATTTTTACAAGTCAAAATATCTCATAATTTACTTTATAACTTCAATGTATAATTTTAATTTACAACTGCTCAAACCAAAAACAATATGTACATACAGTGAACATACATTATAGTACAAAATGCAAAATGTGGTATACTCATTATACCCAAAAATCTCTCGCTGGAGGTACTAGCAGCCTAGTCTGCTACCCTGTCTGTCTGTCTACCTGCGACAACAATAAAAAGCTATCGCTGAGACAATGTCTCAATGGTGCACAACATTTACCAAAAACAACTTTAAATCACAATTAATAAATCATATAAATAGTGGATACTTAAAACCATAGTTAAATTCAAGACAATAAATGTCATAAGGAATTTAACACAATATCACATTAAATCTCAGTAATCAAAACATAGTTAAATTTAAAAGACAGTGAATGTCAATAAGCATTTAAACTCCATTTCACAATTTCACAATACATATCAATAAACCACACACAGCTTAATCATGTTCCAAAGTTCAATTCGTCCCAAAAGTCAGTGACTAATGAGGAATAACATAGCTAGCTAGCAAAAATATGAGTACTCATTCTATTCATCCTCAACAGGCACACACCTCAACACTTCAGCTAGAGAGGGAATTCAATTCGTCCCACTAGACAAGCTAGCGAGGAATACAATCAATATACATGATAGCTGTGGTTTCAAACCATTTCCAATGCTTTTCAATCAATAAGTATCCATCAATATCATTCAAACAATTTCTCACAATTTCAAACCATTTACAGTGCTTTTCAGGCGATAAATATCAATTCAAACACATTTCCACAATTTAAAACAATAATGTACAAATAGTCATAATTCATTTCAATTGAAAAATTCAAAAGAAATAGTTGTTGTGCACAAACCTCTGATAATTGTCTCCTGGTCTGGACTCAGTGTTTCCTTCCCTTTCCCTGAGTCTTTACTAACTGAGAAACACAATTTGAAGTGTTTCAGTACTAAATTAAACTGTCTCTATCGATAATGCTTGATAAGTAATTCACTGAAAGCTATTATTTGCTTAATCACCTAACATATCGACCCTCGATGCGTTCTAGGTAAATTAGGTTTTAGTGTTACTAATATGTCACATTCGATAGTCTTTTAGGGTTGGTACATGTTACCAATTTCATTTCCTTGTTTAGTGCATTTTATTGCAACTTGCTGGATTTCGGGATACTAGTTTGACCTAGCCGGACGACCTAGTTCCCTCGGTTTTTGGGTTTCGGTCAAAACTACAAACTTGTAGATCTATGTCTTATGGAACGCGGGGCAAGTTTTCAGGTCATTCAGAGTTATGTAGACCAAGTTATGGTCATTTTACTATTGCTGGTCAAATGGCATCAATTTGGTCATTTTAGGTCAATTTTGGTCAACTTTGGTTCGGCCAGTTTTTGGACCCGAACTTGTGCAAGCTGTTTGACTTGCTTATGGTCATTTCTGGGCTTTGGTGTCTTCATAAGACTTTTAGATATGGGTCTTAACTATTCATGGTTAAAATTTCAGGTCAATTGGACCTGTTTTGAGTAAGTTATGGCCTAAATACTAACTGCTGCCCAAATGGTCAGTTTTCAGGCCTCACTTGCACTTAATTCGGATTTGGTCATTTTTCAAGCTACCTTGCAAGCAGAATTTTGGTATGCTTCCTTCATGAAAATTGGCACATTTTGTGCCTAGTTTCACCTCCAATTGGTCTCATACCAATTGGAGCCACACACTTAAAGTTATAGGCTAAAATGCATACTGTCCTTAAATACATTGCTTAACATCTATCAATTGCACATTTACTTGCTATAAGTCCACTTCTCTTCCCACTTCTGTTTTGGTACATTACCAAAACCATTTATCACTTCATATTAAAGTCACTTTGGGCAGAATACAAATATCCTCAATACACCATATGAAACTCTAATTCACAAAGTCCAAATAAAACAATATATACACATAACCACTCCTAATTATTACATACAATTTCCACAACCAATTTACATACATATTCATCAATCCTCAATGTCACAATTCACCCAATATCTTCATGAATTTAAACATTCATCAAGGAGTCTCAAGGCTGCCGAAATGCTCCCCATTGCCAAAGTTTCCCATAGTTTCTTCCACTTCAATTCCAAATGCACAATCACCACATATACATGGAAATAACTTACTAGGACATTAAATCACCCTACTCAACATAAATTCCCATCAAACATATGTATGAATATTTCATTAAATATACAACTTCATGGCTGTCCAAAATTGGATATGTCAATAACTCCTCAAAACTTTAAAATTTCTTCACAAAGCAAACACCCATAACATGCTTACAAACTTTAACAAAGCAATATTCAAAAACTCAAACTTACCTATTGTTGGGACTAGCTAAATCTTCACTAAAACTTCTTGAAATTGTTATCAAACTCTTCCTTGTGATGTGGGGATAAATTTTAATGAAGATAGGTGTGGGAAAAGACGGCTTGATCATGGAATTGTGAAGGTTTGAAGGTGGGCGGCCATGGGAGCTTTTTAGGAGAAATTTGGTTCGGCCATGGCTAGTGCTTGAGGAAGAAGATAAAGGCAGAATGTTAGTGGAGAATTTCAGAGTTTTCAAGCTTTATGTAGTGCTTAGTGGTCCACTAAGTATTAGGATAATATTTGTTTAATGAAACTTTTACTTATTCAATTTCTTAACCCATAATTTGTCTTATTTACTTTTCATTCCAATCTCAATTTTTTTATGTGATTTTCAAACTTTAATATCACTTTATTTTCATGGACATTTAGGTCAAAAGCCAACTCGGGGTGTCAAATGACCACAATGCCCCTGTTCGGGTTGCATTCCTGATTTTTCGGTAACACCGGGTTTTGTCCGTTTTTCGATTTCTCACTTTTCTTGGTACTAATTAATTAATTTTTCTTTGATATTTCTAATGATATTTATACTTCAATAGGGGTCTCTTTAAGTCCTAAAAATATTTTCCAGGGTTCCCCACAGTCCAGGGCTAGTCAACGGTCCACGCCGTGACTTCCTGGTGCGGTCACCCATCGCTAGGGTTCTCGGCTCGCTTAACTTGGTTACCTTTCTTTGCTATTATTTTTCCTTTGTTTTTCTTGTATTTTATTTTCTTGTATTTCATTATTTTATGTCTCCTCCCTCATATCAAAGTGTAGTTCTAGGCATCCTAGCTGTCCGGACAACACTGGTCACCGGAACAGTAGAACGCACTACCGAACATAGGGATGTTACAACTATATGCCAAATTATCGAAATGTGAATTTTGGCTGAAAGAAATTTATTTCTTGGGGCACATAGTATCGGCAGAGGGCATTAAGGTAGATCCTAGTAAAATTTAAGCTATCCTTAATCGGAAGCCACCCAGGAATGTCACAGAAATTCCCAGTTTTCTAGGTGTAGCTGGATACTACCACCGATTTGTGAAGTGGTTCTCTATGTTGGCTTCTCCATTGACTAAGCTGCTTCGGAAAGATGTGAAATTTCAGTGGACGGATAAATGCCAGCAAAGTTTTAATAAGTTGAAGAGGTGTTTGACTGAAGCTCTAGTCCTGACTTTACCTACCCTGGGTAAAGAGTATACTGTTTACAGCGATGCTTCTCACAATAGGTTAGACTGTGTATTGATGCAGGATCGAAATGTCATTGCATATACGTCACGCCAGCTGAAACTGCATGAGAGGAATTATCTGACACATGACTTAGAGCTTGCTGCCATTATATTTGCTCTTAAGATCTGGAGACACTATTTGTATGGAGAGAAGTGCTACATTTATACAGATTACAAGAGCTTGAAATACTTGGGCACTTAGAAAGAGTTGAATTTGAGACAAAGGAGATGGTTAGAATTGATTAAAGACTATGATTGTTTGAAAGACTATCAGCCAGGGAAAGCTAATGTGGTGGCTGACGCCTTAAGTCGTAAGAGTATGGAAAGTCTAAGAATTTCTCCTTTGTCCATGGCACATGAGTTGAAAGCACTACATGCCAGCTTGGAGGTAAATGATGAGGGACAGGCAGTAGTTGCATGGCATGTACAGCCAGTGTTGATTGATTAGATTAGAATGGCTGCTCAAAATGATGAAAAATATCAAAAACTACTGAGAGAAATCTGGCAGGGAAAGAAACTTGAGTTCTCAGTGAGAGATGATGGTCTACTACTACAGTAGGGCAGAATGTGCATTCCTAATGTTATTGACTTGAGACAGATCATTATGAAGGAAGCACATGAGTTTCCTTTTGCTATGCATCCTGGTGGCACTAAGGTGTACAGAGGGCTAAAAGAGCATTACTGGTGGATGGGTATGGAAAGGGATGTAGTTGATTTTGTCTCCAAATATCTAACTTATCTGCAAGTAAAGGCAAAACATCAAGTACCAGCTGGTTTGTTACATCCATTGCCAATACCTGAATGGAAATGAGAGTGAATAACTATGGATTTTGTGATGGGACTTCCGAGAACACAGAAGAGCCATGATGCAGTATGGGTTATAGTGGATAGATTGACCAAGTCTGCTTATTTTCTGCTAGTTTGGATGGATTATAGTCTAGAGAGATTGGCTAAACTATACATTGATGAGATAGTGAGACTGCATGGAGTGCCAGTATCGATTGTGTCAGACAGAGATCCTAGGTTCACTTCTAGATTCTGAGGTAGTCTTCAGAGAGCCCTAGGAACTAGATTGAACTTCAGTATGGCATTCCACCCACAGATAGATGGTTAGTCTGAGAGGGTAATTCAGATATTGGAGGATATGCTGCGGCTTGTGTAATTGAGTTCGAAGGTAGTTGGGACACACATTTGCCTCTGATTGAGTTTGCTTACAACAACAGCTACCAATCAAGTATTGGGATGCCTCCATATGAAGCTCTATATGGGAGAAAGTGCAAAACTCCTCTATGTTAGGATGAAGTGGGTGAAAGAAAAATAATTGGGCCAGAGATTATTAAGCAGACAGAGGAGAAAATCAGACTAATCAGAGGTCGACTCAAGGCTGCATCAGATCGTTAAAAGTCCTACATCGATCTGAAGAGGAGAGATATTGAGTACGCAGTGGGTGACAAGGTATTCCTCAAGGTTTCCCCTTGGAAGAAAATTATGAGATTTGACAGAAAGGAGAAACTGAGTCCTCGCTTTATTGGACCATATGAGGTTTTGGAAAGAGTGGGTTCTCTGGTATTCCGATTGGCATTACCTCCAGAGCTAGAGAAGATACATAATGTCTTCCATGTGTACATGTTGAGGAGGTATAGATCTGACCCATCTCATGTACTACCAGTAGAAGAGATTGAGGTGAATCCAGACCTTTCATATGAGGAAGAACCCATAGAGATTCTGGCATATGAGGTGAAGCAGCTGAGAAACAAGCAGATACCACTGGTGAAAGTGCTGTGGAACCATCACTCAGGCCAGTAGGCTATTTAGGAATGAGAAGAGGACATGAGGAAACAACACCCACATCTGTTCAGAGACTGATACTAGGTAAAATTTCGAGATGAAATTTATTTTAAGGGGGGAGAATTGTAACACCCCTATATGCATAGCCTGGTATATTATACTGTCCTGGTGACCATTGTCGGTCCGGATAATTAAGAGGAATAGAATCATGTTTAAGTCACCTAGAAAATCCCTGAATAAAAATTAATAGTAATTACTAGAAGGTCAAGTTTAAATAAGAAAAACAAAACATAAAAGGTTAAATGTATCGGGAGTCACAGCGATGGGTGACCTTACCGGGAAGTGACTACGAGGTTAGTTCCAACCCTAATTTTGAACAAGAAATTGTGACACCACGATCCTAAGAAGTATTGTGAAGCTAGTGGAAAAGAGAAAATCACAGAAAAGAAGTGATAAGTAGGTTAAATAATTAGGTCAGGGTTTCGGAAGAAATACTAAATTAATTACAAACCGGATCAGACTGGAGAGGGGCAAATTGGTCAATTCACCCCTAGAGGTGACCCATGACCTAATTGTCCAATAAAATCGGAGAGAGTTGAAAATTTTGAAATGTAGATTTAAATTAAAGAACCATGGAAAAATAAAGAAAAATGAAAAAGAAAAGAAATTGGCTTATTGCACCATGCAAATGACCTCACAAATGACATCATAAATTGATGTTTTATTTAATTGAAATTTTGAATAAGTCAATTCAAAATAATTAACCATAAAAACAAAAAGAAAAAAAAAATAATCCTCATTGTCTTCCCCATTTGGCCAGCTCATCCCTCTCCCATTTCTCTCTCTTTTTATATTTTTTTTTCCTCCAGTAAAGCTTGATTTCAAGCTTTCTAAACCCCCAAATAAACCATAAATCCCCCAAATTCTCCACTTAAACCTTATTATTTCAACTAGAAAAGAAGATTGAAGAAGAAAAGAAAGGAAGAAAGTGAGAGAATTGAAGATTTGGATCTTCAAAGAATGGTTAGTGATTAAACTTGTAAACTTTTAGTTAAATTCACATGTATGTAGTTAAATTAACCTAAAATTGAAGGAAAATTGAAACAAATACAACATGTGGAACTAATTGTGAAATTCAGCCAACATGAGTAGGAATAGGGATTGAGTACTTTTGATGAAATTAAAAGGGTAATTAAGTTGAATTAAGTGTATAGAAAATTATTATGCACTTTAATTGCACTAATTAAATGAGTTACAAAAATTAGGGTTCTTGAGTTCATAAAATTGGGGAAAAAATTGGAGAAAATAGTCAATTGATGCAATTGACCCTAATTGAGGTTAGAAATAGTCAATTGGGACCAATTGAGATGTGTTGGAGTGACTAGAATTGCCATGCAATTCAGATTGGATAAGGTTGAACATTGGGCAGTATGACCTAGGTCCCTTTCAGGGACCAAAAATGTAATTCTGCCATCCCAATTGGTGTGAGACCAACTAGATATGAAAGTAGACACATAATGACACAATTTTCATGCAGAGACCATGCCCAGAAAATGACATTAAGATAGTGAACAATTAGGTCAAATATGGGTAATGTGCACTACCACTATATAAAAATGACCAAATGAACAGTGTTTGTTCATTTGGCAATAACATGGCCTAGGTAGGTCCAAATGACTGATTTTTGTGGCATTGGAAAGATTTGACATATTACTACAACTTTCATGAAGAACACCAACCCAAATTCTGCCCATAACCAAGTCAAATTGCTACCCAAAGTTAGTTGCCCAAAACTGCCAGAACCTAAAAGTGCCCAGAAATTCTGGGTTAAATCCAATCCATCCAGCCTTAGGAAAATGGCCATATCTTGGGCTACAAAACTCCAAATGGAGTGATTCAAAAATGGAAATAAACTAGAAACAATAAGGAACAACTTTGATGAAGAACACTTAGCCAAATTTCCACAGTAACTAGACCATTGGAACAGTGCAAAATAGAGGACTAAAACTGAAAAATTGAAATTTCTCTTAGGAGACCTAGAAAATTAAATGGCAACCAAGGCCAACAAATTAGGCACTCAAAATGTGGTATGTGGGTGTATTTGGAATTCACATACCTATTAAGCATGAGAAAGTCAATATTTTGAATTAAATAGTACCATGAACAGTAACCCTAAAATGCAAATTCTAGAAAAATGCCATTTTAAGCCTATGTAGTGATACAATTAAATAAGTATGCACTAAATTGTTAGAATTATTATGAGTTGTGATACTAAAACACTGTAACTTGTGTGTTTAAGTTGAAAAAGATGGGGAAAAAAATAAAGCAAATTGAGTCAAGGCCTAGAGGCGACTCAAATTAGGTTTGTGCACAACATATAAACTTTCTTTGAATTTTCTTTTGCAATTTGGATTGAATGTATTGTGACAATTAAATTGTGACTTTATTTGTATTGGAAATTTTGATTGAAAAAAAAAATGTGCTATTGACCCAAACTGTTGAGAAAGTAAAATTGTATGTGTATGGTTGGCATTTTAATGTTTACAAAATTGTTAAAATAGTTTGAAACCACAGTATCATGACCAAATGTTTGAATTCTTCACTAACTTGACTAGTGGAAGGAAATAGTTTTGTATTCTCTCTCTAGCTGAAGTGTTGAGGTATGTGCCAGTAGAGGAAGAAATTGAATGGGTACCCATAGATTTGAGCTAGCTAGCCTTGGTATTCCTCATGTGCCTTTGTCTGTTGAGATGAAAAATATTGATGGCATGATTTGACTGTGTGATTTTATAAAAATTATTTTGTGACTTTTGAAGTGAAAATTTCTTTTACTAAAATTTCAATTATGTTTTGTAGCTGTTTAACAATTTCAGTATTGTATTTGGAATTATTACGACTTAATATATGCATAATTAGTATTTTTGTTATGTTGTGCACCACTGAGTATCTGTATTCAACGATGGCTTTTCATTACTGTCTCAAGTAGAGAGACTGGTAAAGCAGTCGAGTAAGCTGCTAAGGACCAACAGTACTACATTTTGGATTTTTGTCAGGTATTAAATGATACCCCTTTTATACATATTTACTTTGATGTATATGACTGTATGTATGTTTTGTAATTGATTTTGAGCAGTTGTACAGTAACTTTGTAATAATATTATTTTTGAATTTTGTGTATGTAAATTAAACTTGTGTATGTACAATTAAGTATTTTAACGCAACAAGTATGAGTTTATGTAATTGTTTTGAAAATACTGTGAATTGTGGATTTTGAGTTGAATTATATTGGTTTGAAATTATTTGGAGCTTGGAAGTTATGAAATGATTGAAAATTATTTGGAAGTGCTTTTTTATAGGTTTTAAAATTTTTGATTTTTTTCAATTATAGATGACACTCTGCCAAAATTTTTACAAAATTTGTGGCAAAATAAAAATGATCAAAAATTTTATCTAGCTTTTATACTTCAAATAAAAGTTTTTAACACCTGTCAAAAGTACTCACCACCTTCAAAGAAGATAAAATTGTTTTTAAAATCCTTTGTAGTGCATTTAATGGGTTATCGACAGGCGAAGTTCGGTGATTCATTAAGTATATTAGGGATCATGTTATGCCTTATGGAGGGATAAGGTGTGACAACCTTTTATTAATAAAATATGTACAAGATACATACTAAATGATATGCTCTAGGGCATACTACTAATAATCTCCCACTAGCACTAGAGCCATTCATTACAATATCTTAGACCCATCTTCTTATGATGTCTGTCTAACTGAGCTTGTGACATAGGCTTCATGAATGGATAGGCTGGATTTTCACTTGATGCTATTTTCTGCATGGCTACATCGCCTCACCCAACTATTTCTCTGATAATGTGGTAGCACCTTTCTATGTGTTTGGATTTCTGGTGAGACCGGGGTTCCTTAGCCTATATGACCGCTCTATTATTGTCATAGTAGAGTGGAACTGCTGATTCAATGGAAGGAACTACTGCAAGTTCTGTCACGAACTTCTTTATCCAAATAGCTTCTTTTATAGTATCTGATGCAGCAATATACTCAGCCTCTATAGTGGAATTAGCAGTCGTACTCTGTTTGGAACGCTTCCAACTGACTGCACCTCCATTACAAATGAACACAAACTCAGAAGTAGACTTTCTATCATCGATATTTGATTGGAAATCAGAATCAGTATAACCATCCAATTGCAAGTTACCACCTCCATAAATCAAGAATAAATATTTAGTTCTTCTCAAGTACTTAAGGATATTCTTGACAGCTATCTAGCATTCCAAACCTGGATTGGATTGAAACCTGCTGGTCAAACTAGCAGCATGTGCGATATCCGGCCTAGTATACATCATTGCATACATCAAACTTCCAATAGCCGAAGCATATGGAATCCTGGCCATTTTATCTCTTTCTTCAGGTATCTTTGGAGACATCTCTTTAGAAAGGTGGATACCATGTCTCACCGGTAACAATTCTCTCTTGGAATTAAGCATGTTAAACCTCTTTAATACCTTTTCCAATTATAGACTTTAGGATAAACCAATTATTCTTTTCACTCTATCTCTATAGATGTGAATTCTAAGAATATAGGTTGACTCCCCTAAGTCTTTAATGGAAAATGTATTTGACAACCATACCTTTACAACTGTCAACGTACCTATGTCATTGCCTATCAACAGAATATCATCCACATATAAGACAAGGAAAGTGATAGAACTATCACTAACCTTCTTATATAGACATGGCTCATCCACATTTTTGATAAAACCAAATGACTTAATTGCTTCATTGAAACGGATGTTCCAACTCCTCGAAGCTTGTTTCAACCCATAAATGGATCACTTTAGCTTACATGCCTTGGAACCATCTTGGGATTCAAAACCCCTAGGTTGTTCCATGAAAATGTTTTCTTCAATGTATCTATTGAGAAAAGCTGTTTTGACATCTATTTACCAGATCTCATAATCATAGTATGCAGCTATTGCTAATAGAATCCTAATTGATTTAAGCATGGTAATAGGTGAGAAAATCTCCTCATAGTCAATTCCTTACCTTTGGCAAAACCCTTTCTGTGACACCCCTTACCCGTCTACAGAGTAGCCGAGCAAGATATGCCACACAGTGTATCGAAATACTATATTTTATCTCAATTATTTTTATCCTTCCTTAATTTATTTTTTCATGATTATGAAGTGCAATTTGTGTAATTTAACTCATTTAAGTCATTTATTGAAATTTTAAATTCATTAGAGGTTCCGAAAATTTTATAGAAAATCCGGCAGAGTATCGGCTAAAAATGGAGAAAACAGTTCTTTGGAACTTGTAAAAAACATTTACAATAGTCATTCTACTCCACAACTCCCATCTTCAACCAGCTGACCCATAAAGAGTTACTCCTTTCTTTCTTAACTAATTGAAGCATGCTAAATTAAGTATAAATTTTATGAAATTAAAAGAAAATTTGGAGTATGTGGGGACTGAAATTTTTAGCAGCCTTGGTGACCATAAGGTCTTGATTATTTTGATTAACTTTACTTTGTTTAGTCATGATGATTAAGGATGCTAAGTGTATTAAAAGTTGAATGAAGTGTGTTGCATAAATTGAAATTATTGGAGTTAGGGTTTTGACCTAACTATTTGAGGATTTTATAAAATTGTTTGAAATTGATCAAATTAAGACTGATTGATGAGATTTAGAAGTGATATGAATGAAAAATTGTAGTTTGGGAGTAAGGAGGAATGAATATAAGGAGTGCATGTTCTTTGTAGGAAATTCGGACCTATGAGTCCAGTGCCTTCTTTGAGCTATAACTGAAATTGTGTGACTCCAATTGGTATGAAGCCAATTGTAGGTGAAACTAGACTCAAAATACCCCATTTTTCATGAAGAAACCATGCCTAAATACTGTCCAAATCTTGACCAATTTACTGTCCCAATCCAGAAATGAACATGTTCATTTGGCCATAACTTCCTTTAGACAGGTCCAAATGACCTGATTTTTGTGTCATTGAAAAGATTAGACATAGGACTACAACTTTCATTAAGAACACTAAGCCCATAAATGCCTCTAACCAAATGAAATTGCTGGCCCAAGTGAGGTCACTAAACTAACCAGAACCATTCTACCCAGAATTTCCTGGACTAAAGCTCACCCGACCAGTTTTGGAAAAATGGCCATAACTTGGTCTATAAAAATCCAAATGCAATGAAACTATTGGAAAAAGTTTTATAAGACATAGGCCTACAATATTGGTCTTTTGGCCAAAACCCAGGACCCAAAGGAATTAGGTCAAATGCTTAAAAGAACTTGGCACATCCAAACCTGGAAATTTACCCAATTTCATCTAACCCCGGATTAGTGTTTATAGCATATATTTCACTAGAAAACTCCATTTAGGATGAGCCATACCTTTTCAAAAACCTTAGACACAGGGTTCTAACTTTGTTTTAAAAACCTTCTTCAAATTATGAATGTAAGAACCCTAAAAATTCACTTGCAGTCACTGACCTAAACCTAGACCCTGAAGACACAGGGTACTGGAGTCTAGGAAAATTAAATTGGTATAATAAATTCTACAAAACTTGAAAAATTGTGATTCAAAATTTTGAGTGACCATAAGACATAAGGAAACAAATTCTATGAAGAGCACTATACCTAAATGTGACTGCAACTTGGTCAATAAAATTTGTAAAATGTAACTGTAAAATCTGCCTAGCTAAGGAACTAGAACTAGGAAATGAACCAGTTATGGTTATTTGACCATAACTTGAGTTACAAAACTCCAAATGGAGTGATTCAAAAAAGGAAATTAAACTAGATACATAAAGGAACAACTTTCATGAAGAAAGATTAGCCAAATTCTCACTTTAGCATAGACCAATGAAATGGTAAACATAGGACATAAAAACTGAAAATTTGGAAATACTTTTAGAAGGCTTTGAATTGCAATTGGCAATCAATGCCAACAAATTTAGAACCCAAAATGTGGGATCTTAGTGCAATTGGAATTAACACACCTATTATATATGAAAAGTCAACAATTTGAGTGAATAGTAGTGTGTGAATAGTAATCTTAAAGACATAAGAAATAATAAAAGAAATTAAAGAAGTCATTATGAGTAGTGTGTGTGTATATATATATATATATATATATATATATATATATATATATATATATATATATATTGTAATTACTGAATTTGAATGACTTAATGAACACCAAAAATCTTGTGAATAGGTAATTGAGACTTATACTCCCAACACCAATGGAATTCATAATATATTAGCAATACAACTTGAAGTATGAAATGTAATTTACATGAAGAGATTGTTGAATGTATAAATGAGATAAAAGTGTCATTTGGGATTTAGGTTCCCATCAAGAGAGAAAAGAAAGATGTTTTAAATGTGAATAGTACGTGAGATCAAATGACTGTGAATTGTAATTAGTATGAATATTACGATGAATGCATAAATTACCTAAAAATGTGAATTTGGAAATTATGCTTCCACTATAAACAAAATTAGAATGCTATAAAAACATAAATGAAAAATATAATGAAATGATGAAACATATAAACTCTTAATGGTACTAATGTGATCATGTATGGCCTAGACATGTGTGTCTGATTGGATAGATTGGCATGCCAATAGGGTATTATTTTAGCAGTACTGTGAAAGGCTTTATGCCTGTATTCATGTCTTTATGCTCGCACTCATGGCTTTATGCCCGCACTCATGGCTTTTATGCCCGATTATGTATTATCATGGCTTTTTAGCCATTCTGACTGCATACGTGGTTGACGTTCCGCGTCCCATGGTATGATGGCCCGAGGCACCGCGTTGTCCAGTGACAATGACCCATTATCCAGCTTAGTCAGCCTGTCATAGGTTACTTGGGCAGTAAAATTTATTGAAATGAGTTAAGAATATTAGTAATTAAAAATATTAGAAATTAAAAAAAAATGAGTAAGACGACATAAAATAAATAAGAATAGTTATTTGGTAGAAAGTACTGAATGAAATGATAAAAAGATTAGCAATAAAAATATAATTTTCAAATGCGCTTTTTCATAATAATATAAAGCTAAGAATAATATTCTTGGAATTTCTGGGGATAGTATATTATTACCGTGACTTTAAGAATTAAACGCTTCTAAAGGGGAATAAATTAGAACAAAGGATAGTTGACCAAATTATAATCCATTTCTTTCTTTATTTGTATATTATTTTTTTTTGTTATATTATGGCACCACTAAGCAGCAATGCTTAGTGCGATGGATTTGTTTCCCTGACGCAGGTACTGAAGGTAAATTCCAGTGAATATTAAACAAAGATTTTGGAGTTCTGATCTGCAGAAGTGTCTGACAACCTCCTCAGCAATGCATGTAGATATGGCCCATATAAATCATCTTTTGTATTTTATATAAAATGCTTAATTATTGTATTGTAATGTAGATTATGAAAAGGTAATTAATAGGAATGTGATGTAAACTAATAAATTAGCTTTTTCATATATAATTAATTTATATATCATGTAAATTACGAAATTATGTAATTATTTTGTAAATTATGTAATTTGAGCATGAATGAGATTGCATGGGTTTGAAGACAGAATTGAAATATATAGATGATGCATGAAATGATGAGATGATTATGAGAATTAATGATGAGACTTTTATTGTAAAATATTATTGAAAATTTAAAGCAAGTGAATAGTGAATCACGTCAAAAGTAAATAAAATAGGGAAAACTCCGTTAGTTTCTCCATAGAATATGAATTATTTTAAAATATAACGAGTTCAAAATTATTAAAGAAATAAAGTAAGATAAATTAGGGTGCTCCAGTACCAAGTGTGACATGCCTTGCTCGACTACACTGTAGACGGGTGAGGGGTGTTATACTTTCGCTACTAGCCTTGCTTTATAGGACTCCACCTTTCCATCAGAACCAATTTTCTTCTTGAAAACCCATTTATTCCCTATAGGTACAATACCTTCAGGTGGGTCAACAAGATCCCAAACTTGATTCTTATGCATCGAATTAATTTCTGATTTCATAGCTTCAATCCATTTTTAAGAGTCTATATCTAATAGAGCTTCTTCATAGGTAAGTAGATCATCTCCATAATTTACTTCTTCATGAGTAAATAACTCTTGTTCATCTTCATGAAGGAAACCATATCTCACTGGTGGGTGAGATATCCTGGTCAATCTGCGAGGAATTACTGTAGATGTTTCATCAATAGGTGTAGGTTGACTAGATGGATCTATATCCATTTGATCTGTTGGTTGGTCAGAATTCTCCAATTTTAACTCTATTTCCCTTCCTTTGCCTCTTTCTTGAATAAACTATTGTTCAAAAAAAAAATGGCTTCTCTGCTTACCACAACCTTTTGTGATGTAGGCAAATAAAAATAATATCCAAAACTCTCTTTTGGATATCCAACAAATCGACCATTTTTTGATCTGATTTCTAATTTGTCGGTGTTCAGCTTTTTGATATAAGCTGGACAACCCCAAATCTTAACATGCTTAAGACTTTGTTTTCTTCCATGCCATATCTCATAAGGTGTGGAAGAAACTGATTTTGATGGAATCCTATTTAGAATATGCAAAGCTGATTTTAATGCAAATCCCCAAAAGGAGATTGGCATATCAGTATAGCTCATCATACTACATACCATATCTAATAGGGTATGATTTCTCCTTTTAGATACACCATTCAACTGTGGCGTTTCTGGAGGAGTCAGCTGGGAAACAATGCTATGTTCTTTCAAGTATTCATCAAATTCAGTACTTAAGTATTCACCTCCACGATCTAATCGAAGAGTTTTAATGCTTTTTCCTGTTTGATTTTTTACTTCAGATTTAAATTCTTTGAACTTTTCAAAGGATTTATGTTTGTATTTCATCAAATACAAATACCCAAACCTTGATTTATCATCAGTAAAGGTAATAAAGTAATGAAAACCATCTCTAGCCATTTCCTTAAATGGACCACATACATTGCTATGTATTAGCTCCAAAATATTTTCAGCTCTTAATCCTTGTCGAACAAAGGCTGATCTAGTCATTTTGCCCTGAAGGCAGGATTCACAAGTTGGAGTAGGTTCAGAACACAATGAGGATAAAATCTCCATTTTCTCCAGTTTTGCAATCCTATCTTTGAAGGAGCGAAAGCATGAAAATTAAAAAATTTTCTTCTAGGGTTACATGCATCATGCCACATCTCTTATGTGCCTAATTAATTTCAATGCTGAATTGCATATTAAAATACTTTTAATATGTATTAGGATCTATATTTGTTATTCAAGATTGTGAATTAATAAATTAATTCATTTAAACCCTAGTTTAAAAGAGGAGTTAGAGCACTAACCTCTTTGATGCACTATGGATGTGATTGGCACCTTTAGGAAGTACCTAGGACCCCAAATGTTGTCCCTCTAGCTTGTCCATACCAAGATCACCAATGGGCAGCCCCCAATCTTGCTTCTCAATGTAACACCCCTATTTGCATAGTCTAGTATATTTTACTGTTTCGGTGACTGGTATTAGTCCGGACAATTAAGAGAATTAGAACTACATCTAAGACACCTAGATAAGCCCAGAACACAAATAATTAGTAATTGCCAAATAGTTAAGTATAAAGAAAAAAAAATAGAACATAAAAAGTTAAATGAGCTGGGAGTCACAGCGATGGGTGACCTTCCCGGGAAATGACTGCGAGGTCAATCATAACCCAAATTTCAAATCAAAAAATGTGACGCCGCGGTCCTTAGGACTATTGCATACATAGTGGAAAAGAGAAAATCATAAAAAAGAGTTGTTAAGTAGGTCAAATAATTAGGTCACGAATCCTGAAGAAATACTGAATAACTTACAAACTGGATTAAACCGGTGAGGGGCAATTTGGTCAATTCACCCCTAGAGCTGACTCCTGAACTAACTGTCCAATAAAATCGAAGAAATGAAAATTTTAGAATCGGGAATTAAATTAAAGAACTAATGAAAAAATAAATGTAAAAGAAAAAGAAAAAGGAAAAAGTTTATTACATCACCTTACATCACTTTTATAACATCATCATGATGTCAAAAGTCATTTTAATTTCCCTACCATAATTGACCAAGTCAAATAAGACTAAAACACATAAAATCAACACAAAATTGAAAAAAAATTATTTCCTTTCTTCTTCTTCCCTAGTTACCGCCCCACCTCTCTCTCTTAAACCACCATTGTAGCACCACCATGAAAGCTTGAGTTTAAGCTTGATTTCAACCACTTAAACCTATTTTGAACCCAAACTAATCCATAAAAACTTGTTAGATCAACTTGAGAAAGCTTTAGAAGAAGGGAAGAAAAGAAGAAAAGGAAAAAAGTAAAGATTGAACTTCAAAGTTAAAGGTTAGTGGTTTGAATTGAAAATTTATGTTTAGTACTTGTGTTTTTAGTGTAAGTAGCTTAGAAATTAACTTAAAATCAAAAGAAAACAATTGTTGGGGGACCAAAAAGGAAATTTTGGCCAGCCTTAGTTAGGGTTTGAAATGAATGATTTTGATGTGTTTAATTGGTTGTTTAGAGTGAGTGAAGTATGTAGACATTTAATGTGCATTTTGAATGCATTAGATTTGAACTTTATGTAATTAGGGTTTTGAGCATGTGAAAAATTGGAAGAAAATTTGAGAATTGATCAATCGATGTAGTTGACTTTACTTGAGTTGAGAAATGGTTAATTGTGACCATTTGTGGTGTGTGTGAATTGTTAGAACCAAGTTTCAATTCGGATTGGTTAGGGTTAGTATGCTGACAGCTTGACCCAGTTCTTTTTCAGGGACCAAAACTGAAAATTTACTAATCCAATTGGTGTGAGGTCAATTGGGAATGAAACTAGACGCAAAATGGACCATTTTTCATTTAGGAATCATGCCTAGAAAATGACTATAACTTAGTGAACAATTAGGCCAAATCCAGATTTGGGCACACTGCCCTGTACAAAAATGACTAAATGAATAATAATTACTTAAATGACCATAACTTGGCTTAGGAAGGTCCCAATGACCAAAATTTTATACCGATGGAAAGCTGAGACATAGCTCTACAACTTTCATGAAGAAAATAAGCCTAAATTTTGACCATAACCTATCCAAAAAGTCACCTAAAATTAGCACACTAAAAATTGCTAATATCTAGAAAATACCAATATTCAAAAAATGCCTAGAATTTTGGGTAACACTAAATCCGGCTAGTCTTAGAAAAATAGGCATAACTTGTGCTACAAAACTCCAAATGGAGTGATTAAAAAAGGAAATTAAAGCTAAGACAATAAGGAACAACTTTGATGAAGAACACGTAGCTAAATTCTCACAGTAACCAGACCAATGGAACAGTAGAATATAGGGGACCAAAACTGAAAAATTGTAATTTCTCTTAGGAGACTTAGAAATTGAATTGGCAATTAATGCCAACAAAATTGACACCCAAAATGTGGTATATGAGTGCAATTAGAACTAATAAACCTATTAAGCATAGAAAAGTCAACATTTTGACATGAATAGTGCCACCATACACAAAAATGTGAAAGACCTGAAATTTATAAACTGTAATAGGTAGGATAAGTCTGTAAAGAAAATTGTTAGAATTTAAGTAATAGAAATGGATACTGAAGTACTTTAAATTTATGTGTTTCAGTTGGAAAGGGATCTTCAAAGGAGAAATGAAAGTTTGAGTAAATTAAGTCGACAAAAGAGGTTTGTGCACAACTAGTTTTTAATTGAATTTATTTTGAATATTTTACATAATTAAATGATTTTATTCTTTCTTATGCACTATGTTTATCAATTATGGGATTTATTTCAATGATTATTGAAATTGGTATAGCAAGCATGGGTTTAGTTTTATGAAATATTATTTCAATAATTATTGAATATTATTTTGGACTAGATAAATTATGCTTTAAATTGTGACGGGCAATTTGCATGAATAAAACACAAAATTTTGTTTTGGATTGTGATGAACATAAAAAAATTATGGAATATTGGAATTGATCTTGAATTAATATTGTGTTGTGATTTATGCTCACAAAAAGGACAAAGAAATGCATGATATGTTTTTATATCTCACTATAGATGCTTGACTAGGTTATTACCCGTCTCTATATCATTTGTTGATGAGACAAGCTTTGTTTTGTTTTAAATACCATGGTATGTGCACAGGCTTAGATCCTCCTCTTATTAGAGGTTAGATCTAATTATTTGTTATTGGCCCGTTGGAAGTTTCATTAGTGTGTTGAGTATTGCGCACGATGATTCGACCTCCCCGACCATAGGGAGTTAGAATCGCGGTTCGATCTCCCCGACTAGAGGGAGTTAGAATCATCCTCAAAGATGGCCTTTCGGATTAGTCCTGCATAGTTAGTGAGATAAAGAATGGGTTTTGATTGATAAGAAATTGTGATTTTAAATGAGATTGTGCACAAATGATTTTGTTAAAATAATTGTTTATTTCTATAATTGCAGAAATTATTTTTATTGTTCAGTTGTAATTTGACAAATTAAAATTTTGATCAAGGTTATTTTAACAAGTGACTATTATTATTTGGTAATGAAAATTTTGACATTTGGAAATTGGTCAAATTTAAAGATTTCAAATTTTTTGATATAATTATTGTCAATGTATATTGTATTACATTTTAAATTATAGTTGTGCACCATTGAGTTCACCACTCAGTGATAGCTTTGTATGTTGTCGTAGGTAAGAGTAGAGATAGAGCAGTTAAGTCAGATTCCTGCAGCTGCAACTTGAAGACTGCATGTGACTAGCCTTGGGTATATTATAGTTATACCTTTGTATATTAGATTTTGATTATGCATGTAATTATATGTATGTAAATTGTTTGAGCAGTTGTACAAAAACTCTTGTAATATTATTTTGGTATGTAATGAAATGCAAATTATTGTAATGTTTAAACTTATTTTTGAGTTTTGTAATGAATGTAAAATAATTTTTCTTTAGTGGAATATGAATGAAGTTATTTAATATTATTTTTGAAGACAATTGAATTGAAAATTGTTTTGAATTATGGAGTTGGAAGAAATGAGGTTGATTTGTGTTGTGGTAGTGGTTGATTTTGATAAAATGAATTATTGGAAGTATTTTTTTATAGGTATTTGAAGAACTGTTTTTCCCAAATATAGACGGCACTCTGCCAAAAATTTTCCAAAATTTGCGTAAAAATAAAAATGAACAAAAATTTTAACTAGTCTTTAAACTTTAAGTAAATATTTTTAATACCTGTTATAAAAGCTCACCACTTTCAAAAAGTAAGAAAATTGTTTTAAAATCCCTTGTAGTGTATTTAATGGATTATCGGTAGACGGAGTCAGTAATTTATTAGGTATACAACGGGATCATGTTATACCTTATAGAGGGGTAAGGTGTGACACTCAAGCCTTGCCAACCAATTATAAATTGGGTTCTTACCTTTAGAGAGGTTGTATATGTGTATAGGACACTAGAAACAATTTCTATCAATTTTAATTCAAAGAAATTTGGGCAATTCTCTTTGAATTGATGAGAAAAGATGAAGAGAGGAGAGAGAGGAAGAGATGCCGCCACATATGAGAGAGAGTAAGTGTGTTATGTTTTTTTGTCATCACTTAAAACCCTTGCCACATGTCATCACCACATTACATCTAAATTTTAATTGACTTAATCACATTAAGCCAAGTGTCAAAGCTAGATTTAATCTTGACTTTGATCACCTTGCATGATAGGAACACAAATGGCAAACTTATATGATGCCATGTGTCACCATCTCATAGTACCACATGTCACCCTATGAAATGACCAAATTACCCTTATGTTGTAATTTTGAGTTCTCAACCCAAAATCATTATTTCTCCTCTTCTAATCAATTAACATTAAATATAAATTAATTAATTAATCTCTATTAATTAATTTCACACAATTAAATTCATATTTAAACACTTTAAATATAAATTTAACTTATACTATACATCTAATAACCTAAATTTGATTTCAAGTCATGCTAGGCACTTTGCAATCTTACTGCAAACCAAACCTATTTAATTAATTAATTAAACTCTTTAATTAATCAATTAAACTCTTTAATTAATCAATTAAATCATATTTTATTTGGTGATTATCTTGTGTATGTGTGTGACTTACTAGGCTTATCACTAATTGGCAATGAGGTATGATATTAACTCTTAATATCATCAGAACTCTTTCTTACCATAAATGATTCTTCTAAATCATTTTAGGCATCTCATAGACCATGGTTGACACATAGCATAGCGTGCCATGGCCACCCAATTAGTAATAAGGAATAACTTAAATGAACTTTTAATCATATGTTACCATGCACTAGAATCTCTCTGTTACAAAATCCCAATTCGAGCTGGAGTCATGGTTTATGTCAAACCCCATTTGCTATGAATATTATGTTCTCTTTTAATTTCAGTTCTTGATTAATTAGATTTTCTTGTCAGAAATTATTTTCTGACTAAATTTCTCTGTCCTGGCCGGGAACATGAAACATCAAGAATAATTAAATGAACATAGGACTTTATCCCTATTTACTTAGGGTAACAAATTCCATCTTGATCAACTCCTACCTCCATATATAACTAGTAGGAGCCAACACATGTCCATATATCCATACACAGTACAAGTATGAAAGCAATATCAAACTCAAACCACCTATATACAAGATAGCTGTGTTATCTCAGGTCAAAAGATTATATGCATTGACAAGAATAAACTCCATGTGCTTGTCATATGCGTCACTAGTTCGGCCTACTTGTCATGTATAAGTGCCTATTATGTTTGTTATATGGCATGAGACTCACCATTCCATCTTATTTATATCTCATATAAGTATCTTGGGAACAAACATGATTACAATCTTTCTGGATAAGTCATGTCCTTATTGTGAAGTATCCTCGATTGTGAACCAATTTATGATACTTTTTGCTGGAAATACTGTCACTCATATTCTTAACAACTTAAGAATAAAATTTCTAACAAAATATTAATGGACCATTTCTATTACACATAAATACATTTTGTAAAGCCTTTTATTAATAAAATATGTACAAGATACATACTAAATGATATGCTCTAGGGCATACTACTAATAATCTCCCACTAGCACTAGAGCTACTACTAACAATCTCCCACTAGCACTAGAGCCATTCATTATAATATCTTAGACCCATCTTCTCAAGATGTCGGTCTAACTGAGCTTATGACATAGGCTTAGTGAATGGATCAACTGGATTTTCAGCTGATGCTATTTTCTGCATGGCTACATTTCCTTGCCCAACTATTTCTCTGATAATGTGGTAGCGCCTTTCTATGTGTTTAGATTTCTGGTGAGACCGAGGTTCCTTAATCCAAACAACCACTTTTGCAGCATCTCATGCAGCAATATACTCAGCCTCTGTAGAGGAATCAACAGTCGTACTCTGTTTGGAACTCTTCCAACTAACTGCACCTCCATTACAAATGAACACAAACTCAGAGGTAGAGTTTCTATCATCGATATCTGATTGAAAATAAGAATCAGTATGACCATCCAATTGCAAGTCACCACCTCCATAAATAAAAAATAAATCCTTAGTTCTTCTCAAGTACTTAAGGATATTCTTGAAAGCTATCCAATGTTCCAAACCTGGATTGGATTGAAACCTGTTAGTTAAACTAACAGCATGTGCGATATCCGGCCTAGTACACATCATTGCACACATCAAACTTTCAAAAGCCGAAGCATATGGAATCCTGGCCATTTTATCTCTTTCTTCAGATGTCTTTGGAGACATCTCTTTAGAAAGGTGGATACCATGTCTCACTGGTAACAATCCTCTCTTGGAATCAAGCATGTTAAACCTCTTTAACACCTTTTCCAAGTATAGACTTTGGGATAAACTAATTATTCTTTTCGCTCTATCTCTATAGATGAGAATTCCAAGAATATAGGTTGCCTCCCCTAGGTCTTTCATGGAGAATGTATTTGACAACCATACCTTTGCAGCTGTCAACATACCTATGTCATTACCTATCAACAGAATATCATCCACATATAAGACAAGGAAAGTGATAGCACTATCACTAACCTTCTTATATACACATGGTTCATCCACATTTTTTTATAAAACCAAATGACTTAATAGCTTCATAAAAACGGATGTTCCAACTCCTTAAAGCTTGTTTTAACCCATAAATGGATCTCTTTAGCTTGCATACCTTGGAACCATCTTGGGATTCAAAACCGCTAGATTGTTCCATGAAAATGTTTTTTTCAATGTATCCATTGAGAAAAGCTATTTTGATATCCATCTACCAAATCTCATAATCATAGTATGCAGCAATTGCTAATAGAATCCTAATTGATTCAAGCATGGCAACAGGCAAGAAAGTCTCCTCATGGTTGATTCCTTGCCTAGAAACCCTTTCGCCACTAGCCTTGCTTTATAGGTCTCTACCTTTCCATCAAAACCAATTTTCTTCTTGAAAACCCATTTATTCCCAATAGGTACAATACCTTCAGGTGGGTCGACAAGATCCCAAACTTGATTCTTATACATGGAATCAATTTCGGATTTCATAGCTTCAATCCATTTTGAAGAGTCTATATCTGATATAGCTTCTTCATAGGTAAGTGGATCATCTCCATGATCTACTTCTTCATGAGTAAACAACTCTTGTTCATCATCATGAAGAAAACCATATCTCACTAGTGGGTGAGATATCCTAGTTGATCTGTGAGGAATAACTGTAGATGTTTCATTAATAGGTATAGGTTAACTAGATAAATCTATATCCATCTGATCTGTTGGTTAGTAAGAATTCTCTAATTCTAACTCTATTTGCCTTCCTTTGCTTCCTTCTTGAATAAACTGTTGTTCAAGAAATGTGGCATCTCTACTTATCACAACCTTTTGTGATGTAGATAAATAAAATTAATATCCAAAACTCTCTTTTGGATATCCAACAAATCGACCCTTTTTTTTTATCTGGTTTCCAATTTATCAGTGTTCAGCTTTTTGATATAAGCTGGACAACTTCAAATCTTAACATGCTTAAGACTTGGTTTTCTTCCATGCCATATCTCATAAAGTGTGGAAGAAACTGATTTTGATGGAATCCTATTCAGAATATGCAAAGCTGATTCTAATGCAAATCCCCAAAAGGAGATTGGCATATAAGTATAGCTCATCATACGACGTACCATATCTAATAGGGTACGATTTCTCATTTCAAATACACCATTCAGTTGCGGCGTTCCTGGAGGAGTCAACTGAGAAATAATGCCATGCTCTTTGAAATATTCATCAAATTCAGTATTCAAGTATTCACCTCCACGATCTGATCGAAGAGCTTTAATACTTTTTTCTATTTGATTTTCTACTTCAGATTTAAATTCTTTGAACTTTTCAAAGGATTCATATTTGTATTTTATCAAATTCAAATACCCAAATCTTGATTTATCATCAGTAAAGATAATAAAGTAATGAAAACCACCTTTAGCCATTTCTTTAAATGGACCACTTACATCACTATGTATTAGCTCCAAAATATTTTCAGCTCTTAGTCCTTATCCAACAAAGGGTGATCTAGTCATTTTGCCTTGAAGGCAGGATTTACAAGTTGGAGTGGGTTCAAAACCCAATGAGGATAAAATCTCCATTTTCTCCAGTTTTGGTGTCCTATCTTCTGCAACACGACCTAACCTTAACTACCAAATATATTTTGAACTTGAGTTGATTTTAATCATGGAATTGCATTCATTTAGATCGCTTGCATTCAATTTGCGTTTATCAATATTATCCAAATAATAAAGACCATCATGCATATAACCCGAGCCAACATATTTATTTCTAAAATAAATATTGCAAACATCATCTGTGAACTAAAATTTATAGCCATTTCTAGTCAAACTAGATATAGAAATGATGTTCTTAAAAGCATCAGGTGCATACAAAATATTATTCAAACACAAAATATGTCTAGACATGTAAAAAGATTTAGATCCTATGGCTAAAGCTTCAACAGTTGAGCCATCACCAATTTAGAGTCTAACATCTCGAGAACGCAAGCTGCTACTATTTGCTAGTTCTTGCATATCATAAGAAATGTGAGAACTGGCACCAGTATCTAAAACTCAAGCTGTAGATGAACTATGAGTATCATCAGCATCTAAATAACAAGATATAGATATACCTTCTGAAGGTATATCCTTCTTGTCCTTCAGAGAAGCAAGATACTCTGGGCAGTTCCTTTTCTGGTGCCCATCCTTCTGGCAATGGAAACACTTTCCTTTGCTTCCATCAGCTTTGGTCTTCCCTTTTTGTTTGGCTATCTTCTTGGTAGGTCCTGGAACTTGAGGCTTCTTTTTGTTTTTGCCCTTCTTCTTGTTAGACTTTCCAGTAGAGGAAGATGCAATCAAAGCTACCTCTTTTTCTTTATTGCTTGGTATATTCTTTTGGGCAATAACAAGCATGTTAAGTAAACCAGCTAAGGTGTATTCCTGCTTAGTCATATGAAAATTTGTCACAAAATTCCCAAATGACTCAGGTAGGGATTGAAGAATCAAATCCGTCTACAGTTTGAAATCCAAGTGAAAGTCAAGATGTTCCAGTTGCTCAATAAGCCAAATCATCTTGTGGAACATTTTGTCCCTCAGACATCCTCATGCGGAATAGCTATCTAAATATCTCATACCTAGCATTCCTACTGTGCTCACCATACAACTCTTGCAGGTGAAGGAGAATCTCACTTGCATATTGCATATTGCATATTTTCATGCTATTACTCATAGAAGTAAGCATGTAACACTTAGCTCTCATATCATGCTCCTTCCACTTATCCAAAGTATCATGTTCCTCTTGAGTGGCCTCTGGAGGTAAGGGACCAGGAACCTTTGAGTCTAGAACATATCCAATACGTTCTAAGTTTAGGACAAGTTTTAAATTTCTTAGCCAATCAGAAAGATTAGGTCCTGTCAACCTATTGTGATCAAGTATGGTCGCAAGGATATTGGATGGTGGTGGTGGTTGTTGTGTGCCCATTATTATCAAAAGAATAACTACAGAAAATAACTAGATTAATTAGTAAATGTATCATATAATTAACCAAAATGATTATGGTCTTTTAATCAAATTGGTCCTCCCACTAACTTAGCGAATCCTACACTTCCAAAGTAGGAAATGAAAATCCTAGTTGGATGGATTTCTAGTGGGTGATTGAATTCTTATAGTCTTATTGATCATCCTCAGGCACATCCATTATTGGAATTACAATAAACTGTAAGTGAGCAACTCCTTGCCGATCACATCTCATGTGAGGTTCAATCATTTTACCTAGCCCCTAATACTCAAAATTTCAGGCACATCCATTGTTGACTTATCTTGCTTGAGCTAGTAAACATGCAAATAATTTTAATGTCCTTAGGCACATCCATTATTGGCCACCAAACCATTTATATATTTACAACATCTCATGCTTAACAATTATTCTTAAGAAAATCTCTTAAATTAATTGCATCATATGCAAGTCTTTAAAATTTCTTAAAATAATTGCCTCAATGGAGGGCCCATGATATAATTACCTTAATTACACCATTTCCAACTTAATCATTTATTTAGAAGATTTAGTGGTCGGCTAAATTACTATTATGGTCTCACTTTACACATTATCCAATTAACATGCATATATCATATACTTGCATACATTCCCGTACATCTCATGCATACATGGATAAACAATAAATATGGTATGATCATGGATTTTCTAAGGAATTCAATTCTGAGCCACCAAGAATTGAATCAAGGCATTCCTATGTGCATTTCATTTATTCATTTTACAAGAGTTGCTGAAGGAGTACATAATCAATACTTAATCTTCAATTCCTCCAATTGGTCCCACCAATGCTCTTGACCTCCTTGATCTTCTTGCAATCCAATTACATAGTAATCCTTGGCATACCACGGCGAATTTACAAGAATATGGACTTTAAATTCCTTAAATAAATGAATTACAACCCAAATTATTATAACACTTATAATAAATGCCACTAAAAATAAATTAATTATTTTACAACCCAAAGAAAAATAAAAGAAATAAATCCAATCACATTGGTCTTTTATTGTCCATGATCATCCATCATGCATATTACCATTTAACAATTAAATAAAACATACATACTAAAATTACATTGAATATCTCATATTCAACTAAAAATTCAGATTTGAATCTCATTCAAATAAATTTAAAAATTCAGATTTAAATCTCATTCGAACAAATTTAAAAATTCATATTTGAATCTCATTCAAACAATTGAATCAAAATTTAATTGTGTGATTATAATTCCTAATTAAACAATTTAATTAGTTATGGGCCTTAAAATTATACAACAATAGTACATTTAAAGCCCATATACCTTGCGCACCATAGAGGTGCTTTACACTTTCTTGGTGTCGCCACCTATGGTGACTCCATCATGTATGTCGCCACCATTGATGACAGTAATGAATCAATCAAATTTAATCAAATCACACAATTAAATCTGTTATTAAACAATATAAATGCAAATATAATGGCCCTGATACTAATTGAAGGAGCGGAAGCATGAAAATTGTTCATTAGAGCATTGAATTTAAAAAATTTTCTTTTAGGGTTACATGCATCATGCCATATCTCTTATGTGCCTAATTAATTTCAATGCTCAATAGCATATTAAAAAACTTTTAATATGTATTAAGCTATATGTTTGCCATTTAAGATTGTGAATTAACAAATTAATTCATTTAAACCCTAGTTTAAAAGAGGAGTTAGAGCACTAACCTCTTTGATGCACTATGGATGTGATTGGCACCTTTCAGAAGCACCTAAGACCCCAAATGTTGTCCTTCTAGCTTGTCCACACCAAGATCACCAATGGGCAGCCCCCAATCTTGCTTCTCAAGCCTTGTCAACCAATTATAAATTCGGTTCTTACCTTTAGAGAGGTTGTATATGTGTATAGGACACTAGAAATAATTTCTATCAATTTTAATTCAAAGAAATTTGGGCAATTCTCTTTGAATTGATGAGAAAAGATGAAGAGAGGAGAGGGAGGAAGAGATGCTGCCACAAATGAGGCAGAGTAAGTGTAACACCCCTTACCCGGTCTATAGTGTAGCCGAGCAAAGTGTGCTACATTCGGTGCCGGAGCATCCTATTTTGTCTTGTCATGTATAATATTAATTCAATTATATTATATTATGTGTAGAATTTTTCTTTTTTTTTTTTATCCCATTCTGTCACATCATTTCTCATGTTAATTGTTCATGTACCATATCATAACATTACTCATAAAATCTTCAAATAAAATAAACTTGCATTTTATTCATATAACATTACTCACAATAATATACAATTTTACATACCATCCAAAATTTAGTTACATCACTTAATTACATACAATACCAAAATGCAAAGTCTAATATGTACATGAGCCCTACCAAAACAACTGATGAGGTGATGACCACTCTTTAGCAGATCTGATCAAGGTCCTGTCTAAGCTCTACTGGCCACGCTTCTTGTGGCTCTCTGCACTACGCGCGTGGTAAGAACCAACGCGCTAAGCATAATGCTTAGTGGTGCATATATTGAAATAAAAATAAACAAATAACTAAAATAATTATTCTACGTGTATTCTTATAAGAAAATATAAAAGTTTATGAATTTCTAGGTCTTTTACCTGTTTATAGAACTTTGGACAAAATAAATTAATCGGAATCTTTTTATCATGTATCTTATGTTTAATTCAATGAACTTCACCTTAACAATCTTCTCATGTATTTATTTTAATTAAAAATTTCTACTCATTTCTGTGCCCAAGTAACCTATGACAGACTATAAAGACTGGATACACGGGAGTATACAAGTTAGACAGCCGTATGTCTATCAAGTATACAACGGTCATATCAGGCACAAGGCCAGCGGGCAGGCATAAGCCAGTAATAATAAAAATTGGCACTATGGCCATCGGGCAGGCATAAAGCCAGTAAAATAATCATCTTAGACATATGTTGTCTGTCAATGATTATTTCTGTGGGCAGTACTGCAATATGTAGTCCCTAATTGGTATACCAATCGATCCAAGCTATATAAATGAGTCTAGGTGTACTTTGGGCAGAATAATATTATTAAGTAATTATAATTTCATTAATTCATGTTATTTTTATGCTTAACAATTTATTCTAATTCATTTCATGTCATATGCCTAATTGTTTTATGGACTTTTCTTTGCGTGCAGATTTGGTGCACTGTCTTTACATAGCAGATTGACTAGGATGTGGCCACTGTTTGGCCACACTCCCTTCAGAGAATTTGTTTCTCTATGTCTTATAGTCACGCTGAAATTTTTATTACAATTTTTCAAGTTCTGTAGAATTAATTATGGCCAAATCACTGGCCTGGACTCATGTACCCTGTTCTACCAGGACTCATGTTTAGATCAGAAACTTTGACTCCCATTTTGGGGTTCTTATGTTCATAATTTGAGGACCAAGTCTAAAACAAAGTTGGAGCCCTGTTTCTTAGGGTTCCAGATCTGTATGGCCCAACCTAGTTGGAGTTTTCTTGTAGGAGATATAGCTAAATGGGTGTTCTGAGGTCAAATGGTTCTTTTGAAAATTTCCAGAATTTATATGTTAACTTAACCTAGTCAATTGACCTAGTTTCCTAGATTTCTGGGTTTTGGTTAAAAGATCAATATTGTATATCTATGTCTTATAAAAATTTTGCCGTTGGTTTCATTGCATTTGGATTTTTATAGGCCAAGTTATGGCCATTTTGCCAAAACTGGTCGGGTGAGCTTTAGTCCAGAAAATTCTGGGTAGAATAGTGCAGGTCAGTTTGGTGTCCCGAATTGAGTCAACAATTTCATTTGGTTAGAGGCATTTCTGGGCTTGGTGTTCTCAATGAAAGTTGTAGTCCTAGGTCTAATCTTTCTACTGGTTAAAATTCAGATCATTTAGACTTGTCTAGAAGAAGTTATGGCCAAATGAACATGTACTGTTCATTTGGTCAATTTTCTGGGTTCAAGTCTGGACATCCGAATTGGGACAGTAAATTGGTCAACTTATGGACAGAATTTGGGCATGGTTTCTTCATGAAAAATGGGGCATTTTGTCCTAGGTTTCATCTCCAATTGGCCTCACACCAATTGGAGCAACACAACTCCAGTTATAACTCAAACAATGCACTGGACTCAAAGGTCCGATTTTCCTGCATAAAAATCAACACTCCCAAACTCAATTCTCCCAACTCCACAAACTTCATTTATATTGAGTCTCGAAAATTATCTCTTGAGATTCCTCACATGTCTGGGGTCAATAATTGTCTTTACTGATACTTCCCCGTACGGTCACCCATCGCTGTGACCCTGGCTCGTTTAACCGAGTTGCACTTCGTTTCTTTTACTTTTCTTTAATTTTTCTTTGTCTATATTCAGTAAATTTATGTTTCCTCACTCTAGTTTGAGTGTAGTTCCAGACATTTAAACTGTCCGAACAGAAAATTAGTCGTCGGAACAGTAGAATGCACGGACTACCCAAAGTTAGGGCATTACAGTTCTCCCCCTCTAATAAAAAATTTCGTCCTCGAAATTTACTCGGTGTAAATAGTCAAGGAACTACTTCTCCTTAGTCTGTTTTACTAGTTCTGGCCTTACGATCTTATTTTCAACTAGTTTTGTAACTATCTACTTTTATTTCGTACATAGGGTCTATTATTACATATACTAAAATTTTATAATGAGAAATATACCTCTAGCAACGTCTGCCAGCTCTGGCTCCTCCTGTGCCCTCATAGCATACACACGAGGTGCAACTCGAGCCTCGGGTTGCTCAATCATTTCAGAAGCTGGTCTCTGTGAGGTACCCATCACCTCTGGTCTCGCAGGTCGTCTACCCCTCTGAACTACAGGGACAGATCTCTCAGTCTGTGGTGGGGCAGTGGAAACACTCCTATGGGGACAATCTCGTAGAAAATGGTCTGTAGCTCCGCATCGGAAACATCCCCCAGTCAACAATCGGCACTCTCCTCGGTGCCTCCTCTCACAGTAGGTGCATAATGGTATGGAGGCAGATCCCCCTACCACTGTGCCAGGAGAACTCCCCACTGACGCTTTGGACTGTCCTCCTCTCTGAGTAAACTGAGACCCTGTCTCGCCCCGCCCCGGGAAACCTTGGGCCTCTTACCCTCGTAAACGTGTACTGGGTGACCTTGTCCAGAACTCCTCTTTCGCTGTCTATCTCTCCTAGACTGCTCCTCATTTCGTACTCTCTCTACATTAAGTGATGCAGCCACTAGCCGGGAGAAATCCGTATACCCATGTGCCGTCACTATAATTCTGATATTATTGTTCAGGCCATCCTCAAACCTATGGCACCTCTCTGCCTCTGTAGGCATTACCTCTTGTGCATATCTACCCAGCCTCACAAACTCTCTTTCATACTCAGAAACCGTTAACTGTCTCTGCTTTAAGTTCAGAAACTCTCTCTTTTGGGCCTCTAAGTATATATGACTAATATACTTCTTTCTGAACTCAGTCAGAAAGAAATCCCAAGTAAGCTCCATTGGCTGTACTATTCTAGACACAGTATCCCACCACTGGTAGGCTTCCCCCTGTAGTAACGACAGAGCGCACTCTAACTGTTGCTCTGGCGTGCAATGTAACTGCCTCAGCACTCTCTCAGTTCGCTCTAGCCAATGCTCAACAGCGGATGGGTCATCTTCCTTCTTACCCATAAAGTCAACGGCCCCATACTTTCTTAACTTCTCTAGTGGGGACCGTTGTGTAGGCTGTGGGGTGGCTCTGGTAAACTGGCGGAGCATCTGAGTCATTTGCTCCAAAAACGCCTGCTGCGTTCTACCTACTGTACCCTAGGATGACTCCTCTCTCCTGTCTCGCCTCTAACTACTGACAGGTGCATGACTACCAATCTCCTCCTCCTCTACTGGTCTGTAAGACCCTTCCTCTGAAGGATCGGACTCCATCAATCCTATAAAACAAACAAGAAACAGATCTGCATTAGTGTCACCTCGACTCCTAAATAAGGGCTCATGCATGTTATGCACACTATATCTTTCTGTTTACCTATGCCTAGGAACGCCTAAACCAGGCTCTGATACCAATAAATGTAACACCCCTTACCTGGTCTATAGTATAGCCAAGCAAAGTGTGCTACATTCGGTGCCGGAGCATCCTATTCTGTCTTGTCATGTATAATATTAATTCAATTATATTATATTATGTGTAGAATTTTTCTTTTTTTTTTTTTTTATCCCATTCTGTCACATCATTTCTCATGTTAATTGTTCATGTACCATATCATAACATTACTCATAAAATCTTCAAATAAAATAAACTTGCATTTTATTCATATAACATTACTCACAATAATATACAATTTTATATACCATCCAAAATTTAGTTACATCACTTAATTACGTACAATACCAAAATGCAAAGTCTAATATGTGCATGAGCCCTACCAAAACAACTGATGAGGTGACGACCACTCTTTAGCAGATCTGATCAAGGTCCTGTCTAAGCTCTACTGCTGCTGCTGCTGTGGCTCTCCTGTACCTACGCGTGGTAAGAACCAACGCGCTAAGCATAATGCTTAGTGGTGCATATATTGAAATAAAAATAAACAAATAACTAAAATAATTATTCTACGTGTATTCTTATAAGAAAATATAAAAGTTTATGAATTTCTAGGTCTTTTACCTGTTTATAGAACTTTGGACAAAATAAATTAATCGGAATCTTTTTATCATGTATCTTATGTTTAATTCAATGAACTTCACCTTAACAATCTTCTCATGTATTTATTTTAATTAAAAATTTCTACTCATTTCTGTGCCCAAGTAACCTATGACAGACTATAAAGACTAGATACACGGGAGTATACAAGTTAGACAGCCGTATGTCTATCAAGTATACAACGGTCATATCAGGCACAAGGCCAGCGAGCAGGCATAAGCCAGTAATAATAAAAATTGGCACTATGGCCATCGGGCAGGCATAAAGCCAGTAAAATAATCATCTTAGACATATGTTGTCTGTCAATGATTATTTCGTAAGGCGATCTTGCAATATGTAGTCCCTAATTGGTATACCAATCGATCCAAGCTATATAAATGAGTCTAGGTGTACTTTGGGCAGAATAATATTATTAAGTAATTATAATTTCATTAATTCATGTTATTTTTATGCTTAACAATTTATTCTAATTCATTTCATGTCATATGCCTAATTGTTTTATGGACTTTTCTTTACGTCCAGATTTGGTGCACTGTGTTTACATAGCAGATTGATTAGGATGTGGCCACTGTTTGTGTCACACCCTACCCCTCTGTAAGGCATAACATGATCCCGTAGTATACCTAATGAATTACCAACTCCGTCTACTGATAACCCATTAAGTACACTACAAGGGATTTTAAAAACTTTTCTTACTTCTTTTACAGTGGTGAGCACTATTTACAGGTGTTAAAGACTTTGATGAACTGAAGTGAAACAACTAACTCATTTGGAATTTCTGTAAAAATTTTGGCAGAGTGCCATCTATATTTTGGACAAAACAGTTCTTCAGAAAACCTGTAAAAAAAAACACTTCAATATGTATTTGCAAATCTCAACACCAACATATTTTTCAACACAACATATTTCTCAACTCAAATCCATAGTGATTTTTCGAAGACTGAGATAAAGGAAATATAATACAAAACTATTCAAGTAAATGAAATCTCAAATTTACATTTACAATAATTTACATTTAATTACATACCAAAATGTTTTACAAGAGTTTTTATACAACTGCTCAAATAATTTACATACATATTATTACATGCTTACATCAAAACCTATGTACATGGGTATATCTATGATATACCTGGAGCTGATCTGAATGTATCCTCAAAGCAACTTAATCACTGCTCTATGCTCTTCTTACTCATGACAAGATGCAAAGCTATCATTGAGTGGTGAACTCGAGTGGTGCACAACTATAATTTAAAACATAGTACACTATACATTTACAAATTTTACATTAATTAATTTGAGAATCTGAATACTGATCAAATTTCACAACTCAAAATATTCATTGCCAATAATGTAAATCATTTGTATAAATGACTTGGAGCACAAAATTCAATTTATCAAATCATGACTATCCATTTAAGTAATTCCAACAAAATCAATTATACATAAACCATAATTGAAATCACCATTCAAAAGCCATTCTGTATCTCAAAAATCATTATGTAACTCAAAAATCATACTGTATCTCAAAAATCAATCTTTATCTCACTAACTATGCAAGACTAATTCGAAAGGGCCATATTCGATGTGATTCTAACTCCCTATGGTCGGGGAGGTCGAATCTGATTCTAACTCCCTATGGTCGGGGAGGTCGAATCATCGTGCACAGTACCATCACAATAATGAATCTTCCGCAAGGGCCATAACGATAAAATAAACTTAGATCTAATCTCAAATCAGAGGAAAATCTAAGCCTGTGCACGTACCATGGTAATCGAAACACAACTAACTCCATTGTCTTCTCAACAAATGAGAGAGACGGGTAATAACCTAGTCAAGCATCTATAGTGAGATATAAAAAAATATTACAATCCATTTAGTGAGCATAAATCACAATATAATTCGATTCAAAGTCAATTCTAATATCCAATAATTTTTATGCTCATCACAATTCAAATCATAAATTTGCATTTTTCCATGAAAATTACCTTCATAATTCAAAACATGTTCTATCAAAATTTTCCGAAACATATTTTGTTCAATCCATAATAATGCTTAATAATTGTGGAAATACCATTTCACAAAGCTTAATTCATACATACTATAGCAATTTCAATAATAATTGAATTAAATCCAATGCTCATAAACATAGTTCATAAGAAAATATGTCATTTAATCATATAAAATATTCGTAACAAAATCAGTTAAAAACTAGTTGTGCACAAACACAACTTAAAACAATAACATACAATTAATCATATGAAATATTATTCAGAGCAAAATCAGTTGAAAACTAGTTGTGCACAAACCTCTGATGACTGTCTCCCTGATCTGGACTCAGTGTTTCCTTCCCTTTTCCTGAGTCTTTGGTAACTGAGAAACACAATTTGAAGTGTTTCAGTACTAAATTAAACTGTCTCTATCGATGGTGTTTGGTAAATAATGCACTGAACTCAATTATTCACTTAATCACATAATATACCGACTCGCTATGCGTTTTAGGTAAATTAGGTTTTAGTGTCGTTAATATGTCACATTTGATAGGGTTTTAGGTTTGGTATGTTTTACCAAAGTCATTTCCTTGCTTAGTGCATTTTAATGCAAATTCTTTGGATTCCGGACACTGGTTTGACCTAACCGGACGATCTAATTCCCTCGATTTTCGGGTCTCGGTCGAAACTACAAACTTGTAGATCTAGGTCTTATTGCACGCGGTGCAAAATTTCAGGTCAATCCGAGTTAAGTAGACCAAGTTATGGTCATTACACTATTGCTGGTCAAGTGGTACCATTTTAGGTCAATTTTAGGTCAAATTGGTCAATTCTGGTTCGGCCAGTTTTTGGACCCGAACTTGTGCAAGTTGTTTGACTTGCTTATGGTCATTTCTGGGCTTTGGTGTCTTCATAAGACTTGTAGGTATGGGTCTTAACTATTCTTGGTCAAAATTTCAGGTCAATTGGACCTGGTTTGAGTGAGTTATGGCCTAAACACTCACTGCTGCCCAATTGGTCATTTTTCAGGTCCTAATTGCACCTAATCCGAATTGGTCAAATTTTTAGGTCACCTTGCAAGCAGAATTTTGGCATGGTTTCTCAATGAAAGTTGGCACATTTTGTGCCTAGTTTCACCCCAAATTGGTCTCATACCAATTGAGGTTACACATTCAAGGTTATAGGCCAAAATATACACTGCCCTCACTATGCATTACACACCCAAACTTCAAACACACACTTACCTTTGCAAGGTTCACTTCCATACCCTATCAAACTGTTTTGGCACATTACCAACAACATTTCCTACATTACATTAGCATTATTTTGGGCAGATTCCAATCACCATCAACACACCAATTATCATTCACAATCACAATTCCTAAGTACCATTACAAACACACCTAAACATTACAAACTTTACATACACTTTACAACATTAATTTACATACATAACATCCATCCTTCTAGGTCAATATTCTGCCCACACTTCCTTCAATATACACCATTTCTCAAGTGTCCACAAGCTGCCACAAATCACTCATCAACATCACATTGCCGTACCATATGCTAATACCCATCAAAGTGCATAATTCACCATATATACATGCATTAAATCATTAGGTTACTAAATCACCATGAACAACATTATTTCTCAACAATTATATGCACAATTTCCTCATAAAAAACGTGACCATGGCTGTCCAAAATGACAACAACAATAACCCTTCAAACTCAAAATTTTCCTTCACCAAACTAACACCCATAACATGAACATAAACTTTAACAAAGGATTTCTCAAAAATACAAACTTACCTTTATTTGTAACTTGCTAAACCTTCACCAAACTTCTCAAAATTGGTATCAATATCTTCCTTGTGATGTGTAGACAAAGTTTAATGAAGGACACTAAGAGAATGGAGTTGAAAATGGAGGATGGATCAAGCTTTGCCCAAAACGGCCATGGAGGTTTTGTGTTCTTCAATTCGGCATTCTTGAGAGAATATGAGGAAAATGGAATTTCAGATGGTGAGTGGACCATATCAGCCACATTTCAATATTAAATTAATCCTATAGTGGTCCACTAAGAAGAATTAAATCATATATTAAGTTAACTTTCCCATAATCCACATTTAACCCATGATTTCCACTATTTATTTTAGGTACCACCAAATTAATTTTTCATTTCATTTTCTAAGTGTAATACTAATTATTTTTAATGGACATTTAGGTCAAAAGACACTTCGGGATGTCAAATGACCATAATGCCCCTGTTGTGGCTTTCCGATTTTTCTGCAGAACACCGTATTTTGTCCTGCTTTTCGATTTCTCACTTTTCTTTGTACTAATTATTTAATTTTTCTTTGATCTTTCTAATGATATTTATTCTTCGATAAGGTTCTATTTAAGTCCTAAAATGTTTTCCGTGGTTCCCGCAGCCGTGTACCAACGGTCCACTCCGTGACTTCCCGGTGCGGTCACCCATCGCTAGGTTTCCCGCTTAACTTGATCACATTTCTTTGCTATTATTTTTCCTTTATTTTTCTTGTATTTTCTTTTCTTGTATTTCATTATTTTATGTCTCCTCACTCATATTGAAGTGTAGTTCTAGGCATCCTAGCTGTCCGGACAGCACTGGTCACCGGAACAGCAGAACGCACTACCGAACTTTGGGGTGTTACAATTCTCCCCCCCTTAATTAAATTTCGTCTCGAAATTTTACCTGGCATTAGTCTCTGAACAGCTGTGGGTGCTGTCTCCTCATATCCTCTTCACGTTCCCAAGTTGCTTCTGCCCGAATGATGGTTCCACAAAGACTTTAACCAGTGGGTATCTGCTTGTTCTCACCGCTTCACCTCATAAGCCAGAATTTTTATGGGTTCTTCCTCATATGAGAGGTCTGGATTTACTTCAATCTCTTCAACTGATAGTACATGAGATGGGTCTGATCTGTACCTCCTTAATATGGACACATGGAAGACATTGTGTATCCTTGCTAACTCTGGAGGTAATGCCAACTGATATGCCAAAGGACCCACTCTTTCCAGAACCTCATATGATCCGATGAAATGAGGACTCAGTTTCCCCTTTCTACCAAATCTCATAATCCTCTTCCAAGAAGAAACTTTGAGGAATACTTTATCACCCACTGCATATTTAATATCTCTTCTCTTCAGATCAACATAGGACTTCTGACGATCTGATGCAGCCTTAAGTCTATCTCTGTTCAATCTGATCTTTTCCTCTATCTGCTGAACAATTTCTGGCCCAATCATCTTTCTTTCACCAATTTCATCCCAACATAGGGGAGTTCTGCACTTTCTGCCATACAAAGCTTCATATGGAGGCATCCCAATGCTTGATTGGTAGCTGTTGTTATAAGCAAACTCAATCAAAGGCAAGTGTGTATCCCAACTACCTTCAAATTCAATCACACAAGTCCGTAGCATATCCTCCAATATCTGAATAACTCTTTCAGGTTGGCCATCTGTCTGTGGGTGGAATGTCTTTGAAGTTCAATCTAGTTCCTAGGGCTCTCTGAAGACTACCCCAGAATCTAGAAGTGAACAAAGGATCTCTATAAGATATAATCGATACTGGCACTCCATGCAATTTTACAATTTCATATATGTAAAAATCTGGCCAATCTCTCCAACTATAGTCCATATAGAATGGCAAAAAGTGAGTAGACTTGGTTAGTCTATCAATTATAACCCATACTGCATCATGACTATTCTGTGTCCTCGGAAGTCTCATCACAAAATCCATAGTTATCTATTCCCTTATAATGTTTTCATAGGGTGCCACTTGTATGCTAGCTTGACACTTATTAATGTATACAAATTCTATTAGTGGGATTTATCTGTCCCATCTCCTCTCGGATTCAATGACACAAGTTCTCGATATATTCTTGAGGGCTTATCACATAGTACAGGTTATTATTATCATTTTATTTCATTATTTACAGGAACTCAATGAGTTTTAAAATTTACCTGAATCACTTGTTTCAATTGTCCATCTGTCTGAAGATGATACGTTGTACTGATATCTCTAAGCTTATAGCAATTCTTGAGTCATGTAATTCACATTAATGTAACTGAGTCACTGACTCTAGCTACCTTACAAGTGTAGTCGTTTGATAGACTAGTTCTGAAGTCTTAAATTTCTGACTAAAATTTTCATATTTATTTCCAGTACTAGTACTCTATTCGGGTGCAACTGTATCAATTTATAGATTACTTACAAATATTCTTAATTTACTGTATCACGAGGAAGTACGTAGCTCTACACAATAATCCCAGACATCGATCAGAATCTGTAGCTTACAATACAAACATTGAGAACATTATATAGTCACTATGTTATAACCTCATGGACTAGGTTTTCTAACATCTTATCTTACTCCAATCCACAAATATCCTAAACCGATTCTAATTACAATATCCATTAATAATTACTAACAGTAATATCTTTGCCCTCATCTAGAGCGATTCTATTCTTGTAACTTACTTTTAGGTCCTCTTGCCTTACATTAAGTAGGCTTGCCAATTAGCTTTATAGTTTATGGTATGTTAGAAAATACTTTTAGCTAGCAATTCTTCCAAGATTAATGTCAATCATACTTGTTATTGTAGTTTTGATTCTAAAAGACTAGTCACTAAAGCATCAAATTTATTCCCCTTGTAAAGGAATAGCAACAAAACATATAGTTCTAATACTAACACACAACTAAGTAGTGCTGGGATCAAATAATAACTAATTGTTTCCTTCAAAAATTAAAAACTTACCAGCAGCTACATCTGAAGTTTCTGCTCCTTTTACTTGGCGCATAGTGGACACTCCGACTGGTGCGCTACTATATTCGGGTTGATTCACTGTGTTATAGTGGTGAGGAGTACCAACTCTATTTCTATCTTGACTCTGACTGACGGTCTGTGAACTCCGGAGAGCAGATCGAGGTGGTTTAGCACAATCTTTAGCAAAGTGTCCAAGTTTTCCACAATTGTAACAGGCTCCAGAGGCCTTACGACAAATACCTCCATGATATCTTCTACAAGTTTCACATTGGCGGGAAGGGTAGGAACTTCTAGTTGTTCGACGACTGGACCTTGGTGGTCTCTGTCTTAATGATCCACCTCTATCGTATCCCTGAGCTCGGGGCTCCTCAATTTCTTTTCTCTTTCTCAAATTACTGTTCGAGCTCTGACCCATAGGTTTCTCCCTCTTTTCCATTTCACACTGCCCTTGTGGGGGTTGGGTCTGTACTTGGGCTTGGGCTGACAGATTATCAGCCATTTGTTGGAAGAAAGTGGCCATTTGTCGGGCCATTTGTGCAGTAATTTGTACTGGTAAAACTGGTACAATCGGGCCTTCGACACTTTGTGGAGTTGGGGCCTCAACTTGTACTTCTGCCATCACGGACTGTTCTATTGTCTCATTCTTCTCTTCCATATCTTTTCACAGGATTTTCTATTTCAGACAACCAAGCATAAGGAGATTCCTATCCATTAGTTCATATTTATGATGTAAATGTACTATATGTATCAAACATTTGAGCAGTTGTAGTTACCGACAAAAAGATTTCAAATTCACAGTTCGAAATTCACTTTAAAACCATTGCTCTGATACCACTAAAACATGTCACACCCTACCCCTCTGTAAGGCATAACATGATCCCGTAGTATACCTAATGAATTACCAACTCCGTCTACTGATAACCCATTAAGTACACTACAAGGGATTTTAAAAACTTTTCTTACTTCTTTTACAAGGTGAGCACTATTTACAGTGTTAAAGACTTTGATGAATCAAGTGAAACAACTAACTCATTTGGAATTTCAGAAAATTTTGGCAGAGTGCCATCTATATTTTGGACAAAGCAGTTCTTGAAAACTCAGAAAAAAACACTTCAATATGTATTTGCAAATCTCAACACCAACATATTTTTCAACACAACATATTTCTCAACTCAAATCCATAGTGATTTTTCGAAGACTGAGATAAAGGAAATATAATACAAAACTATTCAAGTAAATGAAATCTCAAATTTACATTTACAATAATTTACATTTAATTACATACCAAAATGTTTTACAAGAGTTTTTATACAACTGCTCAAATAATTTACATACATATTATTACATGCTTACATCAAAACCTATGTACATGGGTATATCTATGATATACCCGAGTCGATCTGAATGTATCCTCAAAGCAACTTAATCAACGCTCTATGCTCTTCTTACTGCGACAAAGATGCAAAGCTATCACGAGTGGTGAACTCAGTGGTGCACAACTATAATTTAAAACATAGTACAATATACATTGACAAATTTTACAGTAAATAATTTGAGAATCTGAATACTGATCAAATTTCACAACTCAAAATATTCATTGCCAATAATGTAAATCATTTGTATAAATGACTTGGAGCACAAAATTCAATTTATCAAATCATGACTATCCATTTAAGTAATTCCAACAAAATCAATTATACATAAACCATAATTGAAATCACCATTCAAAAGCCATTCTGTATCTCAAAAATCATTATGTAACTCAAAAATCATACTGTATCTCAAAAATCAATCTTTATCTCACTAACTATGCAAGACTAATTCGAAAGGGCCATATTCGATGTGATTCTAACTCCCTATGGTCGGGGAGGTCGAATCTGATTCTAACTCCCTATGGTCGGGGAGGTCGACTCATCGTACGCACCATCACAATAATGAATCTTCCGCAAGGGCCATAACGATAAAATAAACTTAGATCTAATCTCAAATCAGAGGAAAATCTAAGCCTGTGCACGTACCATGGTAATCGAAACACAACTAACTCCATTGTCTTCTCAACAAATGAGAGAGACGGGTAATAACCTAGTCAAGCATCTATAGTGAGATATAAAAAAATATTACAATCCATTTAGTGAGCATAAATCACAATATAATTCGATTCAAAGTCAATTCTAATATCCAATAATTTTTATGCTCATCACAATTCAAATCATAAATTTGCATTTTTCCATGAAAATTACCTTCATAATTCAAAACATGTTCTATCAAAATTTTCCGAAACATATTTTGTTCAATCCATAATAATGCTTAATAATTGTGGAAATACCATTTCACAAAGCTTAATTCATACATACTATAGCAATTTCAATAATAATTGAATTAAATCCAATGCCTGTTAAACATAGTTCATAAGAAAATATGTCATTTAATCATATAAAATATTCAGAACAAAATCAGTTAAAAACTAGTTGTGCACAAACACAACTTAAAACAATAACATACAATTAATCATATGAAATATTATTCAGAGCAAAATCAGTTGAAAACTAGTTGTGCACAAACCTCTGATGACTCTCCCGATCCGACTCTGTTTCCTTCCCTTTTCTGAGTCTTTGGTAATCGAGAAACACAATTTGAAGTGTTTCAGACTAAATTAAATCGTCTCTATCGATGGTGTTTGGTAAATAATGCATCAACTCAATTATTCACTTAATCACCTAATATACCGACCTCGCTATGCTTTTAGGTAAATTAGGTTTTAGTGTCGTTAATATGTCACAATTGATAGGGTTTTAGGTTTGGTATGTTTTACCAAAGTCATTTCCTTGCTTAGTGCATTTTAATGCAAATTGCTGGATTCCGGGACACTGGTTTGACCTAACCGGACGATCTAATTCCCTCGATTTTCGGGTCTCGGTCGAAACTACAAACTTGTAGATCTAGGTCTTATTGCACGCGGTGCAAAATTTCAGGTCAATCCGAGTTAAGTAGACCAAGTTATGGTCATTACACTATTGCTGGTCAAGTGGTACCATTTTAGGTCAATTTTAGGTCAAATTGGTCAATTCTGGTTCGGCCAGTTTTTGGACCCGAACTTGTGCAAGTTGTTTGACTTGCTTATGGTCATTTCTGGGCTTTGGTGTCTTCATAAGACTTGTAGGTATGGGTCTTAACTATTCTTGGTCAAAATTTCAGGTCAATTGGACCTGGTTTGAGTGAGTTATGGCCTAAACACTCACTGCTGCCCAATTGGTCATTTTTCAGGTCCTAATTGCACCTAATCCGAATTGGTCAAATTTTTAGGTCACCTTGCAAGCAGAATTTTGGCATGGTTTCTCAATGAAAGTTGGCACATTTTGTGCCTAGTTTCACCCCAAATTGGTCTCATACCAATTGAGGTTACACATTCAAGGTTATAGGCCAAAATATACACTGCCCTCACTATGCATTACACACCCAAACTTCAAACACACACTTACCTTTGCAAGGTTCACTTCCATACCCTATCAAACTGTTTTGGCACATTACCAACAACATTTCCTACATTACATTAGCATTATTTTGGGCAGATTCCAATCACCATCAACACACCAATTATCATTCACAATCACAATTCCTAAGTACCATTACAAACACACCTAAACATTACAAACTTTACATACACTTTACAACATTAATTTACATACATAACATCCATCCTTCTAGGTCAATATTCTGCCCACACTTCCTTCAATATACACCATTTCTCAAGTGTCCACAAGCTGCCACAAATCACTCATCAACATCACATTGCCGTACCATATGCTAATACCCATCAAAGTGCATAATTCACCATATATACATGCATTAAATCATTAGGTTAATAAATCACCATGAACAACATTATTTCTCAACAATTATATGCACAATTTCCTCATAAAAAACGTGACCATGGCTGTCCAAAATGACAACAACAATAACCCTTCAAACTCAAAATTTTCCTTCACCAAACTAACACCCATAACATGAACATAAACTTTAACAAAGGATTTCTCAAAAATACAAACTTACCTTTATTTGTAACTTGCTAAACCTTCACCAAACTTCTCAAAATTGGTATCAATATCTTCCTTGTGATGTGTAGACAAAGTTTAATGAAGGACACTAAGAGAATGGAGTTGAAAATGGAGGATGGATCAAGCTTTGCCCAAAACGGCCATGGAGGTTTTGTGTTCTTCAATTCAGCATTCTTGAGAGAATATGAGGAAAATGGAATTTCAGATGGTGAGTGGACCATATCAGCCACATTTCAATATTAAATTAATCCTATAGTGGTCCACTAAGAAGAATTAAATCATATATTAAGTTAACTTTCCCATAATCCACATTTAACCCATGATTTCCACTATTTATTTTAGGTACCACCAAATTAATTTTTCATTTCATTTTCTAAGTGTAATACTAATTATTTTTAATGGACATTTAGGTCAAAAGACACTTCGGGATGTCAAATGACCATAATGACCACTGTTAGGGTGGCTTTCCGATTTTTCAGAATAACCGTATTTTGTCTGTTTTTCGATTTCTCACTTTTCTTGGTACTAATTATTTAATTTTTCTTTGATCTTTCTAATGATATTTATTCTTCGATAAGGTTCTATTTAAGTCCTAAAAATGTTTTCCAGGGTTCCCCGCATGATCCAACGGTCCACGCCGTGACTTCACGGTGTGGTCACCCATCGCTAGGTTTCCCGGCTCGCTTAACTTGATCACATTTCTTTGCTATTATTTTTCCTTTATTTTTCTTGTATTTTCTTTTCTTGTATTTCATTATTTTATGTCTCCTCACTCATATTGAGGTACGGTTCTAGGCATCCTAGCTGTCCGGACAACACTGGTCACCGGAGCAGCAGAACGCACTACCGAACTTTGGGGTGTTACAGTTTGGCCACACTCCCTTCACAGAATTTGTTTCTCTATGTCTTATAGTCACTCTGAAATTTTTATTACAATTTTTCAAGTTATGTAGAATTAATTATGGCCAAATCACTGGCCTGGACTCATGTACCCTGTTCTACCAGGACTCATGTTTAGATCAGAAACTTTGACTTCCATTTTGGGGTTCTTATGTTCATAATTTGAGGACCAAGTCTAAAACAAAGTTGGAGCCCTGTTTCTTAGATCTGTATGGCCCAACCTAGTTGGAGTTTTCTTGTAGGAGATATAGCTAAATGGGTGTTCTGAGGTCAAATGGTTCTTTTGAAAATTTCCAGAATTTATATGTTAACTTAACCTAGTCAATTGACCTAGTTCCCTAGGTTTCTGGGTTTTGGTTAAAAGATCAATATTGTATATCTATGTCTTATAAAACTTTTTCCATTGGTTTCATTGCATTTGGAATTTTATAGGCAAAGTTATGGCCATTTTGCCAAAACTGGTCGGGTGAGCTTTAGTCCAGAAAATTCTGGGCAGAATAGTGCAGGTCAGTTTGGTGTCCCGAATTGAGTCAACAATTTCATTTGGTTAGAGGCATTTTTGGGCTTGGTGTTCTCAATGAAAGTTGTAGTCCTAGGTCTAATCTTTCTACTGGTTAAAATTCAGATCATTTAGACTTGTCTAGAAGAAGTTATGGCCAAATGAACATGTACTGTTCATTTGGTCAATTTTCTGGGTTCAAGTCTGGACATCCGAATTGGGACAGTAAATTGGTCAACTTATGGACAGAATTTGGGCATGGTTTCTTCATGAAAAATGGGGCATTTTGTCCTAGGTTTCATCTCCAATTGGCCTCACACCAATTGGAGTAACGCAACTTCAGTTATAACTCAAACAATGCACTGGACTCAAAGGTCCGATTTTCCTGCATAAAAATCAACACTCCCAAACTCAATTCTCCCAACTCCACAAACTTCATTTATACCTCATTATCCCTTAAATTAAGTGTTGAAAATTATCTCTTGAGATTCCTCACATGTCTGGGGTCAATAATTGTCTTTACCGATACTTCCCCGTATGGTCACCCATCGCTGTGACCCTGGCTCATTTAACCGAGTTGCACTTCGTTTCTTTTACTTTTCTTTAATTTTTCTTAGTCTATATTCAGTAAATTTATGTTTCCTCACTCTAGTTTGAGTGTAGTTCCAGACATTTAAACTGTCCGAACAGAAAATTAGTCATCGGAACAGTAGAATGCACGGACTACCCAAAGTTAGGGCGTTACAGTGAGTATGTTATGTTTCTTTCTTTTTCCTTTTATAAGTAGGTCATCACTTAAAACCCTTGCCACATGTCATCACCACATTGCATATAAATTTTAATTGACTTAATCACATTAAGCCAAGAGTCAAAGCTAGATTTAATCTTGACTTTGATCACCTTGCATGATAGGAACACAAATGGCAAACTTATATGATGCCATGTGTCACCATCTCTTGGTACCACATGTCATCCTGTGAAATGACCAAATTACCCTTATGTTGCAATTTTGAGTTCTTAACCCAAAATCATTATTTTTCCTCTTTTAATCAATTTACGTCAAATATAAATTAATTAATTAATCCCCATTAATTAATTTCACACAATTAAATTCATATTTAAATACTTTAAATATAAATTTAACTTATACTATACATCCAATAACCTAAATTTAGTTTCAAGTCATGCTAGGGACTTTGCAATCTTATTACAAACCAAACCTAATTAATTAATTAATTAAACTCTTTAATTAATCAATTAAATCACATTTTACTTGGTGACTATCTTGTGTATGTGTGTGACTTACTAGGCTCATCACTAATCGGCAATGAGATATGATATTAACTCTTAATATCATCAGAACTCTTTCTTACCATAAATGATTTTTCTAAATCATTTTGGGCATGTCATAGACCATGCTTGATACCTAGCATAGCGTGCCATTGCCACCCAATCAGTAACAAGGAATACCTTAAATGAACCTTTAATCATATGTTACCATGCACTAGAATCTCTCTGTTACAAAATCCCAATTCGAGCTGGAGTCATGGTTTATGTCAAACCCCATTTGCTATAAATATTATGTTTTCTTTTAATTCCAGTTCTTGATTAATTAGAGTTTCCTGTCTGAAACTCTTTTCTGACTAAATCTGTTTGTCCTGGCCAGGAACTTGAAACATCAAGAACAATTAAATGAACATAGGACTTTATCCCTATGTACTTAGGGTAACAGATTCCATCTTGACTAACACCTACTAACACCTACCTCCATATATAACTAGTAGGAGCCAACACATGTCTATATACCCATACACAATACAAGTATGAAAGTAGTATCAAGCTCAAACCATCTATATACAAGATAACTGTGTTATCTCAGGTCTAAAGATTATATGCATTGATATGATGTATGACAATGCATTGGCAAGAGTAAACTCCATGTGCTTGTCATATGCGTCACTGGTTTGGCCTACTTATCATGTACAAGTGCCTATCATGTTTGTTATATGGCATGAGACTCACCATTCCATCTTATTTATATCTCATATAAATACCTTGGGAACAAACATAATTACAATCTTTTTGGATAAGTCATGTCCTTATTGTGAAGTATCCTTGATTGTGAACCAATTTATGATACTTTAAGCTAGAAATACTGTCACTCATATTCTTAACAACTTAAGAATAGAATTTCTAACAAAATATCAATGGACCTTTTCTATTACACATAAATACATTATGTAAATGGAAAAATGTAATTGCCTTTTAATAATAAAACATGTACAAGATACATACTAAATGATATGCTCTAGGGCATACTGCTAACAATCTTCTGCAACATGACCTAATCTTAAGTGTCAAACATATTTTAAACTTGAGTTAATTTTTGCCATGGCATTGCATTCTTTTAGATTGCTTGCATTCATTTTGTGTTTATCATTATTATCCAAATAATAAAGACCATCATGCATATAACCTGAGCCAACATATTTATTTCCAAAATAAATATTGCAAACATCATCTGTGAACTGAAATTCATAGCCATTTCTAGTCAAACTAGATAAAGAAATGATGTTCTTAAAAGCATCAGGCACATACAAAATATTATTCAAATATAAAACATGTCCACACATGTAAAAAGATTTAGATCCTATGGCTGAAGTTTCAACAGTTGAGCCATCGCCAATCCAGAGTCTAACATCTCAAGCATGTAAGCTGCTACTGTTTACTAGTTCCTGCATATTATAAGAAATGTGAGAACTGGTACCAGTATCTAAAACCCAAGCTATAGATGAACTATGAGCATCATCAGCATCTAAATAATAAGATATAGCCATACCTTCTGAAGGTGTATCCTTCTTGTCCTTCAAATAAGCAAGATACTCTGGGTAGTTCCTTTTCCAGTGCCCATCCTTCTGGTAGTGGAAATATTTCCCTTTGCCTCCATCAGCTTTGGTTTCCCTTTCTGTTTGGCTATCTTCTTGGAAGGCCTGGAACTTGAGGTTTCTTTTTCTTATTGCCCTTCTTCTTATTGGACTTTCTAGCAAAAGAAGATGCAATCAAAGCTACCTCTTTTCCTTTATTGCCCGACATATTCTTTTGGGAAATAACAAGCATGTTAAGTAAACTAGCCAAGGTTTATTCTTGCTTAGTCATATGGAAATTTGTCACAAAATTCCCCAATGACTCAGGTAGGGACTGAAGGATCAAATTCGTCTACAGTTGGAAATCCATGTTAAAGTCAAGATGTTCCAGCTGCTCTATAAGCCAAATCATTTTATGGACATTATCCCTAACATTCAGTCCCTTAGAAATCCTCACTCGAAATAGCTGCCAAGATATCTCATATCTAGCATTCCTACTATGCTCACCATACAACTCTTGTAGGTGAAGGAGGATCTCACTTGCACTCTGCATGTTCTCATGCTGCTTTTGTAACTCATTACTCATAGAAGCAAGCATGTAATACTTGGCTCTCATATCATGCTCCTTCCACTTATCCAAAGTGTTATGTTCCTCTTGAGTGGCCTCTGGAGGTAAGGGGCTAGGAACATTTGAGTCTAGAACATATCTAATATATTCTAGGTTTAGGACAAGTTTTAAATTTCTTAACCAATCAGAAAGATTAGGTTCTGTCAATCTATTGTGATTAAGTATGCTCGCAAGGATATTAGACGGTGGTGGTTATTGAGTGCTCATTATTATTAGAAGAATAATTACAGAAAATAACTAGATCAATTAGTAAATGTATCAAGTAATTAACCAAAATGATTATGGTGTTTTAATCAAATTGGTCCTCCCACTAACTTGGTGAATCCTGCACTTCCAAAATAGGAAACAGAAATCCTAGTTGGATGGATTTCTAGTGGGTGATTGAATTCTTATATTGTTATTGATCATCCTCAGGCACATCCATTATTGGAATTACAATAAACTATAAGTGAGCAACTCCTTGCCCATCACATCTCATATAAGGTTCAATCCTTTATCTAGCCCCTAATGCTCAAAATCTCAGGCACATCCATTATTGATTCATCTTGCATTAGTTAAGTTGATCCCATTAAGCCAGCAAACATGCAAATAATTTTAATGTCTTCAAGCACATCCATTAGTGGGCATCAACTTATTTACATATTTACAACATCTTTTGCTTAATAATTATCTTTAAGAAAATCTCTTAAATTAAATGCATCACATGTAAGTATTTAAAATTTCTTAAAATAATTTCCTCAATGGAGGGCCCATGATATAATTACTTTCATTATGCCATTTCCAGCTTAATCATTTGTTTAGAAGATTTAGTGGTCGGCTTAATTACTACTATGGTCTCACTTTGCACATTATCCAATTAGCATGCATATATCATATTCTTGCATACATTCCCATACATCTCATGCATACATGGATAAACAATAAATATGGTATGATCATGGACTTCTAAGGGATTCAATTTTGAGCCACCAAGAATTGAATCAGGGCATTCCTAGTGTCACACCCTACCCCTCTGTAAGGCATAACATGATCCCGTAGTATACCTAATGAATTACCAACATTGTCTACTGATAACCCATTAAATACACTACAAGGGATTTTAAAACTTTTTTTTTTACTTCTTTTTACAGTGGTGAGCACTATTTACAGGTGTTAAAATTTTTTTTGAACTGAAGTGAAACAGCTAACACATTTGGCTTATTAGTAATTTCTGTAAAAATTTTAGTGGAGTGCCATTTGTATTTTGAATAAAACAGTTCTTCAAAAACCTGTAAAAAGCACTTCAAATATATTTCTCAATCTCAAACTCCAACATTTGTCAACTCAAATCCACAATAATTCTTCAATATTTTCAAAGGCTAAGATAAAAGAAATATATCACAAAAATTACAAAACAAAATAATTTACAATTTATTTTACAACTTCAATGTACAATTTGAATTTACAATTGCTCAAAACCAAGAACACTATACACATACAGTGAATATACATTACAATACAAAATGCAGAATATGGTATACTCAATATACCCGATGATCTCTCAGTGTAGTACTAGCAGCCTAGTCTGCTGCCTTATCAGTCTGTCTACCTGCGACAGCATTGGAAAGCTATCGCTGAGCCATTGTCTCAGTGGTGCACAACATTAACCAAATACAACTTTAAATCACAAATCATAAGTCATATAAATAGTGGATACTTAAAACCATAGTTAAATTCAAAGACAGTGAATGTCAATAAGAATTTAAACTCCATTTCACAATATCACAATGAATATCAATAAATCACACACACAGCTTAATCATGTTCCAAAGTTCAATTCGTCCCAAAAGTCGATGGCTAATGAGGAATTCAATTCGTCCCAAAAGCCGATGGCTAATGAGGAATAACATAGCTAGCTAGCAATAATATGAGTACTCATTCTATTCGTCCTCAACAGGCACACACCTCAACACTTCAGCCAGAGAGGGAATTCAATTCGTCCCACTAGACAAGCTAGCGAGGAATTCAATCAATATACACGATAGCTGTGGTTTCAAACCATTTACAATGTTTTTCAATTAATACGTATCCATCAAATATCATTCAAACAATTTCTCACAATTTAAAACAATAATATACAAATAGTCATAATTTATTTCAATTGAAAAATTCAAAAGAAATAACTGTTGTGCACAAACCTCTGATAATTGTCTCTTGGCCCTGGCTCAGTGTTTCCTTCCCCTTCCCTAAGTCTTTGCTAATTGAGAAACACAATTTGAAGTGTTTCAGTACTCATTTAAACCGTTTCTAACAATAAGGCTTAATACTTAATTTATTGAATTCTATTATTTCCTTTAGTCAACCTAAAATATTGACCCTCGATGCAGTCTAGGTGAATTAGGTTTTAATGTTACCAATATGTCCCATTTGTAGCCTTTTAGTATGGGTACATGTTACCAAATTCATTTCCAAGTATGTTGCATTTTATTACAATTTGTCGGATTCCGGTATACTAATTTGACCTAGTCGGACGACCTAGTTCCCTCGGTTTTTGGGTTTCGGTCAAAACTACAAACTTGTAGATCTATGTCTTATTGCACGTGGGGCAAAGGACTCACTCTTTCCAGAACCTCATATGGTCCAATAAAATGAGGACTCAGTTTCCCCTTTCTGCCAAATCTCATAATCCTCTTCTAAGGAGAAACTTTGAGGAATACCTTATCACCCACTGCATATTCAATATCTCTTCTCTTCAGATCAACATAGGACTTCTGACGGTCTGATGCAGCCTTGAGTCTATCTCTGATCAATCTGATCTTTTCCTCTGTCTGCTGAACAATTTCTGGCCCAATCATATTTCTTTCACCTACTTCATCCCAACATAGGGGAGTTCTGCAATTTCTGCCATACAAAGCTTCATATGGATGTTAGTAGTATGCCCTAGAGCATATCATTTAGTATGTATCTTGTACATATTTTTATTAATAAAAGGCATTTCCACTTTTCTGTTTACATAATATATTTATGTGTAATAGAAAAGGTCCATTGATATTTTGTTAGAAATATTATTCTTAAGTTATTAAGAATATGAGGGACAATATTTCTAGCACAAAGTATCATAAATAGGTTCACAATCGAGGATACTTCATAATAAGGACATGACTTATCCAGAAAGATTGTATTCATGTTTGTTCCCAAGTTATTTATATGAGATATAAATAAGATGGAATGGTGAGTCTCATGCCATATAACAAACATGATAGGCACTTATAAATGATAAGTAGGCTGAACCAGTGACACTTATGACAAGCACATGGAGTTTACTCTTGTCAATGTTTTGTCATAAATCATATCAGTGCATATAATCTTTAGACCTGAGATAGCACAGTTATCTTGTATATAGGTAGTTTAAGTTTGATACTGCTTTCATACTTGTACTGTGTATGGGTATATGGGCATGTGTTGGCTCCTACTAGTTATATATGGAGGTAGGTGTTGATCAAGATGGAATCTGTTCCTCTAAGTAAATAGAGATAAAATCCTATGTTCATTTAATTGTTCTTGATGTTTCAAGTTCTGGCAGACAGATAGATTTATTCAGAAAAGAGTTTCTGATGAGAAAATCTTTTAATCAAGAACTGGAATTAAAAGAGAACATAATATTCATAGCAAATGGAGTTTGACATAAACCATGACTCCAGCTTGAGTTGGGATTTTGTAACAGAGAGATTCTAGTGCATGGTAACATATGATTATAGGTTCATTTAAGGTAAACCTTATTACTAATTGGGTGGCCATGGCATGCTATGCTAGGTGTTAACCATGGTCTATGAGGTTCATAAAATGATTTAGAGAAATCATTTATGGTAAGAAAGAGTTCTGATGATATTAAGAGTTGATATCATGTCTCATTGCCAATTAGTGATGAGCCTAGTAAGTCACACACATACACAAGTTATCACCTAATTAAATATGATTTAATTAATTAATTAAAGAGTTTAAATTGATTAATTAAATAGGTTTGGTTTGCAATTAGATTGCAAAGTCCCTAGCATGACTTGAAACCAAATCTAGATTATTGGATGTATAATACAACTCAACTCAACTAAGCCTTTATCCCAAAAATTTGGGGTCGGCTATATGGATTCGCTTTTTCCACTCTGAACGATTTTGGGTTAAATCCTCAGAAATGTGTAATGCTTCTAAGTCATGTTGTACTACTCTCCTCCAAGTTAATTTAGGTCTACCCCTTTTTTTCTTTCTATCCTCTAACCTAATGTGCTCTACTTGTCTAACTGGAGCCTCCGTATGTCTACGCTTCACATGACCAAACCACCTCAATCTCCCTTCTCTCAACTTATCTTCAATTGGCATCACTCCTACCTTTTCTCTGATACTCTCATTACGAACTTTATCTAGTCTAGTATGGCCACTCATCCACCTTAACATTCTCATCTCTGCAACTCTTATCTTAGATGCATACGACTCTTTCAGTGCCCAACACTCACTACCATATAACATAGCCGGTCGTATGGCAGTACGGTAAAATTTTCCTTTTAATTTATTGGGAATCTTACGATCACATAAAACTCCCGTGGCATGTCTCCACTTCAACCATCCGGCTTTAATCCTATGACTAACATCCTCCTCACATCCCCCATCTACTTGAAGGATTGAGTCTAGATATTTAAAGTGATTACTTTGGGACAGTACCACCCCATTCAAACTAACTCCTTCTCTATCACCAGTTTGGCCTTCACTGAACTTGCAATGCATGTATTCTGTCTTCGTTCTACTTAACTTAAAACCCTTTGACTCTAGAGCACTTCTCCAAAGTTCTAGCTTCCTATTGACTCCTTCTCGTGTCTCATCTATCAGAACAATATCATCCGCAAACATCATGCACCAAGGAATACTCTCTTGTATATGTTTCGTCAGTTCATCTAAAACTAATGTAAAAAGGTAAGGGCTTATGGCTGTATAATATTATTGGATGTATAATATAAGTTAAATTTATATTTAAAGTGTTTAAATATAAATTTAATTAATAATAAATTAATTAATAGAGATTAATTAATTAATTTATATTTGATATAAATTAATTAGAAGAAGAAAATAATTATTTTGGGTTAAGAACTCAAAATTAAGACACAGGGGCATTTTGGTCATTTTGCAGTGTGACACGTGGCACCATGAGATGGTGACACATGGCATAACACATAAGCTTGCCAAATATTTTTTAATCATATAAGATGATTAAAATCAAGATTAAATATAGGTTTGACACTTGGCACAATGTGATTGGGTCACTTAAACCTAGAGCTAATCAAAGGGTGACATGTGGCAAGGGTTTAATGTGTTAACCTAGCTATTTAAGTGTTATTATGAGAAAATAAAACACAACCAACAGCCACACTCCTTTGTCACGCCACTTTGAGGGTTTTTTTTATCTCTTCTTCTTCATCTCTTATCAATTCAAAGAGATTAGCCATCAATCTCTTGAATTAAGAACACTAGAAATTGTTTCTAGTGTCCTGTTTACATCTCTAATCTCTTAAAAGGAAGAACTTGAATTTCTAATTAATAGAAAAGGCTTTAGAAGCTGTTCAAGGGCTGCCATAGGTGTTCTTGGTGTGGACAAGCTAGAGGGACAACATCTGGTGTCCTGAAGACGAATCTCAAAGGCGCAGACACGCTGCAGTGCATCAAGAGGTTAGTGTAATCGTTCTTGATTTAATCTAGGGTTCTAAAATTAATCTGATTAATTTTAAAATCTTAAATGGCAAATACAGATCCAAAAACATATTAAAAGAGTTTTAATATGTTGTTTATCATTGAAATCAAATAGATAAAAATAAATCTTGCATGATGCATGTGACCCTAGGTGAAAATTTTTGAATTCAATGGTATAAACTTGTGTTTTTCATGCTTCCGTTCCTTCAATGGAGGCATCCCAATGCTTGATTGGTAGCTGTTGTTATAAGCAAACTCAATCAAAGGCAAGTGTGTATCTCAACTACCTTCAAACTCAATCACACAAGCCCATAGCATATCCTCCAATATCTGAATTACCCTTTCGGTGGCCATCATGCGTGGGTGGAATCTTTGTCTTTGAAGTTCAATCTAATTTGTAGGGCTCTCTGAAGACTACCCCAGAATCTAGAAGTGAACCTAGGATCTCTGTCAGATACAATCGATAGTGGCACTCCATGCAATTTTACAATTTCATTTATGTACAATCTGCCCAATCTTTCCAGGTTATAGTCCATCCGAACTGGCAAAAAGTGAGCAGACTTGGTCAGTTTGTCAACTATAGCCCATACTGCATCATGACTATTCTGTGTCCTTGGAAGTCCCATCACAAAATCCATAGTTATTCGTTCCCATTTCCACTCTGGTACTGGTAATGGATATAACAAACTAGCTGGAAATTGATGTTCTGCCTTTACTTGCTGACAAGTTAGGCATTTGGAAACAAATTCAGCTATATCCCTCTTCATACCCATCCACCAGTAATGCTCTTTCAGCCCTCTGTACATTTTAGTTCCACCAGGGTGCATAGCAAAAGGAGACTCATGTGCTTCCTTCATAACGATCTGTCTCAATTCCACATCATTAGGAATGCACATTCTACCCTGATGTAGCAGTAAACCATCATGTCTCACAAAGAATTCAGGTTTCTTGCCCTGCTGGACTTCTTTCAGTAGCTTCTGATATTTTTCATCACTCTGAGCAGCCATTCTGATTTGATCAATCAACACTGGCTATACATGCCATGCAACTACTGTCTGCCCCTCATCATCAATCTCTAAACTGGCATGCTATGCTTTCAACTCATATACCATGGACAAAGGAGAAACTCTAAGACATGCCATAGTCTTGCGACTTAAGGCATCAACCACCACATTTGCTTTCCCTGGCTGATAGTCTATTAAGCAATCATAGTCTTTAATCAGTTCTAACCATCTCCTCTACCTTAAATTCAATTTCTTCTGGGTGCCTAAGTACTTCAAGCTCTTGTGATCTGTGTAAATGTAGCATTTCTCCCCATACAACTAGTGTCTCCAGATTTTTAAAGCAAAAACAATAGCTGCTAGCTCCAAATCATGTGTTGGGTAGTTACTCTCATGCGGTTTCAGCTGGCGTGATGCATAAGCAATGACATTCCGATCTTTCATCAGTACACAGCCTAACCCATTGTGAGAAGCATCACTATAAACTGTGTATTCTTTACCCGAAGTAGGTAAAGTAAGGACTGAAGCTTCAGTCAGACACCTCTTCAACTCATTAAAACTTTGCTAGCATTTATTTGTCCACTGAAATTTTACATCTTTCCGAAGCAGCTTGGTCAATGGAGAAGATAACATAGAAAACCCTTTCACAAATCGACGGTAATATCCAGCTAAACCCAGAAAACTGCGAATTTCTGTGATATTCCTGGGCGGCTTCTAATTAAGGATAGCTTCTACCTTGCTGGAATCTACCTTGATCCCTTCATCCGACACAACATGTCCCAAAAAGGAGATTTCTTTCAGCCAAAATTCATATTTCGACAATTTGGCGTATAGCTGTTTCTCCCTTAAAGTCTGCAGTACAATCCGCAGATGTCTGTCATGCTCCTCTGCATTCCTCGAATATATCAAAATGTCATCAATAAACACCACCACAAACTGGTCGAGATATGGTCTGAAGATAATGTTCATCAGATCCATAAAAGCAGCTGGAGCATTAGTTAACCCAAATGGTATTACTAGAAACTCATAGTGGCCATATCGAGTTTTGAAAGCAGTCTTTGGAATACTCTGCTCTTGCACTTTTCAACTGATAATAAGCAGATCGCAAATCAATTTTGGAGAATATAGCTGCACCCTTCAACTAATCAAACAGATCATCAATGCGAGGCAATGGATATCTGTTCTTTATTGTCACCTTATTCAACTATCGGTAGTTAATACATAAGCGAAGAGTGCCATCCTTCTTCTTAACAAACAATACTGGTGCTCCCCAAGGTGACACACTAGGGCAGATGAAGCCCTTTTCAAGTAGTTCTTGCAACTGTACCTTCAACTCCTTCAACTCTGCTGGTGCCATTCTGTATGGTGTTATGGAGATTGGACCCACACCAGGCATAACATTAATTTCAAACTGCACCTCTCTTTCTGGAGGTAATCCTGGCAATTCATCAAGAAATACATCTAGAAAGTCATATACTGTAGGGATGTCCCTCAATGCTGGACTCCCCACTTGGGCGTCTACCACATATGCCAAGTATGCTTCACACCCCTTTCTGATCATTTTTCTGGCTAGTGCAGCCGAAATGATGTTTTATGGCAATAGTTGCCTCTCCCCATGTATTATCATATCAATGTACTAAGGGAGACCAAAAGTGACTATCTTCAGTCTACAGTCAATCATAGCGTGATGCCTGGTTAACCAATCCATGCCCAAGATGATATCATAATCTCTGAAGAGCATTTCAATGAGATCAGACAGAAAAGTATGTCCTTGGATCACCAAAGGACAATCCCTATACATTCTATTAACCCTGACCTCTTGTCCTAGCGGACTTGTTACTAGCACCTCAAAGTCTATTTTTGTACATGGAACAGCAATGCAATCAATGATGCTAGCACTCACATTGTGTAGGGCTGGGCCATCCCCTTGTACCTCAGCCTCTATAGATTGATCAACTGAATGATCACCCTCTTCCATAGTCAATTCGAGGATCTTAGATCTCCTGAATAAATAATAAAAGGAGATTTCCTCCTGTTAGTGCATATTTATAATGTAATGTACTGTATGTATCAAACAATGACATTGAGCTGTTGTAATATGAAGAAAGAATATACAAATTACAGGTGAAAAAAGAATTTAAAACATTGCTCTGATACCACTTAAACATGTCACACTCTACCCCTTTGTAAGGCATAATATGATCCCGTAGTATACCTAATGAATTACCAACTTCGTCTACTACTAACCCATTAAATACACTACAAGGGATTTTAAAACTTTTCTTACTTCTTTTTACAGTGGTGAGCACTATTTACAGGTGCTAAAATTTTTTTTGAACTGCAGTGAAACAGCTAAAACATTTGACTTATCAGTAATTTCTGTAAAAATTTTGACGGATTGCCATTTGTATTTTGAATAAAACAGTTCTTTAAAAACCTGTAAAAAGCACTTCAAATATATTTCTCAATCTCAAACTCCAACATTTGTCAACTCAAATCCACAATAATTCTTCAGTGTTTTCAAAGGCTGAGATAAAAGAAATATATCACAAAAATTACAAAACAAAATAATTTACAATTTATTTTATAACTTCAATGTACAATTTTAATTTACAACTGCTCAAAACCAAGAACACTATATACATACAGTGAACATATATTACAATACAAAATGCAAAATATGATATACTCAATATACCTAATGATCTCTCAGTGTAGTACTAGCAGCCTAGTCTGCTGCCCTGTTAGTCTGTCTACCTGCGACAGCAATGAAAAGTTATCGCTGAGCCATTGTCTTAGTGGTGCACAACATTAACCAAATACAACTTTAAATCACAAATCATAAGTCATATAAATAGTGCATACTTAAAACCATAGTTAAATTCAAAGACAGTGAATGTCAATAAGAATTTAAACTCCATTTCACAATATTACAATGAATATCAATAAATCACACACACAGCTTAATCATGTTCCAAAGTTCAATTCGTCCCAAAAGTCTATGGCTAATGAGGAATTCAATTCGTCCTAAAAGCTGATGGCTAATGAGGAATAACATAGCTAGCTAGCAATAATATGAGTACTCATTCTATTCGTCCTCAACAGGCACACACCTCAACACTTCAGCCAGAGAGGGAATTCAATTCGTCCCACCAGATAAGCTAGTAAGGAATTCAATCAATATACATGATAGCTGTGGTTTCAAACCATTTACAATGCTTTTCAATCAATAAGTATCCATCAAATATCATTCAAACAATTTCTCACAATTTAAAATAATAATATACAAATAGTCATAATTTATTTCAATTGAAAAATTTTAAAGAAATAAATGTTGTGCACAAATCTCTGATAATTGTCTCTTGGCCCTGACTCAGTGTTTCCTTCCCCTTCCCTGAGTCTTTGCTAATTGAGAAACACAATTTGAAGTGTTTCAGTACTCATTTAAACCGTTTCTAACAATAAGGCTTAATACTTAATTTATTGAATTCTATTATTTCCTTTAGTCAACCTAAAATATTGACCCTCGATGCAGTCTAGGTGAATTAGGTTTTAATGTTACCAATATATCACATTTGTAGCCTTTTAGTATTGGCACATGTTACCAAATTCATTTCCAAGTATATTGCATTTTATTGCAATTTGTCGGATTCCGGTATACTAATTTGACTTAGCCGGACGACCTAGTTTCCTCTATTTTCGAGTTTCAGTCAAAACTACAAACTTGTAGATCTATGTCTTATTACACGCGGGGCAAAATTTCAGGTCATTCTGAGTTTTGAAGACTAAGTTATGGTCAATCTACCAATGCTGGACAGAATGTACCAAAATGGTAGCTTTAAGTCATTTTTAGGTCACTTTTGGTTCGGCCAGTTTTTAGACCTGAAATTGTGCAAGCTATTTGGCTTGGTTCTGGCCATTTATGGGCTTTGGTGTCTTCATAAGAATTGTAGATAAATGTCTAAACTATTCATGGTAAAAATTTCAGGTCAATTGGACCTTTTTTGAGTGAGTTATGGCCCAAATACTAACTGCTGTCCAAATGGTCAATTTTCAGGTTTTCAAAGCACTAATCCGGATTTGGTCATTTTTCAAGTCACCTTCCAAGCAGAATTTTGGTAAACTTCCTTCATGAAAGTTGGCACATTTTGTGCCTAGTTTCACCTCCAATTGGTCTCATACCAATTGGAGTCACACACTTAAGGTTCTAAGCCAAAACACACACTGCCCTGCTACATACTCTTCATCACATACTAAAGGACACATTCAACACTTACCAAGTCACTTCCTTCATGCCATTTTTGTTTTGTACCATAACATAAACAAATTTAGCAACTCATTTTTGGTCATTTTGTCAGCTTATAACCACACTCAATATGCACATTATAGTCCAGAATTTTCCAAGTCCAATTACAAACAGTTTAACCACATAACATTGCTCATTTATATGTCCACACTCAAACCTTTATACACATGTACATTCTGCCATAACAAGCACCATAATTCAACAACATAATTCCATAATCCAAACCATGAAATAACATATTTTGGTCTACACTTCAAGTTTTCCGAATTATACATCTCTTCAATTAGTTTCCAAGCTTCCAAAATCAAGTTTACTATCACACATACATTTAGTATACATCATTAAATTTATTCCTACACACAAAAATACTTACATTAACACTTTAATCTACCATTTACATGTAAGGATAAACTACTCTTATTGAAGTTCCATGGCTGCCAAAAATGTACCTCTCCATTTACTCATCAAACTTCAAAAATCCTTCCACAAATCAACTACCCATAACATCCATTCAAGGTTTAATGAAACAATAATAAAAAATACATACTTACCACTTTTGAAATTCTTCAAAACCTCACCAAAACTTGATTTTCATGCTGCCTATCTACTGCTCAAGTTGTGTAGAACAACTTTAGTGAAGGAAGTATTGAAGGATCATGGCTTGATCATGAGAAATGGAAGCTCAAACGTGGGACGACAATGAAGGTTTTCTTCAAGAGTATTTTCGGCTGGTCTTGGGAGATTGAAGAAGATGAAGTTTTCTATCCGAAAAAATGCTTAGTGGTCCACTTAAGTGGAGTTAGTGGAGCACCATCACCATTTTAATGTTTGTTTATTCTAAAAGTTCTAAATTCTCACATTTAACTCCTAACCTTTGCTATTTAATTTATGTACCACCAATTTAATTTTTCATGATATTTTCCAAGTGTAACATCATTTATTTTTAATGGAAATTTAGGTCAAAAGACAACTCGGGGTATCAAATGATCACAATGCCCCTGTTCGGGTTGCATTCCCAATTTTTTAGTAACACCGAGTTTTGTCGTTTTCTCGATTTTCTGTTTTTCTTTGTACTAATTAATTAATTTTTCTTTGTTATTTATAATGATATTTATACTTCAATAAGTCTTTAATTATGTCTTAAAAATACTTTCCAGAGTTCCCCACGGTCCAGGACTAGTCAACGGTCCACGCCGCCACTTTCCGGTGCGGTCACCCATCTCTAGTGTTCTCGGCTCGTTTAACTTGGTTACATTTCATTGCTATTAGTTTTCCTTTGTTTTTCTTGTATTTTCTTTTCTAGTATTTCATTATTTTATGTCTCCTCACCCATATCTAAGTGTAGTTCTAGGCATCCTAGTTGTCCGGACAACACTGGTCACAGGAACAGTAGAACGCACTACCGAACATAGGGGTGTTACACCTAGGTGTATTTCATTCATTCATTTTAAAAGAGTTGCTGAAGGAGTACATAATCAACACTTAATCTTGATTTCCTCCCATTGGTCCCATCAATGCTCTTGACCTCCTTAATCTTCTTGCAATCGAATTACATTGTAATCCTTGACATACCAAGGCGAATTTACAAGATCATGGACTTTAAAGTCCTCAAATAAATGAAATCACAACCCAAATTATTACAACACTCATAATACATGCCACCAAAAATAAAATTAATTATTTTACAACTCAAAGAAAAATAAACGAAATAAATCCAATCACATTGGTTTTTATTGTCCATGATCATCCATCATGCATATTACCATTTAACAATTAAATAAAACATACATATGTAACACCCTTATTTGCATAGCCTGGTATATTTCACTATTCTGGTGATCGGTGTCAGTCCGGACAATTAAGAAAAGTAGAACCACATCTAAGACACCTAGATAAGCCCTGAAAACAAATAATTAGTAGTTGTCAAAGAGCTAAGTATAAATAAGAAAAACAGAATACAAGAAGTTAAATGAGCTGAGAGTCACAGCGATGGGTAACCTTCTCGGGAAGGACTGCGAAGTCGATTTAAACTCAAATTTCGAACTGTAAAATGTGACGCCGCTGTCCTTAGGACCATTGCGAACACAGTGGAAAAAGGAAAATCACAGAAAAGAATTGTTAAGGAGGTCAAATAATTAGGTCACGGATCCGAAAGAAATATCAAATAACCAGCAAACCGGATCGAACCAGTGAGGGGCAATTTGGTCAATTTACCCCTAGAGCTGACTCCTAACCTAATTGTCTAATAAAACCGAAGAAAAGAAAATTTTGGGATTAAGAATTAAATTAAAGAACTAAAGAAAAATAAATAAATGAAAAAGGAAAAAAAGAAAAAAAAATTGAAAAGTAGAAAAGGGAAAAAGTTTATTACATCATGCATAACATCATGCATGAAGCAATAAACCTAATAATTAAACAAATTGAAAATTATAGGATAATTGTGTATTAATTAGTAATTAAAAACACATAAAATAACAAAATAAAAGAAATTAAATTTTAGTCTTCTTCCTCCAATATGTGCCGCCTCCCTTCTCTCTTGGCTCTCTCTCAATAATCCTCCATAACCAAGCTTGCTCAAGCTTTCAAACTCCTAACCTCACCCTAAAATTATATAAATTATCCACTGAATACCCTTAACTAGACCTTGGTGAGAAGCTTGGAACAAGAAAGAAGGGGAGAAAGTGAAAGAAATAGAATATTAGAAATTCAAGAAAAGATTAGTAATCTAAACTTGAATATTTTAGTTAAATGTTTATGTTCTTAGTTCAATTAACTTAGAAATATACTTAAAATTAAAAGAAAACTATCCTTGGGGACCAAATAGAAATTTGGCCAGCCTATGTGGGGATATGATTTGCATGAGTTTGATTGAATTAAAAGTGAACATGAGCTTGAATGAGTTGAGTGATTATGTTTATATGCTTTGATTTAGTAAAATGTAACAATTTGTGAGTTAGGGTTTTGGACCTAGGGTTTAGGAGATAAAATTTTGAGAATTGGTCAAATGGTGTGTTTGACCTTGTTTGAGCTGAAAAATGGTCATGTGTGACCAATTGTGGTGTGATGGAAGTGTTGAAACCAAATGGAAATTCAGATTGGTTATGGACATTCTGTAGGCAGCATGACCAAGGTCCCTTTCAGGGACCAAAATTGAAAATTTACCAACCCAATTGGTGTGAGGCCAATTGAGAATGAAACCAGATACAAAATGGCATATTTTTCATTCAGGAATCATGCCCAGAAAGTGACCATAACATAGTGAACAAATTGGCCAAATCCGGATTAGGCAATCTGACCTGTACTAAAATGACCAAATGAACAGTTTTTGTTCATTTGGCCATAACTTGGGCTAGGCAAGTCCAAATGACCTGAAATTTTACTAGTAGAAAGTTGAGACATAGCCCTACAACTTTCATAAAGAACACAAGTCCAAATTATGCCCTTAACCAAGTCATTTAGCCACCTAAAAGTAGTGACCTAAAACTGCCAGAACCAAGTTGGTGCCCAGAAAATCTGGGTTAGGCCAATCCGGCCAGCCATGTTTAAATGGCTATAACTTGAGCTACAAAACTCCAATTGGAGTGATTCAAAAAGGGAAATCAATTTAAGATAATAAGGAACAATTTCTATGAAGAAAACTTAGCCAAATTCTAACAGCAACATGACCAATGGAATAATGCAAAATAGGACAACAAAACTGAAAATTTGAAATTTTGCCTAAAAGACTTAAGTTTTGAGAAAACAACCAAAACCAACAAATTAGGTAACCAAAATGTGGAATGTGGGTGAAATTAGAATTCCCATACCTATTAAGCCTTAGAAAGTCAACAAATTGACTTGAATAGTATCATAAATAGTAACCCCGAAATACAAATTTTAAAGAACATCAAGTTTAGCATATTAAAGCTAGGTATAAGTAAATTTAAATTTATTTTTGGAGTTATGATAAATTGTGATACTGAAACACTGTAAAACTGTGTGTTTCAGTGGAAAGGAATACCGGTAAAGAACTCGAGGCATCGAGTCAAGGCCAAGAGGCGACTCGTATAAGGTTTGTGCACAACATCGAATTTCTTTAAATTTTCTTCTGCAAATTATTTTTGAATGAATTGAGATATTAAATTGTAACACAATTGGATTGAAATGACAATAAATGTTTAATAAATTGTTAAGATAGTTTTGAAACCACAGTGTCATGACCATATATTTGAATACCTTACTAGCACGACTAGTGGGGGAAATCAGTTTCGAATTTTGATTCCTTCTCTGGCTGAAGTGTTGAGGTGTGTGCCAGTAAAAGAAGAAAAAGAATGGGTTTCCATATATTTGAGCTAGCTAGCCTTGTGATGTGACTTCTCATAAGCCTCTGGCTATTGAGATGACTATTGTTTCGAATGGCATGATATAATTGTGTGTTTTTATGAAATTTGTTTTGAGACCTTCGAAATGAAATTGTTTGGATAAAAAGCTTATAAATCATGTTTGTATTTATTTCTCATATTCATTTTAGTTTTTGAATAAATATGATTTAAATTCTGCATAAAGGTTATTTTAGTATGTTGTGCACCACTGAGTTATAGTACTCAGCGATGGCTGTTATTGTTGTCGCAGATATAAAGACTAGAGGAGCAGCAGAGTGAGCTGCTAAGGATTGTGGAGCCACATTCCCTGAAGTTCAATCGGGTATATTTTATACCCTGATTGTAATAATTATTTTGATGTATATAAATGTATGTACATATAGAACTGGTCATGAGCTGTTGTATAAAGTTTGTAATAATATTAGTTTGGATTTTTCTAATGTAAATTCTAGTTGGATGAATGTAATTTGTTTTAACTTTAGTGAAAAATGAATAAAAGTATTTTTTTTTTTAATTTGAATGAAATTACTTAGTATTATTTTGGATGATATTGAATTGGAAATTATTGATTTGAATTTTAGAATTTGAGAAATGATGTTGAAATTTGTTGTGGTGGATGTTAAAGTTGTTGAGTTGATGAGATAAATCATTGGAAGTGTCTTTTTCAGGTATTTGAAGAACTGTTTTATCAAAATACAGACGGCACTTTGCCGAAATTTTTCTAAAATTTATGGAAAAATAAAAAGGGACAAAAATTTTAACTAGTTTACAAACTCTAATTAAATGTTTTAATACCTATTAGAAAATGATCACCACTTCTAAAAAGTAAGAAAATGATTTTAAAATCCCTTGTAGGGTACTTAATGAGTTATCAGTAGGTAAAGTTTGGTAGTTCATTAGGTATTCTACGGGATCATGTTATGTCTTACAAAGGGGTAAGGTGTGACATGTTTTAGTGGTATCAGAGTGAATTTTTAAAGTATGTTTTAACTTGTGAATTTGTGTCTTTTCTTTGCTAAGTACAACTAATCAATGTCCTTATTTGTTACATATAGTGCATTACATCATAAATATGAACTAACAGAGGGAAATCTCCTTGTGTTAATTGTTCAGGAGATATCCTATTCCAAACTAATATGGAAGAAGGGGATCGCTCTATTGAGCAATCTGTTAAAGCTGAGCCACAAGGGGAAGCCCCAGCTCTACAAAATGTCAGTGGATCAGTGGCACCAGCCCCACAAATGCCACCGTTTCCTGCACAGTTCGCATAGCAGATGGCGACAATGTTTCAATAGATGGCTGGGGGTATGCCTGCTCAAGCTCCATCCCAGACTCCTATGATGCAACCTCATGCTCCAGTCAGACAATATGATAAGCTATTGAAGTATGGGGCTACGAAATTTAAGGGTATAGTAGACCCTTTAGAGGCAGAGCAATGGTTGGAAAGAATGGATAGAGTGTTCAAGAAGCTGCACTGCCAAGATCAACTAAAATTCGAGTACTCAGTATCGCTACTGCAAGGGGATGCTTATGATTGGTGGAAGACTATCCCCTATAGCTTGGCAGAACCACCAGTACTAACTTGGGATGACTTCATCAGAGAGTTTAGACAGAAATATGTCCTAGAAGCATATGTGGATCATAAACTACAAGAATTTCTGAGTCTAAAGCAAGGTAACAAAACAGTGGCAGAATATGAGAGGGAGTTCTCCCACTTAAGCCACTATGCTGGGAGTCTCCTTTATACCAGCAAGGAAAGGTGCAAGAGATTTGAGACTAGTTTGAAGCCCAGATTGAGCATGTAAGTAGTGGGATTCAGAAACAGTAACTTCTCTTAGCTCATCTCTCAAGCACTTAAGCTAGAAATGATTGAATTAGAAGCGGCACCAGTAAAAGAGAAATCAGAGAAGACTGAGAAATCAGAAAAAGAAAAAGGTGAAAAATCAGTTGAACAAAGTCCCAGTGGTACATCTGGAAAAAAGAAGAAGTTTGGGGGACCTAGCAGAGGTAGAGGTGGAAGATTTGGAAGGGGTAAATTCTCTGGACAAAGACCTCCTAGATCTGGTCAGCAATCAATCAGGGGTTCATATCCTGTGTGCCCCTATGAGACTTATGGCAAGATTCAAGGTGGAGAATGCTATTGGGCAACAGGAGCTTGCTTTAACTATGGAGGCAAGGGCTATCTTGCTAAAGACTGTACTAGTGCTCCTAGATTTAATTCAGCTCCTACTACTGCAGAAGGATCTATTCAGAGTCCTGCTACCAGAGATTCATAACCGGTTAGTAGAGGAAGAGGCAGAGGTAGAGGCAATGTTTCTGGCAGTCAGGGTACTGTTTGTCAGTCTGCACAAGGGCGTGCTCCAGCCAGAGTCTACACTATGAGACAGTGGGAAGAAGCTAAAACTTTTGACATTGTGGCCGGTACATTGTCACACCCTACTCCCCCGTAAGATGTAACATGATCCCGAAGTACACCTAATGAATTACCGTACTTCGCCTACCGATAACCCATTAGATATACTACAAGGGATTTTAAAACAATTTTCGTGAAATTTAAATCATCGATTAAAATCTGGTGTTATAAAAATTTTTCAAAATTTTGGCAGAGTGCTGGCTATATTTTGAGAAAACAGTTCTTCAAAACCTGTAAAGAAACACACTCCCAATATGTTTTCTCAAATACAACTCCAATAACTTCATTTCAACTCACAATTCAAACCTCAATAATCAAATCAATTCATTTTCAAACCAATCTCATCACAAAAGAAACATTTCATTGATTACAAGACTCAAAATTTATATTACAAAACTATTCAGGTAAATGAAATCTCAAATTTACATTTACAATAATTTACATTTAATTACATACCAAAATATTTTACAAGAGTTTTTATACAACTGCTCAAATAATTTACATACATATTATTGCATGCATACATCAAAACCTGTGTACATGGGTAAACCTGGAGCTGATCTTAATGTCTCTTCAAAGAAGCTTACTCAATTGCTCTATGCTCTTTTCACCTGCGACAGCATACAAAGCTATCACTGAGTGGTGAACTCAGAAGTGCACAACTATAATTTAAAACATAATACAATATACTTTAACAAAATTACAGCAAACAATTTGGAAATCTGGATACTCATCAAATTCTAAAACTCAAAATATTCATTGCCAATAATATAAATCATTTGTATAAAATGACTTTGATCACAAAATTCAATTTATCAAATCATAACTAACCATTTAAGGTAATTCCAACAAAATCAATTATACATAAATTATAATTGAAATCACAATTCTTTACTATTTAAAAATATTCTTTATCTCACTAACTATGCAAGACTAATCCGAAAGGGCCATCTTCGGGGTGATTTTAACTCCCTATGGTCGGGGAGGTCGAATCGGATTCTAACTCCCTATAGTCGGGAAGGTCAAATCATCATGCATAGTACACATCACAATAATGAATCTTCCGAAAGGGCCATAACATAAAACTTAGATCTAACCTCTAATAAGAGGAGAATCTAAGCCTGTGCACTTACCATGGTAATCAAAACACACCTAACTCCATTGTCTTCTCAACAAATGAGAGAGACGAGTAATAACCTAGTGAAGCATCTATAGTGAGATATAAAATAATATCACAATCCTTTTAGTGAGCATAAATCATAATACAATTCGATTCAAAGTCAATTTCAATATCCAATAATTTTTATGCTCATCACAATTCAAATAATAAATTTGCATTTTTCCATGCAAATTGCCCATCACAATTCAAAACATGTTCTATTACAATTTTCCAAAACATAATTTATTCAATCCACAATAATGCTTAATACTTGTGGAAATACCATTTCACAAAGCTAAATTCATACATACTATAACAATTTCAATAATCATTGAATTAAATCCAATGCTTGTTAAACATAATACATAAGAAAATTATGTCATTTAAACATATGAAATATTCAGAATAAAATCAGTTAAAAACTAGTTGTGCACAAACCTCTGATAACTGTCTTTTAGCCCTGATTCAGTGTTTCCTTCCCTTTCCCTGAGTCTTTGCTAACTGAGATGTAACATCCCTATTTGCATAGCCTGGTATTTTTCACTATTCAGGTGACCGATGTTGGTCCGGATAATTAAGGAGATTAGAACCACATCTAAGACAACTAGATAAACCATAAACATAAATAATTAGTAATTGTCAATTAGTTAAGTATAAATAAGAAAAGCAAAACATAAGAAGTTAAACGAGCCGAGAGTCATAGTGATGGGTGACCTTCTCGGAAAGGATTGCGAAGTCGATTTAAACTCAAATTTTGAACCGTAAAAAGTGACGCTGCGGTCCTTAGGACTATTGCAAATACAGTGGAAAAGAGAAAATCACAAAAAAGAATTGTTAAGTCAGTCAAATAATTAGGTCAGGGAGCCAGAAGAAATATTGAATTATTTACAAATCGGGTTGAACCGGCGAGGGGCAATTTGGTCAATTGACCTCGAGAGCTGACTCTTGACCTAACCGTCAAATAAAATCGGAGAAAAGAAAATTTCAGAGTCGGGAATTAAATTAAAGAACTAATAGAAAAATTAAAAAAAAAAGAAGAAAATGAAAAAGTGAAGGGAGATAGCATCATGCATGACATCATGCATGATGCCATAAATGTTATAATTAATACATTTAATTAAATTGATTTATGGTCTTCCTAAGAGATAAAAATACAAGAAAAGAAAGAAAAAAAAAACCAAAAAGTCTTCTTCCTTCACCTAAGTTGCCGCCCCACCTCTCCCTAAGCCACCATAGAAGAAACTCCATTGAAGCTTGAGTTCAAGCTTCAAAACTCCTACTAAACTTTATCTTGACCCCAAATTAATCCATTAGAACTTGATAACTTCACTTGAGAAGAGGATTGAGCAAGAAAGAAAGAAGGAAAGAGTGGTTGAATTGAAGATTGAAATTCAAAGTTTAAGGTTAGTGAATTTAAATTGAAAATTTATGTTTAATATTTGTGTTCTTGGTGTAGGTAACTTAGATCTTAACTTAAAATGAAATAAAAACATTTATGAAGGACCAAACTGTAAATTTGGCCAACTAGGGTTTTGATATATGTGTGCATGAATTTGGTGGATTTGAAAGTGTGTGTGAGCTTAATTGTGTTGAGTAATTATGATTAAATGCATTGAATTGGTTAAATGCAATTAATTGGTGAACTAGGGTTTTGGACACCTAGGGTTTGGGAGACAAAATGTGGAGAAATGGTGAAATGATGTAGTTGACCTAGTTTGAGGTGAGAAATGGTCATTTTTGACCAAATGAAGTGTGTTGGAAGTGTTGGAGTTGAGGTTAAATTCGGATTCCATGTGGCTATGTTGCTGGTAGCATGACCAAAGTCCATTTGAGGGACCAAAACTGAAAATTTACAAGTCCAATTGGTATGAGACCAATTGGGAATGAAAATAGACACTAAATGACACAATTTTTATTTAGGAACCATGCCCAGAAAGTGACCAAAACCTAGTGAACAAATTGACCAAATTCGGAAAATCTCAGTCTACCCTGTGCAAACTGACCAAATGAACAATATTTATTCATTTAGCCATAACCTGAGCTAGGCAGGTCTAAATGAACTGAAATTTTACCAGTGGGCAGTTGAGGTATAGACCTAAAACTTTCATGAAGAACACAAACTCAAATTATGCCATTAACCAAGTCATTTGGCCACCCAAAATAGGTGACCTAAAACTACCAGAACCAAAAATTGCCCAGAAATCTGGGTTAAGTCCAATCCGGCAGCCATGGTTCAAATGGCTATAACTTGAGCTACAAAACTCCAATTGGAGTGATTCCAAAAGGAAAATAAACTTAAGACAATAAGGAACATTTTCTATGAAGAAAATTTTGCCAAATTCTAACAGTAAAGTGACCAATGGAAAAGTGCAACTTAGGACACTAAAACTGAAAATTTGCAAATTTGCCTAAAAGACTTAGAATTTGAGAAAACAACCAAAACCAACAAATTTAGTGACCAAAATGTGGTATGTGGGTGAAGTTGGAATTCCCATACCTATTAAGCCTTAGAAAGTCAACAAATTGACTTGAATAGTATAGTGAATAGTAACCCCGAAATACAAATTTTGAAGAACGTCAAGTTTAGCATATATAAGCTAGAAAAAAGTGAATTTAAATTTATTTTTGGATTTATGTTAAGTTATGATACTGAAACACTGTAAAACTGTGTGTTTCAGTGGAAAAGAATACCGTGAAGGAACCCGAGACATCGAGTCAAGGCTAAGAGGCGACTCGTGTAAGGTTTGTGCACAACTAACTCTTTTGTTATTTTTCAATTTCAAATTGATTTGAAATAAATTTATGGTATGATTTATGATTTTTGTTGTGCTGAGAATTTTAACATATTGAATGAAATTGTATAATTTGAATATAAATTTTCTTATGCATTTAAAGATTTATTGCATTGTTTTGAGGATTGTAAATTTTAAGTTTGATGTGTTGCCAACCTTGAGCATGAATTTATGATGATTAAATATGTTGATGATTTGTAAACACTTTGTAAATAGAAATTGTTTTGAATATAATTTGAAACCACAGTTGACATGGCAAAATTTATTGTGAATTCTCATTAGCTTGTCTAGTGAGATATCCCCTCCACTAGATGGGGCGAGTTACTTCCTCTCTGGCTTGTCAGTTGGGGAAGAATTTGAATGAGTACTCATATATACTAGCTAGTCTTTTTTTCTCCCTTTTTGCCTCGGTTATTGGGAGAATATGAAATGTCGTGGTGTACAACACGGCATCTATTTGAATTTTGGGTCATGGGATCAACTGTGTGAATTATTGGCAACGCCCTTTAAATTATGCATAATTTGATAAATTGTGATTGAAATAAATAATTTATTAGTGATTCAAAATATTTTTGTATTGTTTCAGAAATTAAAAGAAATGTAAATAAATAGTTACTATTTGATTAAAATGTTATTCAAATGAATAATTTGCATGAATGAAAATAATGATTTTTGAATGTCATGGATTTTGAAGAATTTAGAAATTTTAAATTTTTATCCATTATAAATTGTTAAGAATAATTTGTATTAAGTTTTAATTTATTAGTTTGTGCACCACTGAGTTCACCACTCAGCGATAGCTTTGTATGCTGTCGCAGGTGAAAGGAATAATAAAGCAACTGAGCAAGATTTCTGAAAAGACATAGTGAGACTATCTTCGGGTATATCATAGGTATACCCTTGTACATTAGCTTTTGATGTAATTCTGTAATTATATGTATGAAATTTCCTTTGAGCAGTTGTACCAACTCTTTTGTAACATAGTTTTGGATTGTAATGAAATACAAATTATTATAAGGTTATCTTGAGATTTTATGTATTTATAAAGTTTGCACTACTAATTTTTTTTTAATACTCCCAAGAATGTAAATATTCATTTTATTATCTTAATGAGATATTTCAATGTTTGATTTAATTTAAACTGTGTATTAAATTGTTTGTGTTGATTTGTGAAATGATGATGGTTTGAATTTTGAGACTTGAGAAAATGGTTGAGATTGATTGCGAAATTTGAAGAAGTTGTTGAGAAAAATATTGGGAGTGTCCTTATTTTCAGGTTTTGAAGAACTGTTTTCTTAAAATACAGATGGCACTCTGCCGAAATTTTTGTAAAAATTACAGAGATTTTTAAATATCTAAAAATTTGATTTATGTTTGGACTTTAAATAAAGGTTTTTAATATCTGAGAAAATTTTTCCACCAATTTAAAAATGAATGAAAATTGTTTCAAAATCCCTTGTAGTATATTTAATGGGTTATCGGTAGGCGAAGTACGGTAATTCATTAGGTGTACTACGGGAGCATGTTACATCTTACGAGGAGTAGGGTGTGACATGTTTTAGTGGTATCAGAGCAAAGGTTTTAAAGTAAATTTTGAACTGTGAATTTGAAATATTTTTCAATAAGTACAACTGCTCGAATGTTTCATACATATATTACATTTACATTATAAATGTGAACTAACAGGGAGAAATCTCCTTGTGTTAGTTGTACAGGAAATAGGAAAAAAATCCTGTGAATAGATATGGACAAGGGGGATAAAACGGTAGAGCAGTCTGATACAGCTAACGTACAAGGATAAGCCCCAATTTCGCAGAGCGTTGGAGGTCCAACTGCACCAGTCCCTCCTATACAAATTACTGCACAAACGGCCCAGTAGATGGCCATGTTCTTTCAGCAAATGGCTGATAATCTGTCAGCCCAGGCCCAAGTACAAACCTAACCCCCTCAAGAGCAGTATGAAAAAGAGAAAAGTGGGAAACCCATCGGTCAAAGTTCGAGTAGTAATTTGGGAAAGAGAAAAGATTTTGAGGGACCCCGAGCTCCTAAGTATGACAAAGGCAGATCTTCAGGGCAAAAGCAATCAAGAAACATTCGTCAAAGAACTAGAAGTTCCTACCCTATCTGTATCTGTGACGTTTGTAGAAAATTTCATGGGGGTATTTGCCATAGGGTCACTGGAGCCTGCTTTAATTGTGGTGGAATTGGACATTTCGCCCGAGATTGTACTAGCGCACGTCGAATTATGCCACATACTACACCAAAGGAATTAGTTAAAGGTTCTGATTTTAGAGGCTCATTAATAGTCAGTAGGGGCAGAGGCGGAAGTAGAGACAATACTTTGGGTAATCCTCGCACAATGGACCAACCCGAGCAGAGGAATACATTAGAAAGAGGGAATGCCATGCATCGAGGGGAAGAAGCAGAGACTTCAGATTTAGTTGCCGGTATGTTCTTAACTTGTGAAAGGAATAATTATGTACTATTTGATTCTGGCTCTACTTATTTATATGCTAATGCAAAATTATATGTTCTATTGCTATTCCCTTGCATGGAGATAAATTTTAGTGTGTTAGTAATTAGTCTTTTAGGAAAAGAATTACGATAATAAGCATGATTGGGATTAATTTTGGAAAAGTTTTTAGTGAGAGACATCTCCTAGACTATGATAAATTATAAAGTTAATTAGTAAGCCTAATTAGGTAAGGCAAGAGGACCAAAATGTAAGTTATAGCAATATATCAGCCCTAGATGGAAATAAAGGTATTACTGTTGATAGATGTCAGTAAGTACCATAATCAAAATAAGTTTAAGATATTAGTGGATTGAAAGAAATAAAACATAGGGAAGTTTGATCTATTGGGATGTATCGTAGTAACTATGCAATATTTTTGATGTTTGTGCTATAAGCTATAGATTACAGTACTGACTTGGGATTTATTGTGTAGAGCTACGTACTACCCAATAGTTCATAAGGATAAGAATAGTTATAAATGACTTTCGCTCTAGTACAAATATGCCAGAATAGAGTTTTATTACTAGAACTGAGTTTGAAAATCCTAATTTGGGATTTAAAACTCTATAATTAGAATATCAAAAGATCATGGTTGCAAGGTAGTGAGAGTTAAAGACTCCGTTACCTTAGCATGAATTACAGTACATCAAGAATTGTTATGGGATTAGAGATTTTAACATGGTAAAAATTTAAAAATAACATCGATAGGGCTAAGTCATCCAGTCTCCGATATGGGGTTTATAGTTGTTTTGATATTGCAATGGATCTTTTGCTCAAAGTTTAGTAAAGAATAGTGTTCTATTTATGTAGCAGTAAGACACGAAATATAATTTTGTTCCCCTAGAAGAGACAGGATGCTATGGATGACAATTTTAACTTATAAAACAGTTAAGAAATGACATTCTACTGATAACAGTAATTTGATAGTAACTAGTTGGCCAGGTATTCTTTAGGAAGAGCACAATTTTATTGTGCGAATCATAAGGATTAGATTAGAATTCAAGCGAAACTTTTGAATAGCATGGGAAACAGAAGAGTCCGATAGACTCCCTTCTTAAGATTAAAAAATTGTTTATGGTTAAAAAAAAAAAGGGTAATGATCGCAAACCAGTGGAAAATAAACTATAGAATATTGATAGATAAAAGAGTTGTGGAAGTAAAAATTAGAATAGTTTGTGTGAATGTAATAAAGAAACGTTATGAATATTAGTTAAAGTGTTGACTAGAATGGTCAGAGGACCAAATCAAAGTAACATTGAAGTATAGTGGATTTATTAGAGATGATAAGAGGTGTTAGATTACAACTCGACAGTCAAGTTAAGAAAGAAGATTAGATTAAGAAATAAAATAATTAAAGTTAAGTTGTGGAATGAAAGAAAAAAAAAACAAATAGAACAATAAGAAATGAGAAAAACACCAGATGAGGAATTGCCACCAGTGCAAACAACCTACTTAAGACGCGTAACGATATCCCGAACTATTTTATCAAGAAGGAAATAAGTTAAACAAAAGCAAACAAGATAGTGCAAAATGGCACATAGGCCTTGGTCATAAATAGAGATGGTAAGATAATGGTTATGGACCTATGGCTAAGAAAGAGATAAGTAGTTCATATATGACCAACAAGGTTATTTAAAAAAAAAAAAAAAAAAAGACTACAAAGGAAAATAATTGCTAAAACAACAGCAAGAAAAGACTAAAATATTCTAAACTAAAATGAAGGTTACATCAAATGATCAAGAGATTTGATAAGAAAAGAGTAAAACTAAGTTCTCACCTGTAGGATCATACGAGGTCCTAGAAAGAGTGGATCCACTAGCACATAGATTTGCTTACCTCTAAAATTGAAATGAATTTGAATCTAACTTATGACAGAAGTTCATAAGAAACTTGGCACACGAGGTGAGCAATCGATGAGTAAATAGTATTGGTTAAAGTGCTAAGGAACCATCATTCAAGCCAGGAAGCTACTTAGGAGCGTGAATAGGACATGAGGAGACAACACTCACAACTGTTCAGAGACTGATACTAGGTAAAATTTCGAGGATGAAATTATTTTAAGGGGGGGGGGGGGAGAATTGTAACACCCCTATTTGCATAGCCTGATATATTTCACTATTCCGGTGACCGGTGTCAGTCCGGATAATTAAGGAGATTAGAACTACATCTAAGACAACTAGATAAACCATAAACAAAAATAATTAGTAATTGTCAATTAGTTAAGTATAAATAAGAAAAATAGAACATAAGAAGTTAAACGAGCCGAGAGTCACAGCGATGGGTGACCTTCTCGGGAAGGATTGCGAAGTCGATTTAAACTTAAATTTCAAACCATAAAATGTGACGCTACAGTCCTTAGGACTGTTGCGAACATAGTGGAAAAGAGAAAATCACGAAAAAGAATTGTTAAGTCAGTCAAATAATTAGGTTAGAGAGCCGGAAGAAATATTGAATTATTTGTAAATCAGGTTGAACCGGCGAGGGGCAATTTGGTCAATTGACCTCGAGAGCTGACTCCTGACCTAACTATGAAATAAAATCAGAGAAAAAAAAATTTCAGAGTCGGGAATTAAATTAAAGAACTAATAGAAAAATTAAAAAAAAAGAAGAAAATGAAAAAGTGAAGGGAAATGACATCATACATGACATAATGCATGATGCCATAAATGTTATAATTAATAAATTTAATTAAATTAATTTATGGTCTTCCTAAGAGATAAAAATACAAGAAAAGAAAGAAAAAAAAAAACCAAAAAGTCTTCTTCCTTCACCTAAGTTGCCGCCCCACCTCTCCCTTAGCCACCATAGAAGAAACTCCATTAAAGCTTGAGTTCAAGCTTCAAAACTCCTACTAAACTTTACCTTGACCCCAAATTAATCCATTAGAACTTGATAACTTCACTTGACAAGAGGATTGAGCAAGAAAGAAAGAAGGAAAGAGGGGTGGAATTGAAGATTGAAATTCAAAGTTTAAGGTTAGTGAATTTAAATTGAAAATTTATGTTTAATATTTGTGTTCTTGGTGTAGGTAACTTAGATCTTAACTTAAAATGAAATAAAAACATTTGTGAAGGACCAAACTGAAAATTTGGCCAACTAGGGTTTTGATAAATGTGTGCATGAATTTGGTGGATTTGAAAGTGTGTGTGAGCTTAATTGTGTTGAGTAATTATGATTAAATGCATTGAATTGGTTAAATGCAATTAATTGGTGAACTAGGGTTTTGGACACCTAGGGTTTGGGAGACAAAATGTGGAGAAATGGTGAAATGATGTAGTTGACCTAGTTTGAGGTGAGAAATGGTCATTTTTGACCAAATGAAGTGTGTTGGAAGTGTTGGAGTTGAGGTTAAATTCGGATTCCATGTGGCCATACTGCTGGCAGCATGACCAAAGTCAATTTGAGGGACCAAAACTGAAAATTTACAAGTCCAATTGGTATGAGACCAATTGGGAATGAAAATAGACACTAAATGACACAATGTTTATTTAGGAACCATGCCCAGAAAGTGACCAAAACCTAGTGAACAAATTGACCAAATCTTGAAAATCTCAGTCTGCCCTGTACAAACTGACCAAATGAATGGTGTTTATTCATTTGGCCATAACTTGAGCTAGGCAGGTTTAAATGACCTGAAATTTTACCAGTGGATAGTTGAGGTATAGACCTAAAACTTTCATGAAGAACACAAACCCAAATTATGCCATTAACCAAGTCATTTGGCCACCCAAATTTGGTGACCTAAAACTGCTAGAACCAAAAATTGCCCAGAAATCTGGGTTAAGTCTAATCCGGCAGCCATAGTTCAAATGGCTATAACTTGAACTACAAAACTCCAATTGGAGTGATTCAAAAAGGAAAATAAACTTAAGACAATAAGGAACATTTTCTATGAAGAAAGTTTTGCCAAATTCTAACAATAAAGTGACTAATAGAACAATGCAACTTAGGACACCAAAACTGAAAATTTGCAGATTTGCCTAAAAGACTTAGAATTTGAGAAAACAACCAAAACCAACAAATTTAGTGACCAAAATGTGGTATGTGGGTGAAGTTGGAATTCCCATACCTATTAAGCCTTAGAAAGTCAACAAATTGACTTCAATAGTATAGTGAATAGTAATCCAAAAACACAAATTTTGAAGAACGTCAAGTTTAGCATATATAAGCTAGATAAAAGTGAATTTAAATTTATTTTTGGATTTATGTTAAGTTATGATACTGAAACACTGTAAAACTGTGTGTTTCAGTGGAAAAGAATACTGGGAAGGAACCAGAGACATCGAGTCAAGGCCAAGAGGCGACTCGTATAAGGTTTGTGCACAACTAACTCTTTTGTTATTTTTCAATTTCAAATTGATTTGAAATAAATTTATGGTATGATTTATGATTTTGTTGTGTTGAGAATTTTAACTTATTGAATGAAATTGTATAATTTGAATATAAATTTTCTTATGCATTTAAGGATTTATTGCATTATTTTGAGGATTGTAAATTTTAAGTTTGATGTGTTGCCAACCTTGAGCATGAATTTATGATGATTAAATATATTGATGATTTGTAAACACTTTGTAAATAGAAATTGTTTTGAATATGATTTGAAACCACAGTTGACATGGCAAAATTTGTTATGAATTCTCATTAGCTTGTCTAGTGAGATATCCCCTCCACTAGATGGGGCGAGTTACTTCCTCTCTGGCTTGTCAGTTGGGGAAGAATTTGAATGAGTACTCATATATACTAGCTAGTCTTTGTTTCTCCCTTTTTGCCTCGGTTATTGGGAGAATGTGATGTCACACCCTACCCCTCTGTAAGGCATAACATGATCCTGTAGTATACCTAATGAATTACCAACTCTGTCTACTGATAACCCATTAAATACACTACAAGGGATTTTAAAAACTTTCCTTACTTCTTTTACAGTGGTGAGCACTATTTACAGGTGTTAAAAACCTTTTTGAACTGAAGTGATAGAACTAACACATTTGAATTATTTGGAATTTTTGTAAAAGTTTTGGCAGAGTGCCATCTGTATTTTGGATAAAACAGTTCTTCAGAAAACCTGTAAAAAGCACTTCAATATATTTCCAAATCTCAACTCCAACATATTTCTCAACACAACATATTTCTCAACTCAAATCCACAGTGATTTTTTCAAAGACTGAGATACAAGAAATATGATACAATTTTTTTTTACAAGCCAAAATAACTCATAATTATTTTACAACTTCAATGTACAATTTGAATTTACAACTGCTCAAAACCAAAATCAATATATACATACAGTGAATATACATTATAGTATAAAATGCAAAATGAGTTATACTCAATATACTCGATAATCTCTCGCTGGATGTACTAGCAGCCTAGTCTGCTGGCCTGTCCGTCTGTCTACCTGCGACAGCAATGAAAAGCTATCGCTTAGACAATGTCTCAGTGGTGCACAATATTAACCAAATACAACTTTAAATCACAGTTCATAAATCATATAAAAGATAGATACGTAAAACCATAGTTAAATTCAAGACAATGAATGTCATAAGGAATTTAACACAATATCACAATAAATCTCAGTAATCAAAATGTAATTAAATTCAAAAGATAGTGAATGTCAATAAGAATTTAAATTCCATTTCACAAATTATCAAAGCTCATAATAACACAATTTAGTCAAATAACTTACGAACACAGTGTTGCCAATTCATACACAACTTAAGCCATGACACAAAATTTCCGATCAATGCTGCGTTGTACACCACGACAAAGCAATCACAACCCCACTAATCGAAATCAATCAGGAAGGGAGCTAGCTATATAATGAGTACTCATCCGATCACCTCAACTGGTAAACCAAAGAGGGAGAAAAATAAACGATCACGACTCCATAAATAGAGAAGGAAAATAAACGATCACAACCCCATAAATAGAGAAGGAATGATATGATTCTGTCATGCTAAGTGTGAACACAAAATCAATTCCAAACATTTTATTCAAATGATTCGTGAGAATCCAATAAATTTCTAAAGTCATAAATTCATTCACAAAATGGCAACACAATTCATAATTAACTTCAAATTTTCACAATTCACACTAAATCAATTTTCCCATAGTTTCAAACCATTTACAATGCTTTTCAAGCAATAAGTATCCATTCAAACACATTTCCACAATTTAAAACAATAATATACAAATAGTCATAATTCATTTCAATTAAAAAATTCAAAAGAATTAGCTGTTGTGCACAAACCTCTGATAACTGTCTCCTGGCCTTGACTCAGTGTTTCCTTCCCTTTCCCTGAGTCTTTGCTAATTGAGAAACACAATTTGAAGTGTTTCAGTACTCATTTAAACTGTCTCTAACGATAATGTTTGATAATTAATTCACTGAATTCTAATATTTGCTTAGTTAACCTAATATGTCGACCCTCGATGCATTCTTGGTAAATTAGGTTTTAATGTTATTAATATGTCACATTCGATAGTATTTTAGGGTTGGTACATGTTACCAAGTTCATTTCCGTGTATACTGCATTTTCTTGCAATTTGCTAGATTCCGGGATACTAGTTTGACCTAGCCGGATGACCTAGTTCTCTCGATTATCGGGTTTCGGTCAAAACTACAAACTTGTAGATCTATGTCTTATGGAACGCGGGGCAAAATTTCAGGTCATTCTAAGTTATGTAGACCAAGGTATGGTCATTTTACTATTGCTGGTCAAATTGCATCAAAATTGGTCACTTTAGGTCACTTTAGGTCATTTTAGGTTCGGCCAGTTTTTGGACTCGAACTTGTGCAAGCTGCTTGACTTGCTTATGGTCATTTGTGGGCTTTGGTGTCTTCATAAGAATTGTATATATGGGTCTTAACTATTCATGGTTAAAATTTCAGGTCAATTGGACCTGTTTTGAGTGAGTTATGGCCTAAACACTAACTGCTGCCCAAATGGTCAATTTTCAGGCCTTATTTGCACTTAATCCGGATTTGGTCATTTTTCAAGCTACCTTGCAAGCAGAATTTTAGCAAGCTTCCTTCATAAAAGTTGGCACATTTTGTGCCTAGTTTCACCTCCAATTGGTCTCATACCAATTGGAGCCACACACTTAAAGTTATAGGCCTAAAACACAAACTGCCTTATTGCATTTCTTTCATACACATCAAGCATCACTTTTAACACTTACCAAACTTAACATTCAAGCCAATTCTGGTTGTACCATGACCTAAACATAATTCACAACACATTATAGGTCATTTTGGCAGCTTACAATTACATTCAATGTGCACCAACAAGTGCAGAATTTGTCCAACCCAATTTACAATAATTTAATCACCAACTCATGCTCATTAACATGTCCAACTTCACACCATCATACATGCACTCAAACTGCCATAACCCCTATCACAAATTAACATCATTATTCCATAAACCAAGCATGAATTCCAGCATTCTTCAAGAGCTAACAAACTGCCATAATGGTATATTTACATTCCATTAATTTCCAAGCTTTAAATTTCATTTCACATTTACATATACTAAGTATACATTACCCAAATAATTTCCTATACAATATACATTTAATCAATCATTTAATTCACCATTTACAAGCAAAAATAAACTGCCTTCAAGGTGTTTCCATGGCTGCCAAAAGTACACATTCCCATTCAACATCAAACCTCAAAAATTTCTTCATAAATCAAACACCCATAACATCCTTACAAACTTTAACAAAGCAACAATCAAAAACTCAAACTTACCTATGGATGAGACTTCTTAAATCTTCACCAAAACTTCTTGAAATTGCTATCAAACTCTTCCTTGTGATGTGGGGATAAACTTTAATGAAGATAAGTAAAGAAAGTGTAGCTTGAAATGGGTGTAAGAAGCCATGCAAATGGGGCGGCCATGGGATGTTTTGTTGGAGTTCATTCGGCAATGGTGATTCTCAAGGTTGAAGATGAAGTGTTTAGTGGAGCAACCTGCCTACTTAAGATTAAATTTAATCTATAGTGCTCCACTCACTAAATATAAATTATTTTATATGTTTAAATGTGATAATTAGTCAATTTACCCTCCACTTTTACTATTTACATTAGGTCTCACTAAATTAATTTTTCATTATATTTTCCAAGTGTAATATTATTTATTTTTTATGGACATTTAGGTCAAAAGACAACTCAGGGTGTCAAATGACTACAATGCCCCTGTTCGGGTTGCATTCCCGATTTTTTGGTAACACCGGGTTTTGTCCGTTTTTCGATTTCTCACTTTTCTTTGTACTAATTATTTAATTTTTCTTTGATATTTCTAATGATATTTATACTTCAATAAATATTTATTTGAGTCCTAAAAATATTATTCCAGGGTTTCCCGCAGTCTAGGGCTAGTCATCTGTCCAAGCCGTGACTTCCCGGTGCGATCACCCATCGCTAGGGTTTTCGGCTCGCTTAACTTGGTTACATTTCTTTGCTATTATTTTTCCTTTATTTTTCTTGTATTTTCTTTTCTTTTATTTCATTATTTTATGTCTCCTCACTCATATCGAAGTGTAATTCTAGGCATCCTAGCTGTCAGGACAACACTGGTCACCGGAACAGTAGAACGCACTACCGAACATAGGGGTGTTACATGTGAAATGTCGTGGTGTACAACACGGCATCTATTTGAATTTTGGGTCATGGGATCAACTGTGTGAACTGTTGGCAACGCCCTTTAAATTATGGATAATTTGATAAATTGTGATTGAAATAAATAATTTGTTAGTGATTCAAAATATTTTTGTATTGTTTCGGAAATTAAAAGAAATGTAAATAAATAGTTACTATTTGATTAATGTTATTCAAATGAATAATTTGCATGAATGAAAATAATGATTTTTGAATGTCATGGATTTTGAAGAATTTAGAAATTTTAAATTTTTATCCATTATGAATTGTTAAGAATAATTTGTATTAAGTTTTAATTTATTAGTTTGTGCACCACTGAGTTCACCACTCAGCGATAGCTTTGTATGCTGTCGCAGGTGAAAGGAATAATAAAGCAACTGAGCAAGATTTCTGAAAAGACATAGTGAGACTATCTTCGGGTATATCATAGGTATACCCTTGTACATTAGCTTTTGATGTAATTCTGTAATTATATGTATGAAATTTCCTTTGAGCAGTTGTACCAACTCTTTTGTAACATAGTTTTGGATTGTAATGAAATACAAATTATTATAAGGTTATCTTGAGATTTTATGTATTTATAAAGTTTGCACTACTAATTTTTTTTTAATACTCCCATGAATGTAAATATTCTTTTTGTTATCTTAATGAGATATTTCAATGTTTGATTTAATTTAAACTGTGTGTTAAATTGTTTGTGTTGATTTGTGAAATGAGGATGGTTTGAATTTTGAGACTTGAGAAATTGGTTGAGATTGATTGTGAAATTTGAAGAAGTTGTTGAGAAAAATATTGGGAGTGTCCTTATTTTCAATTTTTGAAGAACTGTTTTCTTAAAATACAGACGGCACTTTGCCGAAATTTTTGTAAAAATTACGGAGATTTTTAAATATCAAAAAATTTGATTTATGTTTGGACTTTAAATAAAGGTTTTTAATATCTGAGAAAATTTTTCCCACCAATTTAAAAATGAATGTAACACCCCAAAGTTCGGTAGTGCGTTCTGCTGTTCCGGTGACCAGTGCTGTCCGGACAGCTAGGATGCCTAGAACTACACTTTGACACGAGGGAGGAGACATAAAATAATAAAATACAAGAAAAGAAAATACAATAAAAACAAAGGAAAAATAATAGCAAAGAAATGTGATCAAGTTAAGCGAGCCGGGAAACCTAGCGATGGGTGATCAGACTTGAAGTCACGGCGTGGACCGTTGACTGGCCCTGGACTGCGGGGAACCTTGGAAAACATTTTTAGGACTCAAATAGAACCTTATTGAAGAATAAATATCATGAAAAAGATCAAAGAAAAATTAAATAATTAGTACAAAGAAAAGTGAGAAATCGAAAAACAGACAAAATACTTGTTACAGAAAAATCGAACGTAATCGAGCAGGGCATTATGGTCATTTGACATCCCGAAGTGTCTTTTGACCTAAATGTCCATTAAAAATAAATAGTATTACACTTAGAAAATAAAATGAAAAATTAGTTTAGTGGTACCTAAAGTAAATAGCTAAAATCATGGGTTAAATGTGGAATAAGTGGGAGTTAAGTTTATAAAATGATTAAATTTGTGAGTGGACCACTAATGCATAAATTAATTACATAATAGGGCAGCTGTAACTCCACTAAATCAGCAGAAATAGTCATCTTCTCCAAAACAACCAAAGTTGCCGAATTGAGAGGAAATGAAAAACACCATGGCCATTTTTCATGCAAGCTCTCTTAACCTCCCATTTTCAACTCTAATCCTTTAAGTTCCTTCACAAAAAAATGGTCTACACATTACAAGGAAGATATTGATACAAATTTTGAGAAGTTTGGTGAAGGTTTAACAAGTTACAATTAAAGGTAAGTTTGCATTTTTAAGAATTTCTTTGTTAAAGTTTATGTTCATGTTATGGGTGTTAGTTTGGTGAAGGAAAATTTTGAGTTTGAAGGGTTATTGTTGTTTTCATTTTAGACAGCCATGAGTCACGTTTTTGATGAGGTATTTGTGCATATAATTGATGAGAAATAATGTTAATCATGGTGATTTAGTAACTTAGGGAATTATTTCATGTTTATATGGTGAATTATGCACTTTGATGGAAATTGGTATATGGGACGGCAATGTGATGTTGAAGAATGGTTTGTGGCAGCTTGTGGACACTTGAGTAATGGTATATATTGAAGGAAGTGTGGGCAGAATATTGACCTAGAAAGATTGATGATATGTATGTAAATTAACATTGTAAAGTGTATGTAAAGTTTGTAATGTTTAGGTGTGTTTGTAATGGTACTTAGAGATTGTAATTGTGAATGATTATTGGTGTGTTGAAGGTGATTGGAATCTGCCCAAAATAATGCTAATGTAATGTAGAAAATGCTTTCGGTAATGTGCCAAAACAGTTTGGTAGGTAAGTAAACAAATGGCAAAGGTAAGTGTGTGTTTGAAGTTGGGGTGTGAAATGCATATTGAGGGCAGTGTATATTTTAGCCTATAACCTTGAATGTGTAACCTCAATTGGTATGAGACCAATTTGAGGTGAAACTAGGCACAAAATGTGCCAACTTTCATTGAGAAACCATGCCAAAATTCTGCTTGCAAGGTGACCTAAAAAAATGACCAATTCGGATTAGGTGCAATTAGGACCTGAAAAATGACCAATTGGGCAGCAGTGAGTGTTTAGGCCATAACTCACTCAAACCAGGTCCAATTGACCTGAAATTTTGACCAAGAATAGTTAAGACCCATACCTACAAGTCTTATGAAGACACCAAAGCCCAGAAATGACCATAAGCAAGTCAAACAACTTGCACAAGTTCGGGTCCAAAAACTGGCCGAACCAGAATTGACCAATTTGACCTAAAATTGACCTAAAATGGTACCACTTGACCAGCAATAGTGTAATGACCATAACTTGGTCTACTTAACTCGGATTGACCTGAAATTTTGCCCCGCATGCAATAAGACCTAGATCTACAAGTTTGTAGTTTCGACCGAGACCCGAAAACCGAGGAAACTAGATCGTCTGGTTAGGTCAAACCAGTGTCCCGGAATCCAGCAATTTGCATTAAAGTGCACTAAGCAAGGAAATGACTTTGGTAAAACATACCAAACCTAAAACCCTATCGAATGTGACATATTAACGACACTAAAACCTAATTTACCTAAAACGCAATGAGGGTCGGTATATTAGGTGATTAAGTGAATAATTGAGTTCAGTGCATTATTTACCAAACACCATCGATAGAGACAGTTTAATTTAGTACTGAAACACTTCAAATTGTGTTTCTCAGTTAACAAGGACTCAAAGAAAAGGGAAGGAAACACTGAGTCCGGATCGAGGAGATCATCAGAGGTTTGTGCACAACTAGTTTTCAACTGATTTTACTCTGAATAATATTTCATATGATTAATTGTATGTTATTGTTTTAAATTGTGTTTGTGCACAACTAGTTTTTAACTGATTTTGTTTGAATATTTCATATGATTAAATGACATATTTTCTTATGAACTATGTTTAACAGGCATTGGATTTAATTCAATGGTTATTGAAATTGTTATAGTATGTATGACTTCAGCTTTGTGAAATGATATTTCCACCAGTATTAAGCATTGTTATGGATTGAATAAATTATGTTTCGAAAAATTGTGATAGAACATGTTTTGAATTGTAATGGTAATTTTCATAGAAAAATGCAAATTATTATTTGAATTGTGATGAGCATAAAAATTATTGGATATTGGAATTGAATTTGAATCGAATTATATTGTGATTTATGCTCACTAAAAGAATTGTGATATTGTTTTATATCTCACTATAGATGCTTGACTAGGTTATTACCCGTCTCTCTCATTTGTTGAGAAGACAATGGAGTGAGTTGTGTTTCGATTACCATGGTACGTGCACAGGCTTAGATTCTCCTCTGATTTGAGGTTAGATCTAAGTTTATTTTATCGTTATGGCCCTTACGGAAGATTCATTATTGTGATGGTATCATGCACGATGATTCGACCTCCCGACCATAGGAGTTAGAATCGATTCGACCTCCCCGACCATAGGGAGTTAGAATCACATCGAATATGGCCCTTTCGGATTAGTCTTGCATATTAGTGAGATAAAGATTGATTTTTGAGATACAGTATGATTTTTGAGATACAGTATGATTTTTGAGATACAGTATGATTTTTGAGATACATAATGATTTTTGAGATACAGAATGGCTTTTGAATGGTAAGGAATGGTGATTTCAATTATGGTTTATGTATAATTGATTTTGTTGGAATTACTTAAATGGATAGTCATGATTTGATAAATTGAATTTTGTGCTCCAAGTCATTTATACAAATGATTTACATTATTGGCAATGAATATTTTGAGTTTTGGAATTTGATCGATTCGATTCTCAAATTATTTATCAGAAATTTGTCAATGTATATTGTACTATGTTTTAAATTATAGTTGTGCACCATCGAGTTCACCACTCAATGATAGCTTTGTATGTCGCCGCAGTAAGCAGAGCATAGAGCGATGATTAAGTTGCTTTGAGGATACATTCAGATCACCTCGGGTATATCATAGATATACCCATGTACATAGGTTTTGATGTAAGCATGTAATAATATGTATGTAAATTATTTGAGCAGTTATATAGAAACTCTTGTAAAATATTTTGGTATGTAATTAAATGTAAATTATCGCGAATGTAAATCTGAGATTTCATTTACTTAAATAGTTTTGTATTATATTTCTTGTATCTCAGTCTTTGAAAAATCACTATGGATTTGAATTGAGAAATATGTTGTGTTGAGAAATATATTGGAGTTGAGATTTGCAAATACATATTGAAGTGCTTTTTACAGGTTTTCTGAAGAACTGTTTTATCCAAAATACAGATGGCACTCTGCCAAAATTTTTACAGAAACTCCAATTAAGTCAAATGTGTCAGTTTTATCACTTCAGTTCAAAAAGGTTTTTAACACCTGTAAATAGTGCTCACCACTGTAAAAGAAGTAAGAAAAGTTTTGAAAATCCCTTGTAGTGTATTTAATGGGTTATCAGTAGACGGAGTTGGTAATTCATTAGGTATACTACGGGATCATGTTATGCCTTACAGAGGGGTAGGGTGTGACAATGAACGAAAATTATTTCAAAATCCTTTGTAGTATATTTAATGGGTTATCGGTAGGCGAAGTACGGTAATTCATTAGGTGTACTACAGGAGCATGTTACATCTTACGAGGAGTAGGTTGTGACATGAGAAACATAATTTGAAGTGTTTCAGTACTCATTTAAACCGTTTCTAACAATAAGGCTTAATACTTAATTTATTGAATTCTATTATTTCCTTTAGTCAACCTAAAATGTTGACCCTCGATGCACTCTAAGTGAATTAGGTTTTAATGTTACCAAAATGTCACATTTTATGGCCTTTTAGTGTTGGTACATGTTACCCAATTCATTTTCATGTATAGTGCATTTTATTGCAATTTGTCGGATTCCAGTATACTAATTTGACCTAGCCGGATGACCTAGTTCCCTCAGTTTTTGGGTTTTGGTCAAAACTACAAACTTGTAGATCTATGTCTTATTGCACGCAGGGCAAAATTTCAGGTCATTCTGAGTTATGTAGACTAAGTTATGGTCAATCTACCCATACTGGTCACAATGCATCAAAATGGTCACTTTAGGTCATTTTTAGGTCACTTTTGGTTCGGCTAGTTTTTGGACCAGAACTTGTGCAAGCCTTTTGGCTTGGTTCTGGCCATTTTTGGGCTTTGGTGTCCTCATAGGAATTGTAGATATATGTCTCAACTATTCATGGTAAAAATTTCAGGTCAATTGGACCTGTTTTGAGTGAGTTATGGCCAAAACACTAACTGCTGCCCAAATAGTCAATTTTCAGGCTTTCAATTCACTAATCCAGATTTGGTCATTTTTCAAGTCACCTTCCAAGCAGAATTTTGGTAAGCTTCCTTCATGAAAGTTGGCACATTTTGTGCCTAGTTTGTCACACCTTACCCCTCTGTAAGGCATAACATGATCCCGTAGAATACTTAATGAACTACCGTACTTCATCTACCGATAACTCATTAAGTACCCTACAAGGGATTTTAAAACAATTTTCTTATTTTTGGTAAGTGGTGAGCATTTTCTAATAAGTATTTAAAACATTTAGTTGAAATTAAAAACTAGTTAAAACTTTTGGCCCATTTTATTTTTTCGCAAATTTTATAAAAATTTTGACAGAGTTTCGTTTATATTTTGAGAAAACAGTTCTTCAAATACCTGTAAAAAGCACTTCCAAAAATTTTCTCAACCACTACTTCAATTTCATAATCAATCTCAACAATTTCTCAAATCTCAAAATTCAACGGTCAACATTTCTCAAATTTCTAAAATTCAATTATCAGTAAAATAATATCTATCAATCTCATTCAAATTAAAATAAAAATTTCCATTCATTAAAGACAAACAATCTATATATACATCATACTAAAATCTACATTGGGAAAATCCAAACTAAATTTTAGTACAACTTTATATAAAATTTGTACAAGCTGCTCAAGACTGAATTTACATGTCCATATATTTATGTGCAATACATACATCAAAAGAAATATTTACAGTCAAGGTATAAATTATACCCGATAACTTCAAGCTGATAAATCCTCAATCCTCAGCAGCTCAGTCTGCTGCTCCTCTAGTCTCTATATCTGCGACAGCAATAAAAGCTATCGCTGAGTACTAGAACTCAGTAGTGCACAACATACTAAAATAATCTTTATGCAGAACTTAAATCACATTTATTCAAAAATTTGATTGAACATGAGAATTAAATACAAATCATGCATTATGAGATTTTAATCCCAAACAATTTCATTTTGAAGTATCAAATCACATTTCATAAAACCCACAGTTAGATCATGCCATTTCAAAACAAATAGAATCTCAATAGCCAGAGGCTAAAAAGAAATCACATCACAAGGCTAGCTAGCTCAAATATATGGATATCCATTCACATCCTCTTCTACTGGCACACCTCAACACTTCTCCAGAGAAGGAATCAAAATTCGAAACTAATTACCCCCACTAGTCGTGCTAGTGAGGTGTTCAAATATATGGTCATGACACTGTGGTTTCAAAACTTATCTTAACAATTTGCTAAACACTGTCATTTCAAATATACACAATTAACCTTCCACAATTTAAATCAAAGCATCATAAAAATTGTCATAATTCACTGATTCAAATTATTCAAAACAATATGCAGAAATAATTTACAAAAGTTATATGTTGTGCACAAACCTCAAACGAGTCGCCTCTTAGCCTTGACTCGATTCTTCAGGTTCTTTCCCGGTGTTCTTTTCAACTGAAACACACAATTTCATAGTGTTTTAGTACCATAACTTAGCATAAATCCAAAAATAAATTTAACTTCACTTTTACCTAGCTCTAACGTGTTAAACTCGACGTTCTTAAAATTTTGTGTTTCGAGTTACTATTCACTATACTATTCAAGTCAAATTATTGACTTTCTAAGGCTTAATAGGTATGGGAATTCCAACTTTACCCACATACCTCGTTTTGGTCACCAAACTTGTTGGTTTTGATCATTTTCTGAACACTTAAGTCTTTTAGGCAAAATGGTCAATTTTTAGTTTTGGAGTCCTAAGTTGCACTATTTCATTGGTCCTTTTACTGTTGGAATTTGGCAAAACTTTCTTCATAGAAAATGTTCCCTATTGTCTTAAGTTTATTCTCCTTTTTGAATCACCCCAATTGGAGTTTTGTAGCTCAAGTTATGTCCAAAATACGGTTACTGTTCATGCTGCAGATTTTAGTTCTGGCAGATTTATTGATCCAACTTTTTTCAGCAATTTGATCAAGTTAAGCCCATAATTTGGTCTAATGTTCTTCATATGAAATGTTCTACTATGTCCTAGGTTTCCATTGGTTCAAGAATTGCTTAAATCGGAGTTTTCTAGAGAGAGTTATAGCCATTGAAACTTTACTATTTATATGGTAAATCTGCAGTTCTGCAGGTTCAGGTCACCAAATTTGCTCAGTAATTTGATTAGGTTAATGGCATAATTTGGGTTGGTATTCTTCATGAAAGTTTTAGATCTATATCTCATCTAACCACTGGTAAAATTTCAGGTCATTTAGACCTGCCTAGCTCAAGTTATAGCCAAATGAACAAACACTATTCATTTGGTCAGTTTGTACAGAGGCAGACTGTGATTTTTCAACTTTGGTTAATTTGTTTACTAGGTTTTAGTCACTTTTTAGGCATGCTTCCTAAATGAAAATTTTGTCATTTAGTGCCTATTTTCATTCCCAATTGGTCTCATATCAATTGGACTTGTAAAATTCCATTTTTGGTCCCTCAAAGTTGACTTTTGGTCATGGTGCATACCCAATCCGAATTTGGCTTTGATTCAAATACTTCTAACACACTTAATTAGGTCACAAATGGCCATTTCTCACTTTACATTAGGTCAAAAACACCATTTACAAGTTTCTCACATTTTTTGTCTCGAAGCCCTAATGTCCAAAACCCTAAGTTTGTCCAATCTTCACAATTCATGTAATATAATTATACAATTCACATATCTAACATCTATTCACCAAGATTTCATGTTTAACCTAACTAAATACCATCAAAACCTTAGGGCTCCATGGCTGCCACATTCTCTCTTCCTTTATTTAAGCATGATTTCCTTTATTTCTAATGCAATTTCACCACACATAAACTTAAATTCATGAATTCAATAAGAATTTAAACTTGAAATTGCACTTACCTCAACTTGAATTTGAATTCTCTAATTTCCCTCTTCTTTTCTTCTTTCTTTGATGACCAAGCTTCTTCTTAAGTGACTAAATCAAGTTTTTGTGAAGCAAGTATGGAAGGATTTGAGGTTTAATGGTGGTTTCAAAGCTTGAAGCAAGCTTTAATGGAGGTTTGCAATGGTGAGGGAAAGAGAAGGATGGAGGCGGCAACTTTGGGAGTGAAGACCAATTGATTTTTTTTTTCTTTTCCTTTCTTTTTTTATATCTTATGAAAGACCACAATTCATTTTAATTAATTTATAAATTATGGGATTTATGGCATCATGCATGATGTCATATCCCTACACCTTTTTAAATTTTTCATTTTCTCTTTTTTTTTATTAGTTCTTTAATTTAATTCTCGATCCCAAAGTTTTCTTTTCTCCGATTTATTTGACAGTTAGGTCAGGAGTCAGCTCTCGGGGTCAATTGACCAAATTGCCCCTCGCCGATTCATCCTGGTTTGCAATTAATTCCATATTTCTTTCGGCTTTCTGACCTAATTATTTGACTGGCTTAACAGTTCTTTTTCGTGATTTTCTCTTTTCTACTGTGTTTGTAATGGTCCTAAGGACCGCAGCGTCACATTTTACAGTTCGAAATTTGAGTTTAAAACGACTTCGCAGACCTTCCCGAGAAGGTCACCCATCGCTGTGACTCTCAGCTCGTTTAACTTCTTATGTTCTGTTTTTCTTATTTATACTTAACTAATTGGCAATTACTAATTTTTTGTGTTTAAGGCTTATCTAGTTGTCTTAAGTATGATTCTAATCTCCTTAATTATCCGGATCGACTCCGGTCACCGGAACAGTGAAATATACCAGGCTATGCAAACGGGGGTGTTACAATTCTCCCCCCCTTAAATAAATTTCATCTCGAAATTTTACCTAGTATCAATCTCTGAACAGCTGTGGGTGCTGTCTCCTCATGTCCTCCTCTCGTTCCCAAGTAGCCTCCTGGCCCAAATGATGGTTCCACAGCACTTTTACCAACGGTATTTGCTTGTTTCATAGCTGCTTTAACTTATAAGCCAAAATCACTATGGGTTCTTCTTCATATGTGAGGTCTGGATTCACTTCGATTTCCTCTACTGGTAGTACATGAGATGGGTCTGATCGATACCTCCTCAACATAGACACATGAAAAACATTATGTATCTTCTCTAACTCTGGAGGTAGTGCCAAACGATATGCCAAAGGACCCACTCTTTCTAGAACCTCATATGGCGCGATAAAACGAGGACTCAGTTTCCCCTTTCTACCGAATCTCATAATTCTCTTCCAAGGAGAAGCCTTAAGGAATACTTTCTCACCCACTGCATACTCAATATCCCTTCTCTTCAGATCAATGTAGGACTTCTGACAGTCTGATGCAGTCTTAAGTCGATCTCTGATCATCCTGATTTTCTCTTCAGTCTGCTGAACAATTTCGGGTCCAATCATCTTTCTTTCACCCACGTGATCCCAACACAATGGGGTTTTACATTTTCTGCCATACAAAGCTTCATATGGAGGCATCCCAATGCTTGATTGGTAGCTGTTATTATAAGCAAACTCAATCAAAGGCAAGTGTGTATCCCAACTGCCCTCAAATTCAATCACACAAGCCCGTAGCATGTGCTCCAAGATCTGAATTACCCTCTCAGACTGGCCATCTGTCTGTGGGTGGAATGCAGTACTGAAGTTCAATCTAGTTCCTAGGGCTCTCTGAAGACTACCCCAGAATCTAGACGTGAACCTAGGATCTCTGTCTGATACGATGGATACTGGCACTCCATGCAGTCTCACAATCTCATCAATGTACAACTTGGCCAATCTTTCCAAACTGTAGTCCATCCGAACTGGCAGAAAATGAGTAGACTTGGTCAATCTGTCAACAGTGACCCAAACTGCATCATGACTCTTCTGTGTCCTCGGAAGTCCCATCACAAAATCCATTGTTATTCTCTTCCATTTCCATTCTGGTACTGGTAGTGGATGTAACAACCAAGCGGGTACTTGATGCTCTGCCTTCACTTGCTGACAAGTTAGGCATTTGGAAACAAACTCCGCCACATCTCTCTTCATACCCATCCACCAGTAATGCTCCTTTAGCCCTCTATACATTTTTATGCCACCAGGGTGCGTGGCAAAAGGAGACTCATGTGCTTCCTTCAAAATGATCTGCCTCAATTCAACATCATTAGGAACACACATTTTGCCCTGGTATAGCAATAGACCATCGTTTCTTATTGAGAATTCTAGTTTCTTGCCCTGCCGGACTTCTTCCAACAGCTTCTGATACCTTTCATCATTCTGAGCAGCCATTCTGATTTGATCAATCAACACTGGTTATACATGCCATGCAACTGTTGTCTGCCCATCATCATTAATCTCTAAGCTGGCATGCAATGATCTTAACTCATGTACCAAAGACAAAGGAGTAACCCGTAGACTTGCCATAGTCTTGCGACTTAAGGTGTCAGCCACAACATTAGCTTTCCCTGGCTAATAGTCTATTAGACAATCATAGTCTTTTATTAACTCTAACCATCTCCTCTGTCTCAAATTTAGCTCTTTATGGGTGCCTAAATACTTCAAACTCTTATGATCTGTGTAGATGTAACACTTTTCCCCATACCAATAATGTTTCTAGATCTTAAGAGCAAACATAATAGCTGCAAGCTCCAAATCATGTGTTGGATAATTCCTCTCATGAGGTTTCAGCTGGCGTGATGCATAGACAATGACATTTCGATCGTGTATCAATACACAACCTAACCCATTGTAAGAAGCATCACTATAAACTATATATTCTTTACCCGGAGTAGATAAAGTCAGGATTGGAGCTTCAGTTAAGCATTTCTTCAATTCATCAAAACTCTGTTGGCATTTTTTCGTCCACTGAAATTTTACATCTTTTCGGAGTAGCTTAGTTAATGGAGATGCCAACATGGAGAATCCCTTCACAAATCTACGGTGGTATCCAGCTAAACCCAGAAAACTGTGAATCTATGTGACATTTCTAGGTGGCCTCCAATTAAGAACAACTTCAATCTTACTTGGATCTACCTTGATGCCTTCTTCTGATACTACATGCCCTAAGAAAGATATTTTCTTCAGTTAAAATTCACACTTCGACAATTTGGCGTATAGCTGTTTCTCCCTCAAAGTCTGCAATACAATCCGTAGATGTCTATCATGCTCTTCTACATTCCTTGAATTGAGCAATATATCATCAATGAATACCACAACAAACTGATCGAGGTATGGTCTGAAGATAGTGTTCATCAGATCCATAAAAGCAGTCGGAGCATTAGTTAACCCGAATGGCATAACCAAAAAGTCATAATGGCCATAACGGGTTCTGATGGAAGTTTTAGGAATACTCTGCTCTTGTACTTTCAGCTGATAATAACCTGATCTCAGGTCAATTTTGAAGAACACAGCTGCACCCCTCAACTGATCAAACAAGTCATCAATGCGGGGCAATGGATATCTATTCTTTATTATCACCTTATTCAACTATCGATAATCAATACACAAATGGAAAGTGCCATCTTTCTTCTTCACAAACAACGCTGGCGCTCCCCAAGGTGACACACTAGGGCGGATAAAGCCCTTGTCAAGCAATTCTTGCAACTGCACTTTTAACTCTTTCAATTCTGCAGGTGCCATTCTATATGGCGTTATGGAGATTGGGTCCACACTAGGCATAACATCAATCTCAAACTGTACCTCTCTTTCTGGAGGTAATCCTGGCAATTCATCAGGAAACACATTCAGAAAGTCACATACGAGGGGATGTCCTCGATCTTTGGACTCCCCACTTGGGTGTCTATCACATGTGCCAAGTATGCTTCACACCCCTTTCTGATCATGCTTCTAGCTAGTGCAGCCGAAATGATGTTTGATGGCAGTAAATGCCTCTCCCCATGTATTACCACATCACCGTACAGAGGGAGACCAAAAGTGACTGTATTCTGTCTATAGTCAATCATGGCGTGATGCCTGGCTAACTAATCCATGCCCAAGATGATATCATACTCTCTGAAGGGCATTTCAATCAAGTCTGGCAGGAAAACATGTCTTTGGATCACCAAAGGACAGTCTCTATAAATTCTGTTGACCCGGACCTCTTGTCCTAAAGTACTAGTTACTAGCACCTCAAAACCCATTTGTACACATGGAACAGCAAGTGAACTGACTATGCTAGCACTAACATATGAATGGGTTGAACCCGGATCAAACAATACAAATACTTCTTGATCAGAGATAGAGAATGTACCAGCTACCACATTGGAAATCTCAACCTCTTCTCGCTGTCTCATTGAATAAACTCTGGCTGAAGCAATTCCTTGTGCTGATTGACCAATCGTGCCTCGATCGCTGGCAAAGGCTCTACCTCTACCGCCTCTTCCTCTCGCTAACCGATCGTGGAACTCTGGGAGCAGGACTCTGAATAGATCCCTCGGTAGTAGTAGGAGCTGGACCATATCTCAGAAACAGAGTACTAGTGTAGTCTTTAGCTATATGGCCCTTGCCTCCACAGTTAGAGCAGGCTCAAGTGGCCCAATAACATTCCCCCCCCCCCCCATGAATCTTGCCACAAGTCTCACAGGGGCGGGCAGAATGTGAACCCCTGCTTGACTGCTGACCAGACCTAGGGAGTCTTTGTTTGGAAAATCTGCCTCTACCAATCTGTCACCTCGATCCCTGCTGGGTCCACTAAACTTCTTCTTCTTCCCATAAGTCCCACCAGAACTCTGTTCAATTGATTTTTCCCCCTTTGTCTTTCTCTGAATTTTCTTTTATGGGGGTTGCTTCTGATTTAATTTTCTCCAGCTCAAGTGCTTGAGACATGAGCTCTGAGAAGTTGCTGTGTTGAAATCCCACAACTTGTATCCTTATGCTGGGCTTCAAACCCATCTCAAATCTCTTGCACCTTGCCTTGCTGGTGGAAAGGAGACTCCTAGCATAATGACTTAAGCGGGAAAACTCCCTCTCATACTCTGCCACTGTTCTGTTGCCTTGTTTTAGACTCAGAAACTCTTGTAACTTCTGATCAACATATGCATCTAGGATGTATTTATGTCTGAACTCTCTGATGAAGTCATCCCAGGTCAGCACTGGTGGTTCAGCTAAGCTGTGGGGAATGGTCTTCCACCAATCATACGCATCCCCTTACAGTAGCGACACGGAATACTCAAACTTTAATTCATCTTGGCAATGCAGCTTCTTAAATACTATGTCCATTCTTTCAAGCCATTGCTCTACCTCTAAAGGGTCCACTATACCCTTAAATTCTGCAGCCCCATACTTCAATAACTTATCATACTGTCTGGCTGGAGGCAGTGGTTGTGCCACAGGTATCTGGGGTGGAGCTTGAGCAGGCATGCCCCCAGCCATTTGTTGAAACATCGCAGCCATCTGCTATGCAAACTGTGCAGGAAACTGTAGCATTTGTGAGGCTAGTGCCACCTTGCGCCTCAGCTTCAACAGACTGCTCAACTGAGCGATCCCCTTCTTCCATTTCAGTCTGAAGTTAGGGCCTCTCCTGAACAAGTAACACATAGAGATTTCCCTCCATTAGTTCATATTTATGATGTAATGCACTGTATGTAACAAATATGGACATTGAGCAGTTGTACTTAACAAAGAAAGACACAAATTCTCAAGTTAAAACATACTTCAAAAATTTTGCTCTGATACCACTAAAACATGTCACACCTTACCCCTCTGTAAGGCATAACATGATCCCGTAGGATACCTAATGAACTACCGCACTTCATCTACCGATAACTCATTAAGTACCCTTCAAGGGATTTTAAAACAATTTTCTTATTTTTGGTAAGTGGTGAGCATTTTCTAATAAGTATTTCAAACATTTAATTGAAATTAAAAACTAGTTAAAACTTTTGCCCATTTTATTTTTTCGCAAATTTTATAAAAATTTTGACAGAGTTCCGTTTATATTTTGAGAAAACAGTTCTTCAAATACCTGTAAAAAGCACTTCCAAAAATTTTCTCAACCACTACTTCAATTTCACAATCAATCTCAACAATTTCTCAAATCTCAAAATTCAATGGTTAACATTTCTCAAATTTCTAAAATTCGATCATCAGTAAAATAATATCTATCAATCTCATTCAAATTAAAATAAAAATTTCCATTCATTAAAGACAAACAATCTATATATACATCATACTAAAATCTAAATTGAGAAAATCCAAACTAAATTTTAGTATAACTTTATATAAACTTTGTACAAGCTGCTCAAGACCGAATTTACATGTCCATATATTTATGTGCAATACATACATCAAAAGAAATATTTACAGTCAAGGTATAAATTATACCCGATAACTTCAAGCTGATAAATCCTCAATCCTCAGCAGCTCAATCTGCTGCTTCTCTAGTCTCTATATCTGCGACAGCAATAAAAGCTATCGCTGAGTACTAGGACTCAGTGGTGCACAACATACTAAAATAATCTTTATGCAGAACTTAAATCACATTTATTCAAAAATTTGATTGAACATGAGAATTAAATACAAATCATGCATTATGAGATTTTAATCCCAAACAATTTCATTTTGAAGTATCAAATCACATTTCATAAAACCCACAGTTAGATCATGCCATTCGAAACAAATAGAATCTTAATAGCCAAAGGCTAAAGAGAAATCACATCACAAGGCTAGCTAGCTCAAATATATGGATATCCATTCACATCCTCTTCTACTGGCACACCTCAACACTTCTCCAGAGAAGAATCAAAATTCGAAACTAATTACCCCCACTAGTCGTGCTAGTGAGGTGTTCAAATATGTGGTCATGACACTGTGGTTTCAAAACTTATCTTAATAATTTGCTAAACATTGTCATTTCAAATATACACAATTAACCTTCCACAATTTAAATCAAAGCATCATAAAAATTGTCATAATTCACTGATTCAAATTATTCAAAACAATATGCAGAAATAATTTACAAAAGTTATATGTTGTGCACAAACCTTAAACGAGTCACCTCTTGGCCTTGACTCGATTCTTCGGGTTCTTTCTCGGTGTTCTTTTCAACTGAAACACATAATTTCATAGTATTTCAGTACCATAACTTAGCATAAATCCAAAAATAAATTTAACTTCACTTTTACCTAGCTCTAACGTGTTAAACTCGACGTTCTTGAAATTTTGTGTTTCGGGTTACTATTCACTACACTATTCAAGTCAAATTATTAACTTTCTAAGGCTTAATAGGTATGGGAATTCCAACTTTACCCACATACCACATTTTGGTCACCAAACTTGTTGGTTTTGGTCATTTTCTCAACACTTAAGTCTTTTAGGCAAAAATGTCAATTTTCAGTTTTAGAGTCCTAAGTTGCACGATTTCATTGGTCCTTTTACTGTTGGAATTTGGCAAAACTTTCTTCATAGAAAATGTTCCCTATTGTCTTAAGTTTATTCTCCTTTTTGAATCACCCCAATTGGAGTTTTGTAGCTCAAGTTATGTCCAAAATACGGTTACTGTTTATGCTACAGATTTTAGTTATGGCAGATTTATTGATCCAACTTCGTTCAGCAATTTGATCAAGTTAAGTCCATAATTTGGTCTAATTTCCTTCATATGAAATGTTCTATTATGTCTTAGATTTCCATCGGTTCAAGAATCGCTTAAATAAGAGTTTTCTAGAGAGAGTTATAGCCATTGAAACTTTACTATTTATATGGTAAATCTGCAGTTTTGCAGGTTCAGGTCACCAACTTTGCTCAGTAATTTGATTGGGTTAATGGCATAATTTGGGTTGGTGTTCTTCATGAAAGTTTTAGATCTATATCTCATCTAAACACTGGTAAAACTTCAGGTCATTTAGACCTGCCTAGCTCGAGTTATAGCCAAATGAACAAACACTGTTCATTTGGTCAGTTTGTACAGAGGCAGACTGTGATTTTTCAACTTTGGTCAATTTGTTCACTAGGTTTTAGTCACTTTTTGGGCATGCTTCCTAAATACAAATTGTGTCATTTAGTGCCTATTTTCATTCCCAATTGGTCCCATATCAATTGGACTTGTAAAATTCCATTTTTGGTCCTCAAAGTTGACTTTTGGTCATGGTGCATACCCAATTCGAATTTGGCTTTGATTCAAATACTTCTAACACACTTAATTAGGTCACAAATGACAATTTCTCACTTTACATTAGGTCAAAAACACCATTTACAAGTTTCTCACATTTTTGGTCTCCAAACCCTAATGTCCAAAACCCTAAGTTTGTCCAATCTTCACAATTCATGTAATATAATTATACAATTCACATATCTAACATCTATTCACCAAGATTTCATGTTTAACCTAACTAAATACCATCAAAACCTTAGGGTTCCATGGCTGCCACATTCTCTCTTCCTTTATTTAAGCATGATTTCCTTTATTTCTAATGCAATTTCACCACACATAAACTTAAATTCATGAATTCAATAAGAATTTAAACTTGAAATTGCACTTACCTCAACCTGAATTTGAATTCTCTAATTTTCCTCTTCTTTTCTTCTTTCTTTGATGACCAAGCTTCTTCTTAAGTGACTAAATCAAGTTTTTGTGAAGCAAGTATAGAAGAATTTGAGGTTTAATGGTGGTTTCAAAGCTTGAAGCAAGCTTTAATGGAGGTATGCAATGGTGAGGGAGAGAGAAGGATGGAGGCGGCAACTTTGGGAGAGAAGACCAATTGATTTTTTTTTCTTTTCCTTTCTTTTTTTTATGTCTTATGAAAGACCAAAATTCATTTTAATTAATTTATAAATTATGGGATTTATGGCATCATGCATGATGTCATATCCCTACACCTTTTTAACTTTTTCATTTTCTCTTTTTTTTTTATTAGTTCTTTAATTTAATTCTCGATCCCGAAGTTTTCTTTTCTCCGATTTTATTTGACAGTTAGGTCAGGAGTCAGCTCTCAAGGTCAATTGACCAAATTGGCCCTCACCGGTTCATCCCGGTTTGCAATTAATTCCATATTTCTTCCGGCTTTCTGACCTAATTATTTGACTGGCTTAACAGTTCTTTTTCATGATTTTCTCTTTTCCACTGTGTTCGTAATGGTCCTAAGGACAGCAACGTCACATTTTACGGTTCGAAATTTGAGTTTAAAATGATTTCGCAGTCCTTCCCGAGAAGGTCATCCATCACTGTGACTCTCGGCTCGTTTAACTTCTTATGTTCTGTTTTTCTTATTTATACTTAACTAATTGGCAATTACTAATTATTTGTGTTTAAGGCTTATCTAGTTGTCTTAAGTATGATTCTAATCCCCTTAATTGTTAGGACCGACTCCGATCACCGGAACAGTGAAATATACCAGGCTATGCAAATGGGGGTGTCACATAGTTTCACCTCCAATTGGTCTCATACCAATTGGAGTCACACACTTAAGGTTTCTAGCCAAAACTTACACTGCCCTATACACACTCTTCATCACATACCAAAGGACACATTCAACACTTACCAAGTTATTTCCTTCATGCCATTTCTGTTTTATATCATAACATAAACACATTTAGCAACTCATTTTTGGTCAGTTTGGCAGCTTATAACCACACTCAATATACACATTATAGTCTAGAATTTTCTAAGTCTAATTACAAACAATTTAACCATGTAACATAGCTCATTTACATGTCTATACTCAAACCTTTATATGCATATACATGCTGCCATAATAAGCACCATAATTCAATAATATAATTCCATAAACCAAACTATGAAACAACATATTTTGGTCTACACTTCAAGTTTGCTGAATTGTACATTTCCTTCCATTAGTTTCCAAGCTTCCAAAATCAAGTGTACTATCACATACATCTAGTATACATTATCCAATTTATTCTTATACACATAAATACTTACATCAACACTTTAATCTGCCATTTACATGCAAGGATAAACTGCTCTCAATGAAGTTCCATGGCTGCAAAAAATGTACCTCTCCCTTAACTCATCAAACTTCAAAAATCCTTTCACAATTCAACTACCCATAACATCCATGCAAGGTTTAATGAAACAAGCATAAAAAAAAACATACTTACCACTTTTGAAATTCTTCAAAACCTCACCAAAACTTGATTTTCTTGCTGCCTATCTACTGCCCAAGTTGTGTAGAACAATTTTAGTGAAGGAATCAAGTGGAAAAATGGCTTGGATCATGGGAAATGGAAGCTTGGCCATGGACGGCCATGGAGGATTTTCTCAAGAAAATTTTCAGCTGGTTTTTTGGGAGGGTTGAAGAAGATGAAGTTTCTATCCAAATGAAGGTGTAGTGGTCCACTTAAGTTGTAACACCCCTCACCCGACTACAGTGTAGCCGAGCAAGGCATGCTACAATCGGTGCCGGAGCACCTTAACTTATCTTACTTTATTTTTTTAAAATAATTTTGAATTCATTTAATTTAATATCAATTATTTTTCGACGGAGAAACCAGCGGAGTTTCCCCTATTTTATTATCGTTTGGCGTATTTCAATATTCACCTGTTTGAAATTCAACAATATTTCTAAAATAAAATCTTATCCATGCTAATCATAATTATCTCATCAATTCGAATATCCTCTATATAATTCAATTTCATATTCATTTCCATTCATTCTCAACTCATATATGATAATTTTCAATCATCATTAATTTACATGATATACAATTTAATTACATATGAAATAATCAATTTATAAATTTACATCACATTAATATTACTTAAGAATTCTTAATTTACATTACAACATATGAATTACAACATACAAAATATTTATAGCATACAAAATACATAAAGTGATATACATGAGACCTAGTTACATGCATTGCTGAGGAGGTGACAACCTTTGACACTCTGCAGATCTAGACTCTCAAAATTCCCAGTCAAACGTCCATTGGGTTCTAGCTTCAGTACCTGCGCGAGGAAATAATTCCATCGCGCTAAGCATTGCTGCTTAGTGGTGCAATAATATAACAAGGAAATAATATACAAATAAAGATAAAAATAAAACATAATTCAAATAATTAAGATTTATTTATACTTCACATGTGGTTTCTAAAATTTAATATGTTTTATCCTAATTTAGTCTTTTTTGAAAGTGTTTATTTCGCCAATGTACAGTAATAATGTACAAAGAAAAATGATCTGAAAATAATAAATTTATGCTTATATTATTATATAAGTCACATTTGCAATATTTATTTATGTTATAATTTTCTTTGCTAATCTTTTAGCATTTTCTCTATACTTGCTAGGTTGTCTCAGATTATTTCATAATAAGTAAATTTTGATATCTGTCCAGTTCATTTCGATTCTTTCTAATAAATAACTATCCTAATTTATTTTAGGTCATCTTACTCATTTATTTTGTTTAATTTCTAATATTTTTAATTGCTAATATTCTTAACTTATCTCAATAAATTTCACTGCCCAAGTAACCTATGACAGGCTGACTAAACTGGATAACGGGTCGTTGGCACTGGACACCGCGGTGCCTCGGGCCGTCATACCATGGGACGCAGAACGTCAACCACGTATGCAGTCAGTATGGCTAAAAAGCCATAATAACACATAATCGGGCATAAAAGCCATGAATGTTGGCATAAAGCCATGAATACGGGTGTCACACCTTACCCCTCTGTAAGGCATAACATGATCCCGTAGTATACCTAATGAATTATCAACTCCGTCTACTGATAACCCATTAAATACACTACAAGGGATTTTAAAACTTTTCGTACTTCTTTCACAGTGGTGAGCACTATTTACAGGTGTTAAAAACTTTTGTGAACTGAAGTGATAGAACTAACACATTTGGCTTATTTGGAATTTCTGTAAAAATTTTGGCGGAGTGCCATCTGTATTTTGGATAAAATAGTTCTTCAGAAAACCTGTAAAAAGCACTTCAATATTTTTCCAAATCTCAACTCCAACAAAATTCAACAAAATATTTTTCTCAACTCAATCCACAACAATTTTTTAGTATTTTCAAAGGATGAGATAAAAGAAATATAATACAAATTTTACAAGTCAAAATAACTCATAATTCACATTACAACTTCAATGTACAATTTTAATTTACAACTGCTCAAATAATTTACATACATATTATTACATGCATACATCAGACCTATGTACATGGGTATGTTAGTAGTATGCCCTAGAGCATATCATTTAGTATGTATCTTGTACATATTTTAATTAATAAAAGGCATTTCCACTTTTCCGTTTACATAATATATTTATGTGTAATAGAAAATGTCCATTGATATTTTGTTAGAAATATTATTCTTAAGTTGTTAAGAATATGAGTGACAATATTTCTAGCACAAAGTATCATAAATAGGTTCACAATCGAGGATACTTCATAATAAGGACATGACTTATCCAGAAAGATTGTATTCATGTTTGTTCCCAAGTTATTTATATGAGATATAAATAAGATGGAATGGTGAGTCTCATGCCATATAACAAACATGATAGGCACTTATAAATGATAAGTAGGTCAACCGGTGACACTTATGACAAGCACATGGAGTTTACTCTTGTCAATGTTTTGTCATAAATCATATCAGTGCATATAATCTTTAGACCTGAGATAGCACAGTTATCTTGTATATAGGTAGTTTGAGTTTGATACTGCTTTCATACTTGTACTGTGTATGGGTATATGGGCATGTGTTGGCTCCTATTAGTTATATATGGAGGTAGGTGTTGATCAAGATGGAATCTGTTCCTCTAAGTAAATAGAGATAAAATCCTATGTTCATTTAATTGTTCTTGATGTTTCAAGTTCCTGCCAGACAGATAGATTTATTCGTAAAAGAGTTTCGATGAGAAAATCTTTTAATCAAGAACTGGAATTAAAAGAGAACATAATATTCATAGCAAATGGAGTTTGACATAAACCATGACTCCAACTTGAGTTGGGATTTTGTAACAGAGAGATTCTAGTGCATGGTAACATATGATTATAGGTTCATTTAAGGTAAACCTTATTACTAATTGAGTGGCCATGGCATGCTATGCTAGGTGTTAACCATGGTCTATGAGGTTCATAAAATGATTTAGAGAAATTCATTTATGGTAAGAAAGAGTTCTGATGATATTAAGAGTTGATATCATGTCTCATTGCCAATTAGTGATGAGCCTAGTAAGTCACACACATACACAAGTTATCACCTATTTAAATATGATTTAATTAATTAATTAAAGAGTTTAATTGATTAATTAAATAGATTTGGTTTACAATTAAATTGCAAAGTCCCTAGCATGACTTGAAACCAAATCTAGATTATTGGATGTGTAGTATAAATTAAATTTATATTTAAAGTGTTTAAATATGAATTTAATTAATGAGAAATTAATTAATAGAGATTAATTAATTAATTTATATTTGATATAAATTAATTAGAAGAAGAAAAATAATTATTTTAGGTTAAGAACTCAAAATTAAGACACAGGGGCATTTTGGTCATTTCACAGTGTGACACGTGGCACCATGAGATGGTGACACATGGGATTACACATAAGCTTGCCAAATGTTTTTTTAATCATGTAAGATGATTAAAATCAAGATTAAATATAGGTTTGACACTTGGCACAATGTGATTGGGTCACTTAAACCTAGAGCTAATCAAAGGGTGACATGTGGCAAGGGTTTAATGTGTTAACCTAGCTATTTAAGTGTTGTTATGAAAAGAAAAAGCAACCAGCAGCCACTCCTCTCCTTTGTCACGCCACTTTGAGGGTTTTCATCTATTCTTCTTCATCTCTCATCAATTCAAAGAGATTAGCCATCAATCTCTTGAATTAAGAACGCTAGAAATTGTTTCTAGTGTCCTGTTTACATCTCTAATCTCTTAAAAAGCAGAACTTGAATTTCTAATTAATAGAAAAGGCTTTAGAAGCTGTTCAAGGGCTGCCATAAGTGTTCTTGGTGTGGACAAGCTAGAGGGACAACATCTGGTGTTCTGAAGACGAATCTCAAAGGCGCAGACACGCTGCAGTGCATCAAGAGGTTAGTCTAATCGTTCTTGATTTAATCTAGGGTTCTAAAATTAATCTGATTAATTTTAAAATCTTAAATGGCAAATACAGATCCAAAAACATATTAAAAGAGTTTTAATATGTTGTTTGTCATTGAAATCAAATAGATAAAAATAAATCTTGCATGGTGCATGTGACCCTAGGTGAAAATTTTTGAATTCAATGGTATAAACTTGTGTTTTTCACGCTTCCGTTCCTTCAGGGTATACCTATAATATACCTGGAGCTGGTCTGAAAGTGTCTTCAAAGAAACTTACTCACTACTCTATGCTCTTCTTACCTGTGACAGCATACAAAGCTATCGCTGAGTGGTGAACTCAGTGGTGCACAACTATAATTTAAAACATAGTACAATATACATTGACAAAATTTACAGTAAATAATTTGGAAATCTGAATACTCATCAAATTCCAAAACTCAAAATATTCATTGCCAATAATGTAAATCATTTGTATAAATGACTTTGATCACAAAATTCAATTTATCAAATCATGACTAACCATTTAAGTAATTCCAACAAAATCAATTATACATAAACCATAGTTGAAATCACAATTCTTTACCATTCAAAAGCCATTCTGTATCTCAAAAATCATTATGTATCTCAAAAATCAATCTTTATCTCAAAAACATGTTGTATCTCAAAAACCACGCTGTAGCTCAAAAACCATGCTGTATCTCACAAATCATTCTTTATCTCACTAACTATGCAAGACTAATCCGATAGGGCCATCTTCGATGTGATTCTAACTCCCTATGGTCGGGGAGGTCGAATCATCGTGCTGTTAGTAGTATGCCCTAGAGCATATCATTTAGTATGTATCTTGTACATATTTTTAATAATAAAAGGCATTTCCACTTTTCCGTTTACATAATATATTTATGTGTAATAGAAAAGGTCCATTGATATTTTGTTAGAAATATTATTCTTAAGTTGTTAAGAATATGAGTGACAATATTTCTAGCACAAAGTATCATAAATAGGTTCACAATCGAGGATACTTCATAATAAGGACATGACTTATCCAGAAAGATTGTATTCATGTTTGTTCCCAAGTTATTTATATGAGATATAAATAAGATGGAATGGTGAGTCTCATGCCATATAACAAACATGATAGGCACTTATAAATGATAAGTAGGCCGAACCAGTGACACTTATGACAAGCACATGGAGTTTACTCTTGTCAATGTTTTGTCATAAATCATATCAGTGCATATAATCTTTAGACCTGAGATAGCACAGTTATCTTGTATATAGGTAGTTTGAGTTTGATACTGCTTTAATACTTGTACTATTTATGGGTATATGGGCATGTGTTGGCTTCTGCTAGTTATATATGGAGGTAGGTGTTGATCAAGATGGAATCTGTTCCTCTAAGTAAATAGAGATAAAATCCTATGTTCATTTAATTGTTCTTGATGTTTCAAGTTCCTGGCCAGGACAGATAGATTTATTCAGAAAAGAGTTTCTGATGAGAAAAATCTTTTAATCAAGAACTGGAATTAAAAGAGAACAAAATATTCATAGCAAATGGAGTTTGACATAAACCATGACTCCAGCTTGAGTTGGGATTTTGTAACAGAGAGATTCTATTGCATGGTAACATATGATTATAGGTTCATTTAAGGTAAATCTTATTACTAATTGGGTGGCCATGGCATGCTATGCTAGGTGTTAACCATGGTCTATGAGATTCATAAAATGATTTAGAGAAATTATTTATGGTAAGAAAGAGTTCTGATGATATTAAGAGTTGATATCATGTCTCATTGCCAATTAGTGATGAGCCTAGTAAGTCACACACATACACAAGTTATCACCTATTTAAATATGATTTAATTAATTAATTAAAGAGTTTAATTGATTAATTAAATAGATTTGGTTTGCAATAAAATTGCAAAGTCCCTAGCATGACTTGAAACCAAATCTAGATTATTGGATGTGTAGTATAAATTAAATTTATATTTAAAGTGTTTAAATATGAATTTAATTGATGAGAAATTAATTAATAGAGATTAATTAATTAATTTATATTTGATATAAATTAATTAGAAGAAGAAAATAATTATTTTGGGTTAAGAACTCAAAATTAAGACAGGGCATTTTGGTCATTTTGCGGTGTGACACGTGGCACCATGAGATGGTGACACATGGCATAACACATAAGCTTGCCAAATATTTTTAATCATGTAAGATGATTAAAATCAAGATTAAATATAGGTTTGACACTTGGCACAATGTGATTGGGTCACTTAAACCTAGAGCTAATCAAAAGGTGACATGTGGCTAGGGTTTAATGTGTAAACCTAGCTATTTAAGTGGGGTTATGAAAAGAAAACACAACCAGCAGCCTCTCCTCTCATATGTCACGCCACTTTGAGCCTCTCCAGCTATTTCTCTTCATCTCTCATCAATTCAAAGAGATTAGCCATCAATCTCTTGAATTAAGAACACTAGAAATTGTTTCTAGTGTCCTGTTTGCATCTCTAATCTCTTAAAAGGCAGAACTTGAATTTCTAATTAATAGAAAAGGCTTTAGAAGCTGTTCAAGGGCTGCCATAGGTGTTCTTGTTGTGGACAAGCTAGAGGGACAACATCCGTGTCCTCAAGACGAATCTCAAAGGCGCATACGCTGCAAGACATCAAGAGGTTAGTGTAATCGTTCTTGATTTAATCTAGGGTTCTAAAATTAATCTGATTAATTTTAAAATCTTAAATGGCAAATACAGATCCAAAAACATATTAAAAGAGTTTTAATATGTTGCTTATCATTGAAATCAAATAGATAAAAATAAATCTTGCATGGTGCTTGTGACCCTAGGTGAAAATTTTTGAATTCAATGGTATAATCTTGTGTTTTTCACGCCTGCCTTCAATTGGTATCAGAGCCACTATATTTGCCATTTAGATTGTTGATTATATAATTTAATTGTGTGTTTGATTATGAGATCAAGAGATTCATTGCTGGTTGGATCATGAGATGTGGCGTCACACATGGAGAAGCCACCATTGGTGGCGGCAACAATGGTTCCATGGGTGGTTCAAGGTTTGGCTTTTAATTCTGCAATTGTTGTATGATCTAAGGCCTATTCTTTGACTAATTAAAGTGTTTAATTAGTTGTTTTAATCACACAATTAAATTATGATTCAAATCAGAATTTTAAAAATTGTTTGAATGTGATTCAAATCTGAATTTTAAAAGTTGTTTGAATGTGATTCAAATCTGAATTTTTAAAGTTGTTTGAATCATATTTAAATCTGATTTTTTAAAATTGATTCAATAAAATTCAGATCTGATTTTTTAAAAATATTTGAATGTGATTCAAATCTGATTTTTTAAAAATGTTTGAATGTGATTCAAATCTGAATTTTTGAAGTTGTTTGAATGTGATTCAAATCTGAATTTTTAAATTTGTTTGAATGAGATTCAAATCTGAATTTTTAAATTTATTTGAATCATATTCAAATCTGGATTTTTAAGTTGAATATGAGATATTCAATTTAATTTAAGTATGTATGTTTTATTTAATTGTTAAATAGTGATATGCATGATGGATGATCATGGACTATAAAAGACCAATGTGATTGGATTTATTTCTTTTATGTTTCTTTGGGATTGTAAATTAATTAATTTATTTTAATTTATTTTGGGCATGTATTATTAAGTTTGTAATATTTTTGGGTTGTAATTTCATTTATTTAAGTTCTTGTAAATTCGCTTGGTATGCTAAGGATTACTATGTAATATTGGATTGCAAGAAGTTCAAGGAGGTCAAGAGCATTGGTGGGACCAGTGGGAGGAATTCAATATCAAGTGTTGATTATGTACTCCTTCAGCAACTCTTGTAAAATGAATGAATGAAATGCACCTAGGAATGCCCTGATTCAATTCTTGGTGGCTCAATTGAATCCCTTAGAAAGTCCATGATCATACCATATATCTGCTTATCCATGAATGCATGAGATGTATGGGAATGTATGCAATTATATGATATATGCATGCTAAATGGATAATGTGCAAAGTGAGACCTTAATAGTAATTAGGATGGCTATAAATTCTTCCAAACAAATGATTAAGTTGGAAATGCTATAATTAAAGTAATTATAACATAAGCCCTCCATTGGGGCAATTATTTTAAGAAATTTTAAATAGTTGCATGAGATGCAATTAATTTAAGAGATTTTCTTAAGAATAATTGTTAAGCATGAGATGTTGTAAATATGTAAATGGTTTGGTGGCCAATATTGGATGTACCTGAGGACATTAAAATTATTTGCATAATTATCGCTCAATGGGATCAACTTAACTAATGCAAGATAAGTCAATATTGGATGTACCGAGATTTTGAGCATTAGGGGCTAGCAAAGGATTGAACCTCACATGAGATGTGATGGGCAAGGAGTTGCTCACTTATAGTTTATTGTAATTCCAATAATGGATGTACCGAGGATGATCAATAGAATTATAAGAATTCAATCACCCACTAGAAATCCATCCAACTAGGATTTCCGCTTTCTACTTTGGAAGTGTAGGATTCGCTAAGTTAGTGGGAGGACCAATTTGATTAAAAGACCATAATCATTTTGGTTAATTACATGATACATTTACTAATTAATCTGGTTATTTTCTCAGCTAATTTTCTCGATAAAAATGAGCACAAAACAACCACCACCATCCAATATCCTTGCAAGCATACTTGATCACAACAGTTGACAGACCTAATGTCTGATTGGCTAAGAAATTTGAAACTTGTCTGAACCTTGAACATATAGGATATGTTCTATATTCAAATGTTCCTGGTCCCTTACCTCCAGAGGCCACACAAGAGGAACATGATACTTTGGACAAGTGGAAGGAGCATGATATGAGAGCTAAGTGTTACATGCTTGCTTCCATGAGTAATGAGTTACAGAAGCAACATGAGAACATGCAGAGTGCTAGTGAGATCCTCCTTCACCTACAAGAGTTGTATGGTGAGCACAAAGGAATGCTAGGTATGAGATATCTAAGCTTATTCCGTATGAGGATGTCCGAGGGACGTAATGTTGGGGATCATGTCCACAAGATGATTCGGGTGATTGAGCAGTTGGAACATCTTGACTTCAACATGGATTTCCAACTACAAACGGATTTGATCCTTCAGTCCCTTCCTGAGTCTTTTGGGAATTTTGTGACAAATTTCCATATGACTAAACAGGAATGCACCTTAGCTGAATTACTCAACATGCTGGTTATTGCCCAAAGAATATGCTGTGCAATAAAGGAAAAGAGGTAGCTTTGTTGCATCTTCTTCACTGGAAAGTCCAACAAGAAGAAAGGCAATAAGAAAAAGAAACCTCAGATTCCTGGTCCTTCCAAGAAAATAGCTAAACAGAAAAGGAAGACTAAAGCTGATGAAGGCAAAGGAAAGTGTTTCCACTGCCAAAAGGATGGGCACTGGAAAAGGAACCGCCTGCAGTATCTTGCTTCTCTCAAGGACAAGAAGGATACACCTTCTAAGGTATGTCCATATCTTGTTATTTAGATTCGATGATACTTATAGTTCATCTACGCTTGGGTTTTAGATATCGTGCCGCTTCTCACATTTCTAATGATATGTGAACTAGCAAACAAAGAGCGACTTGCATTCTCAAGATATTAGAGTCCGGATTGGCAATGGCTCAACTGTTGAAGCTTTAGCCATAGGATCTAAATCTTTTACATGTTTGGACATGTTTTGTGTTTGGATAATATTTTATATGTACTGATGCTTTTAAGAACATCATTTCTATATCTAGTTTGACTAGAAATGGCTATGAATTTCAATTCACAGATGATGTTTGCAATATTTATTTTGGAAATAAATATGTTGGTTCGGTTATATGAATGATGGTCTTTATTATTTGGATAATAATGACAAACACAAAATGAATGCAAGTGATCTAAAAGAATACAATGCCATGGTGAAAACCAACTCAAGTTCAAAATATATTTGGCACTTAAGGTTATGTCATGTTGCGTAAGATAGGATTGCAAAATTGGAGAAAATGGGGATTCTATCCTCATTGGGCTCGAGCCTACTCCAACTTGTGAATCTTGCCTTCAAGGCAAAATGACTAGATCACCCTTTGTTGGACAAGGGCTAAGAGCTGAAAATATTTTGGAACTAATACATAGTGATGTATGTGGTCCGTTTAAAGAAATGGCTAGAGGGGCTTTCATTATTTTATTACCTTTATGATGATAAATCAAGGTTTGGGTATTTGTATTTGATGAAATACAAACATGAATCCTTTGAAAAGTTCAAAGAATTTAAATCTGAAGTAGAAAATCAAACAGGAAAAAAATATTAAATCTATTCGATCAGATCGTGGAGGTGAATATTTGAGTAATGAATTTTATGAATACTTGAGAGAGCATGGCATTGTTTCTCACCGACTCACCAGAACGCCACAACCGAATGGTGTATCTGAAGGAGAAATCGTACTTATTGGATATGGTACGTAGTATGATGAGCTATACCGATATGCCAATCTCCTTTGGGGATTTGCATTAGAATCACTTTATATATTCTCGAATAGGATTCCATCAAAATCGTTTCTTCCACACCTTATGAGATATGGCATGGAAGAAAACCAAGTCTTAAGCATGTTAAGATTTGGGGTTGTCCACTTATATCAAAAAGTCAACACTGATAAATTGGAGACCAGATCAGAAAAAGGTCGATTTGTTGGATATCCAAAAGATAGTTTTGGATATTATTTTTATTTGCCTACTTCACAAAAGGTTGTGATAAGTAGAGATGCCACATTCTTGAACAACAGTTTGTTCAAGAAGGAGGCAAAGGAAGGCAAATAGAGTTAGAATTGGAGAATTCTGACCAACCAATGCATCGATGGATATAGATCCATCTAGTCAACCTATACCCATTGATGAAACATCTACATCCTGCTCCTCGTAGAACAACTGCAGTATCTCACCCACCAGTGAGATATGGTTTTCTTCATGAAGAAGAACAAGAGTTGTCTACTCATGAAGAAGTAGATCATGGAGATGATCCACTTACCTATGAAGAAGCTATATCAGATATCGACTCTTCAAAATGGATTAATGCTATGAAATCCGAGATTGATTCCATGTATAAGAATCAAGTTTGGGATCTTGTTGACCCACCTGAAGGTATTGTACCTATAGGGAACAAATGGGTTTTCAAGAAGAAAATTGGTTCTGATGGAAAGGTAGAGACCTATAAGGCAAGGCTAGTAGCGAAAGGGTTTCGCCAAAGGCAAGGAATAGACTATGAGGAGACTTTCTGCATTTGCCATGCTTAAATCAATTAGGATTTTATTAGCAATAGTGCATACTATGATTATGAGTTTTGGCGGATGGATGTCAAACATTTTTCTCAATGGATACATTGAAGAAAACATTTTCATGGAACAACCTAGGGATTTGAATCCCAAGATGGTTCCAAGGTATGCAAGCTAAAGCGATCCATTTATGGGTTGAAACAAGCTTCGAGGAGTTGGAACATCCATTTTGATGAAGCCATTAAATCCTTTGGTTTTATCAAAAATGAGGATGAGCCATGTGTATATAAGAAGGTTAGTGACAAAGCTATCACTTTCCTTGTCTTATATGTGGATGACATACGTTGATGGGTAATGATACAGTATGTTGACGACTATAAAGGTATGGTTGTCAAATACATTCTCCATGAAAGACTTAAGGAGGCAACCTATATTCTTGGGATTCATCTATAGAGATAGAGCGAAAAGAATAATTGGTTTATCCCAAAGTCTATACTTGGAAAAGGTGTTAAAGAGGTTTAACATGCTTGATTCCAAGAGAGGATTGTTACAGTGAGACATGGTATCCACCTTTCTAAAGAGATGTCTCCAAAGATACCAAGAAAGAGATAAGATGGCCAGATTCCATATGCTTGGCTATTGGAAGTTTAATGTATGCAATGTTGTGTACTAGGTCGATATCGCATATGTCGTTAGTTTGACTAGCGGTATCAATCCAATCCAGTTTGGAACATCGAGAGTCACAAGAATATCCTTAAGTACTTGAGAAGAACTAAGGATTTATTCTTGATTTATGGAGGTGGAGACTTGCAATTGGATGGTTATACGATTCTCGATTTCCAATCGATATCGATGATAGAAAGTCTACCTCTGGATATGTGTTCATTTGTAATGGAGATGCAATGTTGGAAGAGTTCCAAATAGAGCACGATCGCAGATTCCACTCATCGAGGTCGAGTATATTGTCGCATCGATGTCGCAAAGGAAGTCGCTTGGATAAAGAAGTTCGTGATGTAACTTACAAGAGTTCCTTCCATTGAGTCGCCAGCCCACTAATCGCGTGACAATAATGGAGCAATGACAAAGCTAAGGAACTAAGGTCTCACCCAAAATCCAAACACATAGAAAGGCACTACCACATTATCGTGAGAAATAGTTGGGCGAGGCGATGTAGCCATGCAGAAAATAGCATCACCGAAAATCCAGGTGATCCATTCACTAAGCCTATGTCACGCACTCGCTTAGACCGACATCTTGAGAAGATAGGTCTAAGATATTGTAATGAATGGCTCTAGTGCTAGTGGGAGATTGTTAGTAGTATGCCCTAGAGCATATCATTTAGTATGTCGCTTGTACATATTTTTAATCACAACAGGCATTACCACATTTCCGGTGACATAATATATTTATGTGTAATAGAAAAGGTCCATTGATATTTTGTTAGAAATATTATTCTTAAGTTGTTAAGAATATTAGTGACAATATTTCTAGCACAAAGTATCATAAATAGGTTCACAATCGAGGATACTTCATAATAAGGACATGACTTATCCGTAAAGATTGTATTCATGTTTGTTCCCAAGTTATTTATATGAGATATAAATAAGATGGAATGGTGAGTCTCATGCCATATAACAAACATGATAGGCACTTATAAATGATAAGTAGGTCGAACTGGTGACACTTATGACAAGCACATGGAGTTTACTCTTGTCAATGTTTTGTCATAAATCATATCAAGGCATATAATCTTTAGACCCGAGATAGCACGCTTATCTTATATATAGGTAGTTTGAGTTTGATAACGCTTTCATACTTGTACTATGTATGGGTATATGGGCATGTGTTGGCTCCGCTAGTTATATATGGAGGTAGGTGTTGATCAAGATGGAATCTGCTCTCTAAGTAAATAGAGATAAAATCCTATGTTCATTTAATTGTTCTTGATGTTTCAAGTTCTGGCCAGACAGATAGATTTATTCGTAAAAGAGTTTCGATGAGAAAAATCTTTTAATCAAGAACTGGAATTAAAAGAGAACATAATATTCATAGCAAATGGAGTTTGACATAAACCATGACTCAAACTTGAGTTGGGATTTTGTAATGTAGAGATTCTAGTGCATGGTAACATATGATTATAGGTTCATTTAAGGTAAATCTTATTACTAATTGGGTGGCCATGGCATGCTATGCTAGGTGTTAACCATGGTCTATGAGGTTCATAAAATGATTTAGAGAAATCATTTATGGTAAGAAAGAGTTCTGATGATATTAAGAGTTGATATCATGTCTCATTGCCAATTAGTGATGAGCCTAGTAAGTCACACACATACACAAGTTATCACCTATTTAAATATGATTTAATTAATTAATTAAAGAGTTTAATTGATTAATTAAATAGATTTAGTTTGCAATAAAATTGCAAAGTCCCTAACATGACTTGAAACCAAATCTAGATTATTGGATGTGTAGTATAAATTAAATTTATATTTAAAGTGTTTAAATATGAATTTAATTGATGAGAAATTAATTAATAGAGATTAATTAATTAATTTATATTTGATATAAATTAATTAGAAGAAGAAAATAATTATTTTGGGTTAAGAACTCAAAATTAAGACACAGGGGCATTTTGGTCATTTTGCGCAGTGACACGTGGCACCATGAGATGGTGACACATGGCATAACACATAAGCTACAAATATTTTTAATCATGTAAGATGATTAAAATCAAGATTAAATATAGGTTTGACACTTGGCACAATGTGATTGGGTCACTTAAACCTAGAGCTAATCAAAAGGTGACATGTGGCTAGGGTTTAATGTGTTAACCTAGCTATTTAAGTGGGGTTATGAAAAGAAAACACAACCAGCAGCCTCTCCTCTCATATGTCACGCCACTTTGAGCCTCTCCAGCTATTTCTCTTCATCTCTCATCAATTCAAAGAGATTAGCCATCAATCTCTTGAATTAAGAACACTAGAAATTGTTTCTAGTGTCCTGTTTGCATCTCTAATCTCTTAAAAGGCAGAACTTGAATTTCTAATTAATAGAAAAGGCTTTAGAAGCTGTTCAAGGGCTTCCATAGGTGTTCTTGGTGTGGACAAGCTAGAGGGACAACATCCGTGTCCTCAAGACGAATCTCAAAGGCGCACACGCCAAAGACATAAAGAGGTTAGTGTAATCGTTCTTGATTTAATCTAGGGTTCTAAAATTAATCTGATTAATTTTAAAATCTTAAATGGCAAATACAGATCCAAAAACATATTAAAAGAGTTTTAATATGTTGCTTATCATTGAAATCAAATAGATAAAAATAAATCTTGCATGGTGCTTGTGACCCTAGGTGAAAATTTTTGAATTCAATGGTATAATCTTGTGTTTTTCACGCTTCCGTTCCTTCACGTTCACAGTACCATCACAATAATGAATCTTCCGCAAGGGCCATAACGATAAAATAAACTTAGATCTAACCTCAAATCAGAGGAAAATCTAAGCCTGTGCACGTACCATGGTAATCAAAACACAACTAACTCCATTGTCTTCTCAACAAATGAGAGAGACGGGTAATAACCTAGTCAAGCATCTATAGTGAGATATAAAACAATATCACAATCCTTTTAGTGAGCATAAATCACAATATAATTCGATTCAAAGTCAATTCTAATATCCAATAATTTTTATGCTCAACACAATTCAAATCATAAATTTGAATTTTTCCATGAAAATTACCATCACAATTCAAAACATGTTCTATCACAATTTTCCAAAACATAATTTATTCAATCCATAACAATGCTTAATACTTGTGGAAATACCATTTCACAAAGCTAAATTCATACATACTATAACAATTTTCAATAATCATTGAATTAAATCTAATGCTTGTTAAACATAATACATAAGAAAATATGTCATTTAATCATATGAAATATTCAAACAAAATTAGTTAAAAACTAGTTGTGCACAAACCTCTGATGACTGTCTCCTGGTCTGGACTCAGTGTTTCCTTCCTTTTCCCTGAGTCTTTACTAACTGAGAAACACAATTTGAAGTGTTTCAGTACTAAATTAAACTGTCTCTAACGATAATGTTTGACAAATAATTCACTGAAATCTATTATTTGCTTAATCACCTAATATATCGACCCTCGATACGTTCTAGGTAAATTAGGTTTTAGTGTCATTAATATGTCACATTCGATAGGGTTTTAGGGTTGGTACGTTTTACCAAATTCATTTCCTTGTTTAGTGCATTTTAATGCAACTTGCTGGATTTCGGTATACTAGTTTGACCTAGCCGGACGACCTAGTTCCCTCGGTTTTCGAGTTTTGGTCAAAACTAAAAACTTGTAGATCTATGTCTTACGGAATGTGGGGCAAAATTTTAGGTCAATCTGAGTTATATAGACCAAGTTATGGTCATTTTACTGTTGCTGGTCAAATGGCATCAAATTTGGTCATTTTAGGTCAATTTGGTCAACTTTGGTTCGGCCAGTTTTTGGACCCGAAATTGTGCAAGCTGTTTGACTTGCTTATGATCATTTCTGGGCTTTGGTGTCTTCATAAGACTTGTAGGTATGGATCTTAACTATTCATGGTTAAAATTTCAGGTCAATTGGACCTGTTTTGAGTGAGTTATGGCCTATACACTAACTGCTGCCCAATTAGTCAGTTTTCAGGTTTCACTTGCACTTAATCCGAATTGGTTATTTTTCATGTCACCTTGCAAGCAGAATTTTGGTATGCTTTCTTAATGAAAGTTGGCACATTTTGTGCCTAGTTTCACCTCCAATTGGTCTCATACCAATTGAAGTTACACATTTAAAGTTATAGGCTAAAATGCATACTGCCCTTAATTACCTTGCTTAAACATACATCAATGACACATTTACCTTACTATATGTCCACTTCCCTTACCAATTCTATTTTGGTACATTACCAAAACCATATACCACCTTACCTTAAAGTCATTTTGGGCAGATTACAAACATCCTCAATACACCAAATAAAACTCCAATTCATAAAGTCCAAATAAAACAATACATACACATGGACATTTCTAATTCTTACACATACTTTACACAACCAATTTACATACACACTCATCAATCCTCAATGTCACAATTCTGCCCATATCTTCATGAATACATACATTTATCAAAGAAGCCTCAAGGCCGCCGAAAAGCTTCACCATGCCAAAGTGTCCATAATTCATCAATTTCCATTCCAAGTGCATAATCACCATTTACATGTGGAATTAACTACTAGGACATCAATTCACCCTATTCAACATGAATTCCCATCAAACATGTGTAAAATAAATCATCAAATATACAACTCCATGGCTGCCCAAAATTGATATATCAAGAACTCCTCAAACTTGAAAATTTTCTTCACAATTCAAACACCCATAACAAGTATACAAAGTTTAACAAAGCAATGTTCAAAAATACAAACTTACCTTTGGTTGGGACTTGTTAAACCTTCACTAAACTTCTTGATTTTGGTATCAAGCTCTTCCTTGTGATGTGAGGACAATTTTTAGTGAAGCTACCTAGGTGATTGGAGGTAAATTGAAGGAGTGCATGAAGCTTAAAGAAAAATGGCCATGGAGGTTTTGGGAGCTTTTCATTTACGGCATGGATGATTCTCAAGCTTGAAGATGAAGTGTTTAGTGGAGAAATCTGCCCACTAACACATTTTATAATCCTTAGTTTATTCCTTAGTGGTCCACTCACTTTAGTTTAATCATTTTATATGTTAAATGTGTTATTTACATAATTTTCACTCCACTTTTGGCTATTTACATTAGGTACCACCAAATTAATTCTTCATTTTATTTTCTAAGTGTAATATTATTTATTTTTAATGGACATTTAGGTCAAAAGACAATTCGGGATGTCAAATGACCATAATGCCCCTGTTCGGGTTGCATTCCCGATTTTTCGGTAACACTGGGTTTTGTCTGTTTTTCGATTTCTCAGTTTTCTTTGTACTAATTATTTAATTTTTCTTTGATATTTCTAATGATATTTATACTTCAATTGATGTCTCTTTAAGTCCTAAAAATATTTTCTAGGGTTCCCCGCGGTCCAGGGCTAGTCAACGGTCCACGCCGTGACTTCCCGGTGCGATCACCCATCGCTAGGGTTCTCGGCTCGCTTAACTTGGTTACATTTCTTTGTTATTATTTTTTCTTTGTTTTTTTCTTGTATTTTCTTTTCTTGTATTTCATTATTTTATGTCTCCTCACTCATAACGAAGTGTAGTTCTAGGCATCCTAGCTGTCCGGACAACACTGGTCACCGGAACAGTAGAACGCACTACCGAACTTAGGGGTGTTACAACGGGCACAAAGCCATGAATACAGGCATAAAGCCTTTCGCAGTACTGCTAAAACAATACCCTATTGGCATTCCAAACTATCCAATCTGACACACATGTCTAGGCAATACAATGGCACGTAATATCATTAAATATTAATATATTGTATTTTATGACTTCATTATTTCATGATAAATTTCATAATTTATACATTCATCATAATATTCATACATTCCTTACGTCATTCATATTGATCACAATTCATAACAATAGTGTTCATATACCATTGTACACAAAACGTTCTTCCTTTCTCTTATAAAGAAAACTAATGTTCCATTCATATTTTCATGTGATTCATTTATTCATTATAATATTTATATGGATTCATAACTCATACAAGGTGTTATTATCTTATTTGTAATGGAAACGTAAATCCTAATGTAAACCTCATCCCATTTATACTCAACAATCCATCTAGGTTAATTTCATTTCATATTCAAGTGGTATCACTCATGTTTTATTATACCTACTAGTAATGGGAATACAATTCTTAACTATATACTCACATAACTTAAATGTTCATTAAGTCATTTAGGTGAATTACTATTTCTATTCCAAGTAATCCATGAATGTTTTATGGATTCCAAATTTCATACCTTAATTTCCTCTACCAATTTAGTTATTATGCTTTGTGTCTTTGTATTACTATTCACATTACTATTCACTCAAATTGTTGACTTTTTAATACATAATAAATTTATTGAACCTAAGTTCTCCAAGATACCACATTTTGCATTCAAAATTTGTTGGTATTGGTTGCCAATACCATTTCCAAGCTTAATGTTAATTGGGCAGAATTTTCAGTTTTCATGCTTTGTTGGTCATTTTTGCAGTGGGAATTTGGTAAAATGATCAACATGAAAGTTATTCCTTATTTTGTCTAGTTGAATTTCTTTTTTTGAATCACTCCATTTGGAGTTTTGTAGCTCAAGTTATAGTCATTTTACCATAACTGGCCGGAGTGACCTATACCCAGATTTTCTGGGCAATTTGGTTCTGCCAGATTTGGTGACCTAAGTTTGGTTGGCAATTTGACTAGGTTATGGTCAGAATTTGGATTTGTGTTCTTCATGAAAGTTGTTGGTATATATCTCAGCTTGTTTCTGGTAAAATTTCAGGTCAATTTGACCTTTCTACACTGAGTTATGGCCAAATGACCAAACACTGTTCATTTGGTCATTTTGCCCAGGCAGACTGCAGGTCACCCGGATTAGGGTAAACTTTTGGTCTACTTGGTTTGGTTTTCTGGGCAAGGTTTCTATACCAAAGTTGTGCCATTATGTATCTAGTTTCATTTCCAATTAGCCTTGCACCAATTGAACCTATACAACTCCATTTATAGCTGCCCAAACCTACTGGACTCACAACCAGTCCTACAGGTCACCAAGGGCAGCATGCCTAAACTCAACTCCAACATTCTTGCTCACTCCATTTCCTAATCAAACATAGCCAAATGGTCACTAATTGACCATTACAACTTTAGTTTATGTCCATTTTCATCCACCACCAAAATTAAATTTCAAAACCCTAACCTTAATTGACCAAGCCTCCAATTCATGCATCTTACTCCTAATTTGCTATACTAATCATATAATTTATACTAGGGGCAGCTAATATGTCACTTTAAATCAAAGAATTCTCCTAACTCTAACTCATGTCAAGGCTGCCAAAATTTCATGGAACATAACCATGACTCATTAATTCAATTTTTATCAAATTTTCAACTTAACTTAGCTCAAATTCATGATTAGAAAGATGTAAAAGCAAAGAATATGGCACTAACCTCTTTGGTGATTTTCTAAGCTTGTTCACACCTCACTTTCTTTCACTTTCTCTTCTTCTAATTGCTGCCCAAGTCTTACTCTAGTGGTAAGGGAAATTTTAGTGAAGGGAGGATAAGGTTTTGAGGTGGTTTGGTAGAGATTTGGAAGCTTGGGTGGAGTTTTTAATGGTGGAAGGGTGTGGGAAGTGAGTTACGCTGGAAGAAGGAAGAAGAAGCAGATTGTTTCTTCAATTTTTCTGTCCATTTTACTCATTTTAAATGGTTTATGGACATGTGTCACTGTAACACCCTAGGCAAATCCCACATCGGCAAAACACGGGAGAGATGCTGGGTTTATAAGTTGGTGGTTCGTAACCCCTAATAACGCGTTTTAAAACCATGAGGGCTTCGGCCTAGAGCGAACAATATCACTAGTGGGCTGGGCCGTTACATTTGTGGTATCAGAGCCGCTCCACGTGTAACCTTGAGAGATGGTGGGGCAAACCTCAGCGAGGACGCTGAGTCCCATAACGTGGGTGGATTGTAACACCCTAGGCAAATCCCACATCGGCAAAACACGGGAGAGATGCTGGGTTTATAAGTTGGTGGTTCGTAACCCCTAATGATGCATTTTAAAACCGTGAGGGCTTTGGCCCAGAGCGGACAATGTCACTAGTGGGCCGGGCCGTTACAGTCACAATGTGATTGGGTGAGAGTGCTTAGTGACATAAGCATGAGGTCAAAATTACAATTTTAATTCATTTTCTTTTCTTTTCTTTGCTACTCATTTTCAATTTAATTTTTAGTAATATTTATTCACATTTTGTGTCATAATAAATATTTACTTAACTGGACAAGTCGGCCAAAAATTGTCTCTGAAGGCGAAATGACCAAAATGCCCTCTGTTTGGCTTAACGAGCCAAAATTGTCTGTACCGATTGAAAAATTTTTCTAAACCTTTTCTTGGCATTCTAATGCCATAGAACCCTCAATGACTCTTCTCTGGAGTCCCAAAAATTATTTTATGAATTTTCTCCTGTGTATAGGGCTCCTAGTTGCGAGAACCGCAACTTCCCACTGGGTTACCCATCGCTAGGGCACCGGCTCATTTAACTTGGTTGTATTTTATTTCTAAAATTTTTCCTAAATTTTTCTTATTAATATTTGAGTTATTTATGACTCCTCACTCTAGTCTAATTATTTTTCCAGACGTTCTAGCTGTCCAGACAGACACCGGTCACCGGAACAGTAGAATGTACGTAATTGCTACAATGAGGGTGTTACATAAGTGGAGTAAGTGGAGCACTGAGTGAGGGTTAAATATTTATTTATTCTAAAGTTCCAAATTCTCACATTAAGCTCCTATCTTTTGCTATTTGAATTAGGTACCACCAATTTAATTTTTCATGATATTTACCAAGTGTAATATCATTTATTTTTAATGGACATTTAGGTCAAAAGATAACTCGAGGTGTTGAATGACCACAATGCCCCTGTTTGGGTTGCATTCCTGATTTTTCGGTAACACCGAGTTTTGTCGTTTTCTCGATTTCTCGTTTTTCTTTGTACTAATTAATTAATTTTTCTTTGATATTTATAATGATATTTATACTTCAATAGATGTTTATTTAAGTCTTAAAAATATTTTCCAGGGTTCCCCGTGGTCCAGGGCTAGTCAATGGTCCACGCCGTAACTTCCCGGTGCGGTCACCCATCGCTAGAGTTCTCGGCTCGTTTAACTTGGTTACATTTCATTGCTATTATTTTCCTTTGCTTTTCTTTTATTTTCTTTTCTTGTATTTCATTATTTTATGTCTCCTCATCAATATTTAAATGTAGTTCTAGGCATTCTAGCTGTCTGGACAGACATTGGTCACTGGAACAGTAGAATGCACTACCGAACATAGGGGTGTTACATACATTCTCTATCTCTGATCAAGAAGTATTTGTGTTGTTTGATCCGGGTTCAACCCACTCATATGTTAGTGCTAGCATAGTCAGTTCACTTGCTGTTCCATGTGTCAAAATGGGTTTCGAAGTGCTAGTAACTAGTCTATTATGACAAGATGTTCGGGTCAACATAATCTATAGAGACTGTCCTTTGGTAATCCAAGGACATGTTTTTCTACTCAACTCAACTCAACTCAACTAAGCCTTTATCCCAAAAATTTGGGGTCGACTATATGGATTCGCTTTTTCCACTCTGAACGATTTTGGGTTAAATCCTCAGAAATGTGTAATGCTTCTAAGTCATGCTGTACTACTCTCCTCCAAGTCAATTTAGGTCTACCCCTTTTTTTCTTTCTATCCTCTAGCCTAATGTGCTCTACTTGTCTAACTGGAGCCTCCGTATGTCTACGCTTCACATGACCAAACCACCTCAAGGACATGTTTTTCTATCAGATTTAATTGAAATGCCCTTCAGAGATTATGATATTATCTTGGGCATGGATTGGTTAGCCAGGCATCAAGCCATGATTGACTGTAGACTGAAGACAATCACTTTTGGTCTCTCTCTGTATAGTGATGTGGTAATACATGGGGAGAGGCATTTTCTGCCATAAAACATCATTTCGGCTGCACTAGCCAAAAGAATGATCAGAAAGGGGTGTGAAGCATACTTGGCACATGTGATAGACACCCAAGTGGGGAGTCCAGCACTCAAGGCATCCCTACAATATGTGACTTTCCAAATGTATTTCCTAATGAATTGCTAGGATTACCTTCAGAAAGAGAGGTGCAGTTTGAGATTGATGTTATGCCTGGTGTGGACCCAATCTCTATAACACCATATAGAATGGCGCCTACAGAATTGAAAGAGTTAAAAGTGCAGTTACAAGAGTTGCTTGATAAGGGCTTTATCCGCCCTAGTGTGTCACCTTGGGGAGCGCCAGTGTTGTTTGTTAAGAAGAAAGATGGCACTCTCCGCTTATGTACTGACTATTGGCAGTTGAATAAGGTGACAATAAAGAATAGATATCCATTGCCTCGCATTAATGACTTATTTGATCAGTTAAGGGCTGCAGCTGTGTTCTCCAAAATTGACCTGAGATCAGGTTATTATCAGCTGAAAGTACAAGAGCAGAGTATTCCTAAAACTGCCTTTAGAACCCACTATGGCCATTATGAATTCTTGGTCATGCCATTCGGGTTAACCAATGCTCCAGCTACTTTTATGGATCTGATGAACACTATTTTCAGACCATACCTCAACCAATTTGTTGTGGTATTCATAGATGATATATTGGTCTATTTGAGGAGTGAAGAAGAGCATGATAGACATTTGCGGATTGTACTGCAGACATTGAGGGAGAAAAAGCTATACGCCAAATTATCGAAGTGTGAATTTTGGCTGAAAGAAATATCTTTCTTGGGGCATGTAGTATCAGTAGAGGGCATCAAGGTAGATCCAAGTAAGATAGACGCTGTCCTTAATTGGAGGCCACCTAGAAATATCACAGAGATTCACAGTTTTCTGGGTTTAGCTGGATACTACCATCGTTTTGTGAAGGGATTTTCCATGTTGGCATCTCCATTGACCAAATTACTTCAAAAAGATGTGAAATTTCAGTGGACGGACAAATGCTAGTAGAGTTTTGATGAATTGAAGAAATGTTTGACTAAGGCTCCAGTCCTGACTTTACCTACTCCGAGTAAAGAATACATAGTTCATAGTGATGCTTCTCACAATGGGTTAGGTTGTGTATTGATGCAAGATCGGAATGTCATTGCCTATGCATCATGCCAGCTGAAACCGCATGAGAGGAACTATTCGACACATGATTTGGAGCTTGCAGCTATTGTGTTCGCTCTTAAGGTCTGGAGACTTTATTTGTATAGGGTGAAGTGCTACATCTACATAGATCATAAGAGTTTGAAATATCTAGGCACTCTGAAAGAGTTGAATTCGAGACAGAGGAGATGGTTAGAGTTGATAAAAGACTATGATTGTCTGATAGGCTATCAATCAGGGAAAACTAATGTTGTGGCTGACGCCTTAAGTAGCAAGATTATGGCAAGTCTACGGGTTTCTCCTTTGTCTATGGTGCATGAATTGAGAGTATTACATGCACAGCTTAGAGATTAGTGATGAGGGGCAGACAGCAGTTGCATGGCATATACAGCCAGTGTTGATTGATCAGATCAGAATGGCTGCTCAAAATGATCAGAAGTATCAGAAGCTATTAGAAGAAGTCAGAATGAGCAAAAAATCAGAATTCTCAGTAAGAGACGATGGTCTACTGCTTCACCAGGGCAGAATGTGTGTTCCTAATGATGTTGACTTGAGACAGATCATTTTGAAGAAAGCACATGAATCTCCTTTTGCTATGCACCCTGGTGGCACAAAAATGTATAGAGGGCTAAAGGAGCATTACTGGTGGATGGGTATGAAAAGAGATGTGGCAGAATTTGTTTCCAAATGCCTAACTTGTCAGTAAGTGAAGGCAGAGCATCAAGTATCCGTTGGGTTGTTACATCCACTACTAGTACCGGAATGGAAATGGGAGAGAATAATTATGGATTTTGTGATGGGACTTTCGAGGACACGGAAGAGTCATGATGCAATTTGGGTCATTGTTGACAGACTAACCAAGTCTGCTCATTTTCTACCAGTTCGAATGGACTACAGTTTAGAAAGATTAGCCAAGTTATACATTGATGAGATAGTAAGATTACATGGAGTGCCAGTATCCATTGTATCTGACCGAGATCCTAGGTTCACTTCTAGATTCTGGGGTAGTCTTCAGAGAGCCCTGAGAACTATATTGAACTTTAGTACGACATTCCACCCACAAACAGATGGCCAGTCTGAGAGGGTAATTCAAATCTTGGAGGACATGCTACGGGCTTGTGTGATTGAGTTTGAGGGCAGTTGGGACACACACTTGCCTTTAATTGCATTTGCTTACAACAAAAACTACCAATCAGGCATTGGGATGCCTCCATATGAAGCTTTGTATGGCAGAAAGTGCAGAACTCCCCTATGTTGGGATGAAGTAGGTAAAAGAAAGTTGATTAGGCCATAAATTGTTTAGCAAACTGAAGAGAAAATCAGATTGATCAGAGATCAACTTAAGACTGCATCAGACCATCAGAAGTCCTATGTTGATTTAAAGAGAAGAGATATTGAATATGCAGTGGGTGAGAAAGTATTTCTCAAGGTTTCCCCTTGGAAGAGAATTATGAGATTCGACAGAAAGGGGAAACTGAGTCCTCGTTTCATTGGGCCATATGAGGTTCTGAAAAGAGTGGGTCCTTTGGCATATCGTTTGGCACTACCTCCAGCGTTAGAAAAGATACATAATGTCTTCCATGTGTCCATGTTGAGGAGGTATCGATCAGACCCATCTCATGTACTACCAGTAAAAGAAATTGAAGTGAATCCAGACCTCAAATATGACGAAGAACCCATAGAGAATCTAGCTTATGAGGTGAAGCAGCTGCGAAACAAGCAGATACCGTTAGTGAAAGTGTTGTGGAACCATCATTCAGGCCAAGAAGCTACTTGGGAATAAGAGGAGGATATGAGGAAACAGCACCCACAACTATTTAGAAATTGATACTAGGTAAAATTTCGAGACGAAATTTATTTTAAGGGGGGGAGAATTGTAACACCCCTATTTGCATAGCTTGGTATATTTCACTGTTCCAATGATCGGTGTCAGTCCGGACAATTAAGAGAAGTAGAACCACGTCTAAGACACCTAGATAAGCCCTGAAAACAAATAATTATTAATTTTCAAATAGTTAAGTATAAATAAGAAAAACAGAACACAAAAAGTTAAATGAGCCAAGAGTCACAGTGATGGGTGACCTTCTTGGGAAGGACTGCGAGGTCGATTTAAACTCAAATTTTAAATAGTAAAATATGATGCTGCGGTCCTTAGGACCATTGCGAACATAATGGAAAAGAGAAAATCATGGAAAAGAATTGTTAAGCAGGTCAAATAATTATGTCAGAGATCCGAAAGAAATATCAAATATCTAGTAAACCGAATCGAAACAACGAGGGGCATTTTAGTCAATTCACCCTCAGAGCTGACTCCTGACCTAACTGTCCAATAAAATCGAAGAAAAGAAAATTTTGGGATCAAGAATTAAATGAAAGAACTAAAAAAAATAAATAAATTAAAAAGGAAGGAAAGAAAAAAAGTTGAAAAAGTGAAAAAGTTTATTACATCATGCATGACATCATGTATGATGCAATAAACCTAATAATTAAACAAATTGAAAATTATAGGATAATTGTGTATTAATTAATAATTAAAAACACATAAAATAACAAAATAAAAGAAATTAAATTTTGGTCTTCTTCCTCCAATATGTGCCGCCTCCCTTCTCTCTTGGCTCTCTCTCAACAATCCTCCATAACCAAGCTTGCTCAAGCTTTCAAACTCCTAACCTCACCCTAAAATTACATAAATTATCCACTAAACACCCTTAACTAAACCTTGGTGAGAAGCTTGGAACAAGAAAGAAGGGGAGAAAGTGAAAGAAATAGAAGATTGGAAATTCAAGAAAAGGTTAGTAATCTAAACTTGAATATTTTAGTTAAGTGTTTATGTTCTTAGTTCAATTAACTTAGAAATATACTTAAAATTAAAAGAAAACTATCTTTGGGGACCAAATAGAAATCGGCCAGCCTATGTGGGGGTATGATTTGCATGAGTTTGATTGAATTAAAGGTGAACATGAGCTTGAATGAGCTGAGTGATTATGTTTATATGCTTTGATTTAGTAAAATGTAACAATTTGTGAGTTAGGGTTTTGGACCTAGGGTTTAGGAGATAAAATTTTGAGAATTGGTCAAATGGTATGTTTGACCTTGTTTGAACTGAAAAATGGTCATGTATGACCAATTGTGGTCTGATAGAAGTGTTGGAACCAAATGAAAATTCTGATTGGTTATGGACATTCTGCAGGCAGCATGACCAAGGTCCCTTTCAGGGACCAAAAATGAAAATTTACTAACCCAATTGGTATGAAGCCAATTGGGAATGAAACTAGATACAAAATGGCACATTTTTCATAGATACAAAATGGCACATTTTTCATTTAGGAATCATGCCCAGAAAGTGACTATAGCATAGTGAACAAATTGGCCAAATCTGGATTAGGCAATCTGACCTGTACAAAAATGACCAAATGAATAGTGTTTGTTCATTTGGCCATAACTTGGGCTAGGCAGGTCCAAATGACCTAAAATTTTACTAGTAGAAATTGAGACATAGCCCTACAACTTTCATGAAGAACACAAGTCCAACTTATGCCCTTAACCAAGTCATTTAGCACTCAAAATTAGTGACCTAAAACTGCCAGAACCAAGTTGGTGCCTAGAAAATCTGGGTTAGGCTAATCCGGCCAGCCATGTTCAAATGGCTATAACTTGAGCTACTAAACTCCAATTAGAGTGATTCAGAAAGGGAAATAAAGTTAAGACAATAAGGAACAATTTCTATGAAGAAAACTTAGCCAAATTCTAATAGCAACATGACCAATGGAATAGTGCAAAATAGGACACCAAAACTGAAAATTTGAAATTTTGCCAAAAAGACTTAAGTTTTGAGAAAACAACCAAAACCAACAAATTAGGTAACCAAAATGTGGGATGTGGGTGAAATTAGAATTTCCATACCTATTAAGCCTTAGAAAGTCAACAAATTGACTTGAATAGTATCATGAATAGTAACCCCGAAATACAAATTTTAAAGAACATGAAGTTTAGCATATTAAAGCTAGGTATAAGTAAATTTGAATTTATTTTTAGAGTTATGATAAATTATGATACTGAAACACTAAGAAACTGTGTGTTTCAGTGAAAAGGAATACCGGAAAAGAACCCGAGGCATAGAGTCAAGGCCAAGAAGCGACTCGTATAAGGTTTGTGAACAACATAGAATTTCTGTAAATTTTCTTCTGCAAAATATTTTTGAATGAATTGAGATATTAAATTGTGACACAATTGGATTGAAATGTTTATTATGCTTTTGATTTAAATTGTTGAAAGATTTATTGTTTGTGTTTGAAATGACAATAAATGTTTAGTAAATTGTTAAGATAGTTTTGAAACCACATTGTCATGACCATATATTTGAATACCTCACTAGCACGACTAGTGGGGGAAATCAATTTCGAATTTTGATTCCTTCTCTGGCTGAAATGTTGAGGTGTGTGTTAGTAGAAGAAGAAAAAGAATGGGTTTCCATATATTTGATCTAGCTAGCCTTATGATGTGACTTCTCATAAGCCTCTAGCTATTGAGATGATTATTGTTTCGAATGGCATGATATAACTGTGTATTTTTATGAAATTTGTTTTGAGACTTTCGAAATGAAATTGTTTGGATTAAAAGCTTATAAATCATGTTTGTATTTATTTCTCATATTCAGTTTAGTTTTTGAATAAATATGATTTAAATTTTGCATAAAGGTTATTTTAGTATGTTGTGCACCACTGAGTTATAGTACTCAGCGATAGCTGTTATTGCTGTTGCAGATATAAAGATTAGAGGAGCAGCAGAGTGAGCTGCTAAGGATTGTGGAGCCACCTTCCCTGAAGTTCTATCGGGTATATTTTATACCCTGATTGTAATAATTATTTTGATATATGTAAATGTATGTACATGTAGAACTGGTCATGAGCAGTTGTATAAAGTTTGTAATAATATTAGTTTGGATTTTTGTAATGTAAATTCTGGTTGGATGAATATAATTTGTTTTAACTTTAGTGAAAAATGAATGAAAGTATTTTGTTTTAATTTGAATGAAATTACTTAGTATTATTTTGGATGATATTGAATTGGAAATTATTGATTTGAATTTTAGAATTTGAGAAATGATGTTGAAATTTGTTCTGATGGATGTTGAAGTTGTTGAGTTGATGAGATAAATCATTAGAAGTGTCTTTTCAGGTATTTAAAGAACTGTTTTATCAAAATACAGACGGCACTCTGTCAAAATTTTTCTAAAATTTGTGAAAAAATAAAAAGGGACAAAAATTTTAACTAGTTTACAAACTCTAATTAAATGTTTTAATACATATTAGAAAATGCTCACCACTTCTAAAAAGTAAGAAAATGATTTTAAAATCCCTTGTAGGGTACTTAATGAGTTATCGATAAGTGATGTTCGGTAGTTCATTAGGTATTCTACGGGATCATGTTATGCCTTACAGATGAGTAAGGTGTGACATACTAAAATTAAATTCAATATCTCATATTCAACTTAAATATTTAGATTTGAATCTTATTCAAACAAATTTAAAAATTCATATTTGAATCTCATTCAAATAATTGAATCAAAATTTAATTGTGTGATTAAAATTCTTAATTAAACAATTTAATTAAGTGTGGGCCTTAATTCATATACAACAATTGTATAAAGAATTACCAAACCATGCGCACACTTTCATGGATACAACACCATACCGCCACATATCTGAATGTAACCAGTAATGAATCAATCAAAATTGATTAAATCACATAATTAAATCTCATATTAAACAATCTAAATGGCAAATATAGTGGCTCTGATACCAATTGAAGGAGCAGAAGCATGAAAATTATTCATTAGAGCATTGAATTTCAAAAATTTTCTTCTAGAGTTACATGCATCATACCACATCTTTTATGTTCCTAATTAATTTCAATGCTCAATTGCATGTTAAAATACTTTTAATATGTATTAGAATCTATGTTTACCATTCAAGATTGTGAATTAACAAATTAATTCATTTAAACTCTAGTTTAAAAAAGGAGTTAGAGCACTAACCTCTTTGATGCATTATGGATGTGATTGGTACCTTTAGGAAGCACCTAGGACGCCAAGTGTTATCCCTCTAGCTTGTCCACACCATGATCACCAATGGGCAGCCCTAATTTGCTTCTCAAGCCTTTGCCAACCAATTATAAATTGGGTTCTTACCTTTAGAGAGGTTAGTGTATATGACACTAGAAATAATTTCTAGCAATGTTAATTCAAAGGGAATGGAGTGATTCTCTTTGAATTGATGAGAAAAGATGAAGAGAGGAGAGGGAGGAAGAGGTACCGCCACACATAAGAGAGAAAAAGAGTGAGTGTTTCTTCTTTTCTTTTTCCTTTTATAATTAGGTCATCACTTAAACCCTATACGACATGTCACCTCCACATTGCATCTTATTTTTAATTGACCTAATCACATTAAGCCAAGTGTCAAAGTTAAACTTAATCTTGACTTTGATCATCTTACATGATAGGAAGACAAATGGCAAGCTAATATGGTGCCATGTGTCACCATCTCATGGTGCCACATGTCACCATGTGAAATGACCAAATTACCCTTATATTGTAATTTTGAGTTCTCAACCCAAAATCATTATTTTTTCTCTTCAATTCAATTTATATTAAATATAAATTAATTAATTATTATCTATTATTAATTTCTCACAATTAAATTCATATTTAAATACTTTAAATATAAATTTAACTTATACTATACATCCAATAACCTAGATTTGATTTCAAGTCATGCTAGGAACTTTGCAATCTTATTGTGAACCAAACCTATTTAATTAATCAATTAAACTCTTTAATTAATCAATTAAATCGCATTTTATTTGTTGATTATCTTGTGTATGTGTGTGACTCACTAGGCTCATCACTAATTGGCAATGAGATATGATGTTAACTCTTAATATTATCAGAACTCTTTCTTACCATAAATGATTTCTCTAAATCATTTTAGGCATCTCATAGACCATGGTTGACACCTAGCATAGCGTGCCATAGCCACCCAATCAATAACAAGGAATACCTTAAATGAACCTTTAATCATATGTTACCATGCACTAGAATCTCTCTGTTACAAAATCCCAATTCGAGCTGGAGTCATGGTTTATGTTAAATCCCATTTGCTATGAATATTATGTTCTCTTTCAATTTCAGTTCTTGATTAATTAGATTTTCTTATCAGAAACTCTTTTTTGACTAAATCTGTCTGTCCTGGCCAGGAACTTGAAATATTAAGAACAATTAAATAAACTTAGGACTTTATCAGTTCTTGATTAATTAGATTTTCTTGTCAGAAACTCTTTTTTGACTAAATCTGTCTGTCTTGGCCAGGAACTTGAAACATCAAGAACAATTAAATAAACTTAGGACTTTATCCTTATTTACTTAGGGTAACAGATTCCATCTTGATCAACACCTGCCTCCATATATAGCTAGTAGGAGCCAACACATGCCCATATACCCATACACAGTACAAGTATGAAAGCAATATCAAACTCAAACCACCTATATACAAGATAACTGTTTTATCTCAGGTCTAAAGTTTATATGCACTAATATGATATATAACAATGCATTAACAAGAGTAAACTCCATGTGCTTGTCATATGCGTCACTGGTTCGGCCTACTTATCATGTATAAGTGCCTATCATATTTATTATATGGCATGAGACTCACCATTCCATCTTATTTATATCTCATATAAATACCTTGAGAACAAACATGAATACAATCTTTCTAGATAAGTCATGTCCTTATTGTGAAGTATCCTTGATTGTGAATCAATTTATGATACTTTGTGCTAGAAATACTGTCACTCATATTCTTAACAACTTAAGAATAGAATTTCTAACAGAATATCAATGGACCTTTTCTATTGCATATAAATACATTATGTAAATGGAAAAGTAAAATTGCCTTTTATTAACAAAATATGTACAAGATACATACTAAATGATATGCTATAGGGCATACTACTAACACTCCGTTTATACATACCTTAGTATAAGAGCTAACCTCTACTAATAATTCTTATTGTTTCGTTTGTTAAATTCCTCAACACACATTTGTGCAACCTAAAGTTACCCATGAATATTGTTCGTGTATACAAACATTTCCTAATCATGCAATGAATCTCTTTCTTTATGCCCTAAGCCTTCCCTTCCTTAGAAGTTTCTTTATCCACTGAAATCACACAATCTCTAAGCTTTAATATTCATCCCAATTATCTCTAATAGTTAATCAAATAAATGCCTAAGGCATCCCTAAGTGGACATTGAAATTTCAATGCATTCTAGGTCCAGGACAGTTCTGGACCCTGCCTTTTTAACCCCATTTTAACTTAGTTCTAGTCATAATTTGGTGAAGTGTTCTCCATGAAAATTGTCCCTCTATGTCTCAGTTTTATTTTCCAATTTGAATCACTCAATTTTGAGTTTTGGATCTCAAGTTATGGCTAAATAACTAAACACTGTTCCAAGTGCCATACCCTGAAATCCCAGATTTTCTAGATTTGTACCTTAACTTTGCATTCCATATCCGAGCATCTTCAGCTCATTATTTGGCCCTGGTCCCTCAAACAATATTTTAGGTCTTTGTCTTAGGTTTCCAAATCATTTTGAATCATTTCAATTACAGTTTTTTAGAGGAAGTTATGGCCTAATAACCATTTAGAGGTCATAAAGCCAATTAGCTAAGGAGCAAGAATTCTAGATTCAGGATTCCTGATTTATCCCAACAATTCTCCTATCTTCCCCTAAGAATTGGGTTTTGGTCAAAACATAAAATTTTTAGTTCTATGTCTTATGAGAATTTTGGCTTTGGAATCACCTAATTTTCATTTTTTTAGCCCAAGTTATGGCAAGTTTTCCAAAACTGGTCGGATGCATAATCCTTCACATTTTCTAAGTTTAGGTTTAGTCCTGGGTAGGTTTGGTAGACTAACTTTGTCTAGCAATTTGATTAATTTAGATCATAATTTGGCTTTATGATCTTCATAATAATTGTTCTCCTATGTCTCAGGTTTCCATTGGTTCAAAAATCATCTTATTTAGGGTTTTCTAGAGTGAGTTATGCTTAAATAACTAAATACTATTCATATTGTCATTTCTGCCCAGGTCCAGAATGTCAATTCTGAATTCAAGCCTAATTTAGGGCAACATATGATCAGTTTCTGGGTAAACTTCCTTCATGACATTTCTAGCATTATGTCTTAGGTTTCATTTCCAGTTAGACTTACACCAATGGGAGCTATGTAACTCAACTTATACCCATTCAAACCTACTGCAACTCAGCCACATTTCCATTTCATTTATTCCTCTCAGCAATCAACATCAATTCTTAATCAAAGCATACCAAATGACCATAATTTACCATTATAAACATCAATTGCATAGCATACTACAAAACTCTAAGTTTCACCAAAACCCTAATTCTCCAAATTCCCAATTCATGCAATTCCATGCAAATCAATATTCAAATCACATATTCAACATCACTTAAAGCTTTAAATCAATGTTAGCTTCATCAAACACTTCAAAACCTTAAGTTCCTTTGGCTAGCCGAAATTCATACATCAAAATTCATGCATCATTTTTATGATTTCTTAAGCTAAATCCTCATATCCACATTTAATTTCATGCATACATAATTAATTTAGCTAAAGAGATGACTTACCTCTAATGGTGCTCTCCTCAATCTTCCTAATCTTTAAGTTTCTCTCAATCCTTTTGCTCCAACTCTTCTTTTCACACTCAATTATCAAACTTTTACTCAAGTGGCTATGGAAAATAAGGGAGATTTCAAGGAGATTTTGAGCTTGGAAGGATGAAAAATGGAGGAGGAAAGAGAACTATAAGGGACGGCAACAATGGAAGGTGGAAGAAGATGGAATTTCTCTTTAATTGTGATAATTAAAATAAGGTGTCTAGTATTTATAGGTCATTAGTTTTAATTACATCATCATGAGGTCATGCTTAGGTCATAATGCTAATTAAATTTTGAATTTTTATTTCTTTTTTTCCCCTTTCACATTTTTACTTAAATTTTCATCAACATTTCTCCATTTTTCAATACATTAATTTCACTTAATTTAATTGCCATTTTGATTCAAAGTCACCTCTTCAAGTGAAATGACCAAAATGCCCCTCATTAGTTACAATTCATCTTTTTCCATATTGCTCAATGAGTCCTTTAATTCTGATTTCCTTATTTATATTTATTTTATTTTCCTTTCTACGATTTTCTTATTCCCAATAATTTCACAATTAACCCTCAATTAAGGATGTCATGGGGTCCCATATGAATTTAGGGTAGCAACTGAGTTCGCAGTCGCTTCCTGGGTCAGTCACCAATCATCAGAACTCTAGGCTCATTTAACCTAATTATGCTTCATTTCTATTATTTTAATCCAACCTCATTTGATCTTTATCAATTTTATTTATGGTTTCTTTATGTGATTTAAGTATAGTCCCAGACATTCTAGCCGTCCGGACAGACACTAGTCACCGGAATAATAGGATGTACGGAACTACTTAATGCGTTACATGTCGGGTGTTCTTGAAAAGTTTGTCATCAGTTTGATTTTGTGTGAATTATGATTAATTGGGTTCTGCCTTTGTAACAACATTTGAGGATGGTTTGGGCACTTTATAGCTTTACATTTATGATATTGTAGGGTTTACTTTCCATGCAAAACTTGATTCATCCATTATAGCAAGCTTATGTTACTATGTTGTAAGATGACTTACTATTCATACTACTATTCATGGGTCCTTGTCCTTACTTTAATTTTGTACTGAGGTTGTGTTTGGGCCTTCATAGGATGACCATATGTGAGTAAATTGTGGTTCACTTGGTTTTTAACAACTCTTAACTCGCTCACTTTTGAATTTAACTGTAGTTAGACATTATCACTTAGAGTCTAAGACTCGATATAGGGTTGCTTGCTATTTTTTATTAATTTGTAAGGTACTGAATTCCTTTAAATTTATGGAGTTACTGCTAGTTTTGGTCTCTTTTGCTGCTTTGTTTTAAGATAGGTAGGGATTGCCTTTTGTGGCATGAATTTTTGTTCTAATCCCTTGGTGCTTGATCCTTCTATATGTTTTGCTTAGCTTTGGTTTGAACATTTTGGAACATTTCATTTTTAAAGCCTTTGGATTCTACTTCCTTAATCATTTGTAGGTTGTGTTTTGTGACTTGGCATTCATGGTCTAATTGTTTTGCTATTTTGCATTTGGAGCTTCATTTAGGTTTGCTACTACACATTGTAGTTTCTTACTACTGTTAATAATTACAAGTTTTCTATTTTGATGCTTTGTGTATTTTGTTGAGTACTTTGAGAATTTTATGCTTTTATTGGAGTTCGCTGGTTTTGTTTCTTATGCCCTATGGTAGGGATTCCAGCCATCAATACTGCTTCTCCTATTCTATTAACCTTTATATGGTTGTTGGTTGTTTTATTTTTTTCAATTTAGAAGTTTTAGTTGTAACAGCCTCACTGTAGCAATTTCGTACACTCTACTATTCAGGTAACCGGTGTCAGTCCGGACAGCTAGAACATCTGGAAAAATATTTAAACTAAAGTGAGGAACCATAATTAACTCAAATAATAATAAGAAAAAAATTTAGAAAAAATTTTAGAAATAAAATACAACCAAGTTAAATGATCCGGTGCCCTAGCGATGGGTAACCCAGTGGGAAGTTGCGGTTATCGCAGCTAGGAGCTCTAAAACTGGGAGAAAATTCATAAAATAATTTTAGAGACTCCAAAGAAGAGTCATTGAGGTTTCTATGGCATTAGAATGCCAAAAAAAGGCTTAGAAAAATTTTTCGATCTACACAGACGATTTTAGGTCAATAAGCCAAACGAAGGGCATTTTGGTCATTTCGTCTTCATAGATGATTTTTGGCTGACTTGTCCAGTTAAGTAAATAATTATTATTATGACATAAAATGTGAATAAATATTGCTAAAAAATTAATTAAAAATGAGTGAAAAAGAAAAGAAAAGAAAATAAAATTTAAAAGTTTAATAATGACATCATGCATGTGTAAGCATGATGCAATTAAATTATTTCCATCAATCATCATTTAACAAATTTATCTAAGAGATAAAATTAGAGATAAATATGCAAAATTTCCTCATCTCCCTCATTGTCTTCTTGGCCGAAATTCGCTAGAGTGAGAAACCACCATTGATGCTCTTCCATCAGCTTATCAAACCTTGATTTTCTACCATAGAATCACCTACTCTCTTCACTAAATTTCATTTTCACACCTTAAATCACCTCTTGGCAGCAAAAAGAAGAAGGAAAAGGAAGGTTTTACAAGCTTGGGAGTTGATGGGTGTTGAATCCACTAGAAATTAAATTAATAGAAATTACCAGTAATGAAATATTTTCTGCAGCAAGTGGTAAATCCAGGTCGAACCTTGGAGACTGAATTATTAAATTTTGTGCGCTTATGTGTAATGGAAAATGAAAGAAACAAAGATTGGGGGGTTTTGTAACACAAAATCAGAAGAAATAAGAAATTCAAGAACTAAATATGAAAATCTCAATTTAAACAAACTTCAGTCCAAGGTAATTCGCATTCCAATGCATTGATTTGATCATAGACAAAAGAAATACAATTATCTCTTATTGAATACTTAACGTAGATTTACGAAACAGCGAGGTAAACCCCTAACTTCCCTATATTCATCAATTTGAGCCTAGCACTCTTATTGACTCTAATTATTAACTGAGTTGGTATTAAGCAATCCTCATCAAATTAATAACTGCTATAAGAAAAAGAAGTAATTAAGCTGAACAACAATTTATGAAGCATAAATCATTTAATCCACCCTATTATTTCCTTAGCTTATTATTATAAACTAGGATTATAATCAATAAAACCTAATTGCTACTCATGTTCAATCTTACACAATAATTACGGATTACGAAGATGAACTAGCAATTGATCAAATCAAACAATTAACTAATATGCCTTTTTAACAAATCATTTAACAGATCAAAAATAATTAAATCAAAAAACAATAGATATTCAAAAAGACAAAAATTAAATTAAGAACCTGGTCTCACAAATCACACATAAGAACTTGAATCCCTTCAACTGAATAAAAAACTTAGCCACTCATGTTCATGGCTTACAGAAAATTAAAGAAGAAATAAAGAAGAAATCTATAATATAAATGGAGAACAAAAGTCTGAATTGAGATGCTCTTAGCTGCTGCCCAAAGACGTATTTATACTAAAAAAACCTAATACCAAAGATAGGAACCAAACCAAACTAGGAGTGTTTTTTAAATTTAAGATTCAGATTTTCAGCCTGCATTCATGTTTCTGGAATCAAGGCAGATTTTCAGCTACTTTCTTTCCGAATCTACCTCTGCCCTCTTCAGGAAAGTTGTAGCCCTATTTCTTAGCTTTCCAATGGGTACTCATGGACCCAAATCTGAGGTCTACAGCCCAAGTTATGGCCCAAAAATCGGGACAAGTTCAATCAGATGGTCCAGCCCATTGTGACGACTTCATTGCCATTTTTGACAATTAAAATGGCCTCATCTCTCATCCAGCCCCTCATAGAAGTTGTAGAGGTGGCTCTTAAGGTTCAATTGGGCTTGTCCTTGCTTCATTTGGACTTCTGAAACTCCAGATACAAAATAAATACTAAAACTGGTCGTGACCCATCGAGTCTGGCCTTTTGCAATAGATCCATAGCTTTTTTTGTCAACCTTGGAGACTGATTTGAGCTTTGGTCCCTCTTTATCATTTGAAGTGCTCTATCTTAGCTTTTCAATGGATTAAACAGTAATCAATTTGGAGACCTACAATTTTAGAAACACCTAAAAAATATAGCAAAGGTCAATTATTGAAAATTTCTCCATTTAACACAATTATTCCACAACTATCTAAAAATATGCCTAAATGATAAATATATTTTAACCAGATGAATTAAACATAAAAACATACTAGAAACACTAAATGTGATGAGAGTAAAATTAATAAATTATGCACTTATCAGGAGTTAGCTCCAACAAGGTTAGTGCTAATTCCTTCTAGAAATTTTGTGTATACCTTATGTGGAGTAGGAATTGAGTGAGAAAATAAAGTGGAATTAAACAAAATTTCCATGTTGAATTTTTACCAATTTTGGCAGCCTTATGGTCTCTTAGGGTTTCATCAATTTGATTGCATAATAGTTGTGTATGGCTGCCATTGAACATGATTTTGGTGTTTTAATTCATGGATTGTATGAATATAGAGAAATGAGATTGTTAGAGTTAGGGTTTGGGGCACAAAATTTAGATTTTCTCATGTGTTGGTGAATGGAAGTTCTAAAGGTCAATTAGTGACCATTTAACTGAGTATAATGAGGAATTGAAGTAAATTGTAGCTTTGGATTTGAGGTTGGGTGTGCTGCCTTGAGTGCCCTGCAGGTCTGGACGTGAGTCCAGCATGTTTGGGCAGCTATAACATGGGTTGTGTAGGTTCAATTTGTGCAAGGCCAATTGGATATGAAATTAGACACATAATGGCACAACTTTAATGAAGGAAACCTGTCCAGAAAACAAACTTAGGATGCCCTAAAAATTCTGCCTGGGCAAAATGACCAAATGAACAGTGTTCATTCATTTGGTCATAACTCAGTGCAGAAAGGTTCAATTGACCTAAAGTTTATATCCATGGAAAGCTTAGGCAAATTAGAACAACTTTCATGCAGAACACAAACTCAAATTCTGGACTTAACTAAATGAAATTGCTAGCTAAAATTGGACTATCAAATCTGGCATAACCAAAAAATTGCCCAAAAATTCTGGGTAAAGGCAATCTGACCAGTTATGGAGAAATAGCCATAACTTGAGCTAGAAAACTCCAAATGGGGTGATTCAAAAAGTGAAATATAACTAAACACAATAAGGAACAACTTTGATTAAGAACATTTGGCCAAATTCTCACTGTAGAATGGCCTAATGGAATAGTGAACTCTAGCATCCAAAACTAAAATTTTTTATTTATGTTCCATTGGTTGGAAGTATTGATTGGCAACTAATGCCAACACTTTTGGGAACCAAAATGTGGTAAATTTATGTAATTAGAATTCATGCAACTATTATATATGAGAAAGTCAATATTTTGACTTAAATAACCAAATGAATAGTAACCTTACATATTAAGTACAAATATTCAAGAAATAACTTTGTAATGTGCCCTAGTACACCTAGTAAGATTAGTTTGGATAGGTTGGCATGCCAATAGGGTTCAGTAAGCTTAGTACTGCTCATGGCATTATGCCATTTTGTGACTTTATGGCTTTTTAGCCATTCTGATATCAGTGTGATACTTGGCCTTGTGCCTAATGTTTATTACAGCTTATCAGCTATTCTGTTGCACACCGGGAGACACTATGTGATCGATGGTGTGACGGCTCGAGGTACTTGATAACCAATACCAGTTCACCCGTTTATCTAGTCTAGTCATCCAGTATAGGTTACTTGGGCAACCAACAATGCAAGTTGATAAATTTAATGAAATAATGGATATAACAAGTACCAAATAAATAATTCTACAAATAATTACCAATAATTTGTCTGTATGAGAAATCAACATATACACTACATAATTATTTTCTTTTAGTTCTTTTTATTTTATTATTGGCGCCACTAAGCATTATTGCTTAGCGCGTTGCTTTTTGCCATGCGTAGGTTCTAGAGAGATTGACAGAGAGCCCAGTAGACCACAAACTGGGTGAGTCTGTTCACAGTTCTGTATAGTGTCCGTATCAACTCACAAACTTTAGTGCATTGGCAGGAGACTAGGTCCCATTTTGGTATTTTGTACTGTTTGTATTTTGTAATTAAACTTTTATTTTCTCATGTATAGTTGAAACTCATGTAATATATTTTGGTATTAATGCAAATATTTGTAATTTGTGTTTATAAATGAAAATTGAGTATTTATTTATGATTTGTACATGATTATCATGTGAAATGAATGAATGAAAAATAGAAGAATTTTTGTGAAATAGTTGAGGAATATTGAGATTATGTTGATATAATGGAGTTTTGAGAATGACTGAAAATGTATTAGAAGTGTTTTTCACAGGTTTCGAAGAACTGTTTTCTTTATTTTTAGCCGGTACTTTGCCGGATTTTCTATAAAATTTTCAAAACCTCAAATGCATTTATAAATTTTCAATAAATGACTTAAATGAGTTAAATTTCACAAATTGCACTTCACAACCATGAAGAAATAAATTAAGGATAAAAATAATTGAGATAAAATATGGTATTCCGGTACACTGTGTCACATATCTTACTCGACTATACTGTAGACGGGTAAGGGGTGTCACATTTAGTGGTATCAGAGCACGATTTAGGCGTTTCTGGGTTTAGATCGAGTCCATACCATGCATTGCCTTTGTAAGAGTTGAGATGACACTAATGTAGATCTGTTTGGTTTTCTTATTTTGATTAGGATATGGACCCCACGTCTTAGAGGGCAATTAAGGAGGAAGTGTAGAGTCATGGTCCACCTGCAGCAGCTAAGACTGGGGGTAGGGGAGAACCTGGTCCACCAGCACCAGCAGAGCCTGCACAGCCTCCACAGGCCATGTTTCAGGAAATGGCCTAATTTTTTAGACAAATGGCAGGGGTAATGCCACCACCATCACGTCCACAGTAGAAATCCCATCTAGAAAAACTGAGAAAATTTGGAGCAATGAATTTTTATAGCAAGAGAAAAGATGATTCTGTTGCAGCTGAGAACTAGTTGGACAGAACAGGAAGAGCTATAAAACAACTCCACTACACTCGAGAGCAAAACCTAGAAGTTGTTGTATCTCTACTGCAAGATGATGCATATCAATGGTGGGATACAGTGTCCAGTGAAGTGCAGCCAGAACAAATAACCTGGGAGTTCTTCCTCGCTCAATTCAGAAAGAAGTATGTGGGAAGTGTGTACTAGGAAGATAGGAGGAGAGAATTTATTAACCTGAGGCAGAGAGAGCTGACAGTAGCTGAGTATGAAAGAGAGTTTGTAAGATTGAGCCATTATGGAAGGGAGATAGTCCCAAATGGGGCCAAAAAGTGTAGAAGATTTGAAGAGGGCCTGAATGACAACATCAAGATAATGATTACTGCCTTGAGAATCACAGACTTCATCAAGTTAGTGGAAGCTGCAGTAAAAGTTAAGAAAGTCAGAATAAGTGAGCAGACCAGAAGAGAGAGACAACAGAATAGGGGTCCAAGTCAGTCTAGCTCATCTCCTGCACCTGGGAAGAAGTTCAAAGGTCCACCTGCTCAGAGTTCAGGTCAACCTTAAGGTCAGGGTCAGTCCCAGGGGCCCAGGCCACAATTCACACCTAGGAGAGGTCAGTCACACCATCAGTGGGTAGCTCTCCAAGGACGGTGTTCAAGGGACTAGCCCCAACATCTTTTGCTTGTCCACATTGCCTGAAGTGGCATAAGGGGGAGTGTTGGAGAGTGACGGGTGCCTACTTAAGGTGTGGGTTGACAGAGCATCAGTTAAGGAACTGTCCACACAGAACTACCACAGTTGCTCTAGCACAAGTAGATAGACCTGCCCCTGCACCTCAAAGGGGTAGGAAGTCTGGTAAATCTGAGGCAGCTGGTCCATCACAGAGACCTGCATTTGAGCTAGCTAAGAGGCCAGAGGCTAGAGCACCTGTCAGAGCTTATGCTATGAGAGCTCTGGAAGAGCAAGATGCCCTAGATGTTATCAGGCTTACATTCTCCCTCTACAATACATTTGTGCATGCATTGGTGGATCCAGGATCCACTCATTCATACATCTGCATCAACCTACCAGTAGAAAGGGGGATACTAGTAGGAGAGAGTGACCAAGCCATTCTAGTCACTAATCCATTGGGCCACAGTGTGGTGGTGAACAAGGTGTACAAAGGTTGCCTGTTAAGTATTCAGGGGTATGAATTCTTGGCAGACCTGATTGAATTGCCTTTCCATGAGTTTGACGTGATTTTAGGAATGGACTGGTTATCACGTCATCAGGCAATGGTTGACTATAAATTGAAGAGGATTTCTTTAAAAACTCCTGAGGGTAATGAGATTATAGTTGTAGGAGAAAGGACAGATTTCTTGTCCAATGTCATCTCAGCCACAGTTGCAAGAAAACTGATGAGAAAATGTTGTGAAGCCTACCTAGCACATGTGGTGGATACTAAGCAGGCTAAGCCAGATCTGTATGACGTACCCACAGTAGGAGACTTCCCAGATGTGTTCCCTGAAGAATTGCCTAGCTTGCCACCAAAAAGGGAAGTCGGATTTGCTATTGAGATACTACCGGGTACAGCACCAATCTCTATTGCTACTTATAGGATGGCACCTACTGAGTTAAAGGAGCTGAAAATCCAGTTGCAGGAGTTACTGGATAAGGGGTTCATATGCCCCAGTGTGTCACCATGGGGAGTTCCAGTGCTGTTTGTAAAGAAGAAGGATGGGACTTTGAGGTTATGCATTGATTACCGATAGTTGAATAAAGTGACTGTGAAGAACAAGTATCCATTGCCTAGAATTGATGATCTGTTTGATCAGTTGAAGGGAGCAGGAGTATTTTCTAAAATTGATCTCAGATAAGGGTATCATCAGTTGACGGTGAAGGATGTAGATGTGCCAAAAACTGCATTCTGGACCCAGTATAGGCATTATGAGTTCATGGTGATGCCCTTTGGCCTAACAAATGCACCAGCAGTATTCATGGACCTTATGAACTGTATCTTCCATCCATAATTAGATCCGTTCATAGTGGTCTTTACTAATGATATTTTGGTGTATTCCAAGACTAGGGAAGAACATGATGAGCATTTGAGGATTGTTATGCAAACCCTGAGAGAAAAAGAAGCTATATGCTAAGCTATCTAAGTGTGACTTCTGGTTGAGTGAGATTGCATTTCTTGGACACATAGTGCCAGCTGATCGGATTAGGGTGGATCCCAAGAAGATAGAAATAATGATGGAATGGAAGCCTCCCAGAAATACAACTGAGGTCAGAAGTTTCTTGGGGCTAGCTGGGTATTACAGAAGATTTGTGAAGGGATTTTCTTTAATAGCTGCTCCAATGACCAAGTTGTTACACAAGAATGTCAGAATTGACTGGAATGGCAAATGTCAGGCCAGTTTTGAGAAGTTGAAGGCTATGTTGACAGAGGCACCAGTGTTAACACAGCCAGTGTCAGGAAAGAATTTTATGGTCTATAGTGATACCTCACATAATGGGTTAGGGTGTGTATTGATGCAAGAGGGGAAAGTGGTCACCTAAGCTTCTAAGCAGCTAAGGCCACATGAACAGAACTACCCTACTCATGATCTAGAACTTACAGCAATTATCTTCACACTGAAGATATGGAGGCACTACTTGTATGGGGAAAAGTGTTATATTTACACAAACCATAAAAGTCTAAAATATTTGCTAACCCAGAAAGAGCTCAATCTTAGACAGAGATGATGGATTGAGTTCCTAAAGGACTATGACTGTGTGATTGACTACCATCCTGGGAAGGCAAATGTAGTTGCTGATGCTTTGAGCAGAAAATCCATCACAACTTTGAGATCATTGAATGCCTGTCTATCCTTGGCTCGAGATGGAGCTATTTTGGCTGAGTTGCAAGTGAAGCCAAACCTGCTACAGCAGATTTTGGATGGGCAGAAGGTAGATGAGAAGTTAATAGCTACTATGAGCAAAATCTCAAAAGGGAAGGCAACTGACTATGAGGTGAAAGCAGATGGATGTCTGTACTACAAAGGAAGAGTGTGTATACCAGATGATGGGGAATTGAAAGCCAGTATTCTAAAAGAGGCACACACCAGTGTTAATGCTATGCACCCAGGAAATACAAAAATGTATCATGATCTGAAGCTTCATTATTGGTGGCTTGGTATGAAGAAGGACATAGCTGACTATGTGACTAAATGCTTGACATGTCAGCAAGTTAAGGCAGAACATCAAGTTCCACCGGGTTTGCTACAGCCCATACGCATACCTGAATGGAAATGGGATTGGGTCACCATGGATTTTGTAAGTGGTCTACCTCTCACCCAGAAGAAGCATGATGCAGTATGGGTGATAGTAGATAAATTGACGAAGTCAGCACACTTTCTGCCAGTTAGGACTGACTACTCACTAGAGAAATTAGCAGAATTGTATATCAGTGAGATAGTTAGACTGCATGGAATTCCACTTTCCATCATATATAGATTTTAGAAGAAGTTCCATGAATCCTTTGGTACACAACTCCACTTTAGCACAGCTTTCCATCCTTAGACAGATGGGCAATCAGAAAGAGTAATCCAGGTAAACATTGAAACCAATTGAATTAATACAAATATTGAACTGAAATGATAATAATAACATGAAATATATGTTAGGTCCCTGAGGATATCCTAAGAAGTTGTGTCATCGAGTTTGAGGGAAGTTGGGATAGATACCTCCCACTAGCAGAATTTGCTTATAACAACAACTATCAAAATAGCAACCAAATGGCCCCGTATGAAGCATTATATGTGTAACATCCTCCCTGTACATGTTCTATACGTTCTGTTGCTCCGGTGACCTAATATCAGTCCGGGCAAGTAAGGATGTCTGGAACTATACTTCAGTGATAGTGAACAGACATATAATGATGAAATAAATAAAAAGAAAATACAAGAAAAATTAAAGAAAAATGAAAGAGAGAAAATAAAACTAAGTTAAACGAGCCAGCACCGTAACGATGGGTGACCGCACCGGAAAGTTACGGCGAAGGCAATTGCCTACCCCAGGACTGCGGGAAACCCTTGGAATTAAATTTCGAGACATAATTAAAGGTTTATTGAAATGTAATTGACACTAGAAATATCAAAGAAAAATTAATAAATTAGTACAAAGAAAAACGAAAAATCGAGAAACAGACAAAAATAAGTGTTACTGAAAATTCGGGAAAATAACCTAAAGAAGGGCATTTTGGTCATTTGACACCTAGAGTTGCCTTTTGACCTCAGTGTCCATTAAAAATAAATGATATTACACTTTGAAAATGTCATAAAAAAAATTTAATTGTGATACATTATATAAATAGTGAAAGAAATGAGGTAAATATGAAAATAATGAAATTTTGAATAATTAAACAATAAAACTAACCTAAGTGCTCCACTAACTCCTAATTTGGGACACCTATATAGGACTTTGGGATAGCAAATCCCACTAACTCGGTCTTCTTTTTCTTCTTCTTCATTCTTCTTCTTGCTTAAATGGAACCCCAAAATCCTCCATGGCCACACCATGCATGAAGCTTTCTCTCTCCATCATCAAGCCATAATTTCTGCAATTGTTCTTCATTAAAGTTGATCTACACATCTTGGGAAACCTATAGGCAGTAAAAAGTAGAGAAAATTCCAAGGTTTTATCAAGGTCAAGTTAAGGTAAGTGTCCAAATCCCCTCCCTTGCTTTAGTAAACTTCATGTTTAGGTTGAGGTGAGTTGAATGGTGAAGAGAATGGAAGAATTTATTGAGTTATGGTGTTGTTCAATTTTGGTAGCATTGAGAACCTATGTTGCTTGGGTTTTTCTTACCTCTAATGGATCGAAAATAATATTGATTTAGTCATTTTAATGTTCTAGTAATTTAGTTTTCATGTATATGTACATGGAACACTTGAATTTGAGGGTTTGGAAAGCAATTTGTATATAAATTCATGAATTAGTGTTTGGTTTCATGAATTTTCTTGATGAATTATGGTGAAGATGAATTGAGGGCAGTGTATGTGAAGTTATGGTTGGGAGGTATATGTTATAATCAAGTGTTTTCATGTATATATTATGTTGAATTTAACTTTGCAAATTAGGGTTGTATAATGTACATGGAACACTTGTATATTCTGCCCAAATGGACATGATTGAGATATGATGAATGGTATAGAAGTGTTATGAATGTATATTTGTAGTTTTGGGAGGAGGAGAAGTGTTATTTGGAAGTGTTCTTTATGTGTAGATTTTGTGTTGTGAAGGCAGTAGGTAAATTGAACCATAAGTGACAATTGGTGACCCCAATTGGTATGAGGCCAATGCGAGGTGAAACTAGACACAAAATAGGCCAACTTTCATGTAGAAATGTTGCCAAAATTCTACCTAGAAACTAACCTTGAAAATGACCTAATTTGAAATTGGTAAGTGCAAGCCCAGATTTTTTACCATATGAACATTAGTCACTAAGATGACCATAACTCACTCAATACAGGACCAAATGACCTGAAAGTTTTACCATGGACAGCTTAGACATAGAGCTACAATTCTTATGAAGGCACTAAAGCCCAGAAATGAGCAGAACCAAGTCAAATTGCTTGCCCAATTTGGGTGCTAAAACTGCCAGAACTGAGTTTGACCTAAAATTGATCAAATTTTACACTAAAGATGCAATCTGTCCAGCTTTAGTAAATTAACCATATCTTGGTCTATACAACTCAGAATGACATGAAATTTGTGCCAAAAGTTCAATAAGACATAGAGCTACAATTTTTCTTCTTTGACTAGAAGCTAAAAACCAAGAGAAATTGGACATTAAGCTAGACCAATCTAACACACTAAAACTGAAAATTTGACATTTACATACAATGAAGCTTGAAGTAATTTGGTAATAAATGCCAACTTGTGAAAAGGGTAAATTGCACTATATTGGAAGCATAGTGAATTACAAATTGTGACATGTTGATATGAGAATCAACTTATCCATGATATATAAAAAGGTCAACATTTGCATTAACTTGTAAATTACATAATAGCTAGTAAACTAAAAAAAAATGAAGAATTAAACAATTAATTTGTAATGTGCCCTAATTTGCCTAGTTGACTAGTTTGGATAGGTTGGCATGCCAATAGGATTCTGACAACTGTTCTGTAAATGGTTTTATATCATACTATGTTTTTATGGCTTATTATGCCGCACTGTGATTTTAATAGCCTACGGCTATACGGATTATGTTATTATACTTGGCTTATCGCCTGATTGACTATATGGCTTTTTAGCCACACTGTTTGTCAGACCAGTATATTTTCTGGCCCTAGTAAAAAATTTATAGGTTCACCTACTTAGAGTTTCAGTAGAGCACCAAGTCAGGGTTAGTCACAGAGGCCCGAATCTTAGTTTGCACCCAAGAGAGGCTAGTCCACACCTTCAGTGTCTAGCTCTCCAAGGACAAGGTTCAGGGGACCAACCCCAACAGTATTTGTTGCTTGCCCACATTGCCAAAAATGGCATAAGGGGGGAATGTTGGAGGATGATAGGTGCTTATTTACGGTATGGGTCTACAGACCACCTAATCCATGATTGTCTGCGCAGAACTGCTACATCTACTCCGGTATCAACTGTTAGGCCTGCCCATCCAGCTCTAAGGGGTAGAAAGCCAGATAAGGCTAAGGCAGTCAGTACTTCATAGAAATCTATATCAGAGTCTGTGGAGAGAGCAGAAGGTAGAATACCAGCCTGAGCGTATGCTATGAGGGCACAAGAGGAACAGGATGCTCCAGATGTCATCAAGGGTATGTTCCTCCTCTATAATACTTTTGTGCATGCATTAGTGGATCCTGGATCTACTCATTCTTATATTTGTATCAAGCTGCCCATAGAAAAGGGAATACCAGTAGAGGAAAGTGACCAAGACATCCAGCTCACAAATCTGCTAGGCCACAGTGTGGTAATAAACAAGGTATATAAGGGCTGTTCATTGAAGATTCAAGGGAAAGAGTTCTTGGCAGACTTAATCGAACTGCCTTTCCATGAGTTTGATCTGATTTTGGGAATGGACTGGTTATCCCATCATCATGCAATGGTAGATTGTAAATTGAAGAAAATCTCTTTGAAAACTGCTGAGAATGAAGAAATAATAGTTGTGGGTGAAAGGACAGATTTCTTGTCCAATGTCATCTCAGCTGCAGTTGCAAGGAGATGGATGAGAAAAGGGTGTGAAGCCTATCTGGCACACATGGTTGACATTAAGCAGGGTAAATTTGACTTGTCTGACATATCCACAGTAAGGGACTTCTCTTAGGTATTTCTGGAGGAATTACCTAGTTTGCCACCAAAAAGGGAAGTTGAATTTGCTATTGAGATTGTGCTGGGTACAGCTCCGATTTCAATTGCTCCGTATAGGATGGCACCTGCTGAATTGAAAGAGTTAAAAATCCAGCTGCAAGAATTACTAGACAAGGGGTTCATACACCCCAGTGTGTCACCGTGGGAGCTCCAGTACTGTTTGTTAAGAAGAAAGATGAGACACTGAGGTTATGTGTTGACTACCAACAGTTAAACAAAGTAACAGTGAAGAACAAGTATCCGTTGCCCCGATTTGATGATCTATTTGATCAGTTGAAGGGAGCCGGTGTATTTTCTAAGATTAATCTCAGATCAGGGTATCATCAGCTAAGGGTTAGGGATGCAGATATGCCTAAGACTGCATTCAGAACCAGGTATGGGCATTATGAATTCCTAGTGATGCCATTTGGGTTAACAAACGCTCCAACAGCAGTCATGGACCTTATGAACCGTATCTTCCACCCATACTTAGATCAGTTCATAATGGTCTTCATTGATAACATCCTGGTGTATTCCAAGGATAAAGTAGAACATGATGAGCATTTGAGAATTGTTCTGCAGACTCTAAAAGAGAAGAAACTGTATGCTAAATTGTCCAAGTGTGAGTTCTGGTTGAATGAGATTGCATTCCTTGGACATGTAGTATCAGCTGAAGGGATTAGAGTAGATCCCAAGAAGATTGAAGTAGTGATGGAATGGAAGCCTCCCAAAAATACAACTAAGATCAGAAGTTTTTTGGGGTTAGCTGGATATTATAGAAGATTTGTAAAGGGATTTTCCCTGATAGCTGCTCCAATGACCAAATTACTACACAAGAATATGAAATTTGACTGGAATGATAAGTGTCAAGCCAGTTTTGAGAGGCTGAAGGCTATGTTGACAGAGGCACCAATGTTAACACAGCCAGTGTCAGGAAAAGACTTTGTAGTCTACAGTGATGCCTCACATAATGGGTTAGGTTGTGTACTCATGCAAGAAGGGAAAGTGGTTGCATATGCTTCCAGGCAGTTAAGGCCACATGAAAAGAATTACCCTACTCATGATTTGGAGTTAGCAGCAATTATCTTTGCATTGAAGATATAGAGGCATTACTTATATGGAGAAAAATGCTAAATATACACAGACCATAAAAGTCTGAAGTATCTGCCAACCCAGAAGGAACTTAATTTGAGACAGAGGCAATGGATTGAATTCCTGAAAGATTACGATTGTGTGATTGACTACCACCCTGGGAAGGCAAACGTAGTCACTGATGCCTTAAGCAGAAATCTATTGTAGCATTAAGATCTCTGAATGTCCAACTGTCCTTAACTCATGATAGAGTTATTTTAGCTGAGTTGCAAGTGAAGTCGAATATGTTACAACAGATACAGGATGGGCAGAAGACAGATGAGAAATTAATCGCTATTATGGGCAAAATCAATGAGGGAAAGGAACTGAATATGAAGTGAAAGAAAATGGGTGCCTGTACTATAAAGAAAGAGTATGTGTACCAAATGATAAAGAGTTGAAAACTAGTATTCTGAGAGAAGCACATAACAGTGTGAATACTATGCACCCAGGAAGCACAAAAATGTACCATGACCTAAAACTTCAATACTGGTGGGGGGGTAAAAAGAAGGACATAGCTGACAATGTAACTAGATGCTTGACATGTCAGCAAGTCAAAGTAGAACATCAAGTTCCATCAGGTTTGTTACAGCCCATAAACATACCTAAATGGAAATAGAGCCGAGTCACTATGGACTTTGTCAGTGGTCTACCTCTCACTCAGAAGAAACATGATGCAGTATGGGTGATTGTTGATAGGTTGACCAAATCAGCACATTTTCTGCCAGTCAGAACTGACTATTCACTGGAAAAGCTAGCAGAATTGTACATTAGTGAGATAGTTAGACTATATGGAATTTCATTTTCCATTATATCTGATAGAGAACCGAGGTTTACATCTAGATTTTGGAAGAAATTACAAGAATCCTTAGGCACACAACTCCATTTTAGTATGGCTTTTCATCCTCAGACGGATGGACAGTCAGAAAGAATAATCCAGGTAAATTTTGAAACTCATTAAGTTATTGTAAACAATAAATTGAACTGATAATGATAATAATAATCGAACATATGTGATAGGTCCTCGAGGATATGCTGAGGAGTTGTGTTATTAAGTTTGAGGGAAGTTGGGACAGAGACCTTCCACTGGCAGAATTTGCATATAACAATAGCTATCAAACTAGCTTACAAAAGGCACCCTACGAAGTACTGCATGGGAGAAAATGGAGAACACCTGTATGTTGGACTGAGTTGGGTGAAGATAAGCTAGTGGGGCCAGACTTGGTAAAACAGACAAAGGAAAAGGTCAAACTGATAAAGGCCAATTTGAAAGTTGCCTCGGACCGATAGAAATCTTATGCTGACTTGAAAAGAAAGGACATTGAGTATGAAGTTGGCGAGAAGGTATTTCTCAAAGTATCATCGTGAAAGAAAGTGTTGTGATTCGGGAAAAAGGGAAAATTAAGCCCTAGGTTCATTGGCCCATATGAAGTTATTAAATATGTGGGACCAGTAGCCTACAGATTAGCCTTACCACCTGAGCTAGACAAGATACATAATGTGTTCCATGTCTCGATGCTTAGAAGATATAGATCAGATCCTTCACATTTAATCTCAGCAGAAGAAATTGTTGTACAACCTAACCTGACATATAAAGAAGAACCAATTAAAATCTTGGCACGAGAGGTAAAAGAGCTCAGAAACAAGACAATTCCACTAGTGAAAATCCTATGGAGGCACCACAACATAGAAGAGGCAACATGGGAGAGCGAGGAGACAATGAGGCAATAGTTCCCTCAAGTCTTCAAATCAGGTAAATTTCGAGGACGAAATTTTTATTTAGAGAGGAAGAGTTGTAACATCCTCCCTGTACGTGTTCTATACGTTCTGTTGCTCCAGTGACCTAATATCAGTCTGAGCAAGTCAGGATATATGGAACTATACTTCAGTGATAGTGAACATACATATAATGATGAAATAAATAAAAAGAAAATACAAGAAAAATTAAAGAAAAATGAAAGAGAGAAAATGAAACTAAGTTAAACGAGCCGGCACCGTAGCGATGGATGACCGCACCAGGAAGTTATGGCGAAGGCAATTGCCAACCCCAGTACTACGTGGAACCCTCTGAATTAAATTTTGAGACATAATTAAAGGTTTATTGTAATGTAATTGACACTAGAAATATCAAAGAAAAATTAATAAATTAGTACAAAGAAAAACGAAAAATCAAGAAACAGAGAAAAATAAGCGTTACCGAAAAATCGGGAATACAAACTGAAGAAGGGCATTTTGGTCATTTCATACCTAGAGTTGCCTTTTGACCTCAATGTCCATTAAAAATAAATGATATTACACTTTGAAAATGTCATAAAAAAAATTTTAATTGTGATACATTATATAAATAGTGAAAGAAATGAGGTAAATATGCAAATAATGAAACTTTGAATAATTAAACAATAAAACTAACCTAAGTGCTCCACTAACTCCTAATTTGGGACACCTATATAGGACTTTGGGATAGCAGATCCCACTAACTTGGTCTTCTTCTTCTTCATTCTTCTTCTTGCCAAAAATGGAACCCCAAAATCCTCCATGGCCATACCATGCATGAAGCTTTCTCTCTCCATCATTAAGCCATAATTTCTGCAATTATTCTTCATTAAAGTTGATCTACACATCTTGGGAAACCTATAGGCAGCAAAAGGTAGAGAAAATTCCAAGGTTTTATCAAGGTCAAGTTGAGGTAAGTGTCCAAATCCCCTCCCTTGCTTTAGTAAACTTCATGTTTAGGTTGAGGTGAGTTGAATGGTGAAGAGAATGGAAGAATTTATTGAGTTATGGTGTTGTTCAATTTTGGCAGCCATGAGAACCTATGTTGCTTGAGTTTTTCTTACCTCTAATTGACGGAAAATGATGTTGATTTTTACCTCTAATTGAAGGAAAATAATGTTGATTTAGTCATTTTAATGTTGTAGTAATTTAGTTTTCATGTATATGTACATTAAGCACTTGAATTTGAGGATTTGGAAAGCAATTTGTATATCTTAGCAAACTGCCACTTTTGGCAGCCTTTAAATTCATGAATTAGTGTTTGGTTTCATGAATTTTCTTAATGAATTATGGTGAAGATGAATTAAGGGCAGTGTATGTAAAGTAATGGTTGGGAGGTATATGCTATAATCAAGTGTTTTCTTGTATATATTATGTTGAATTTAACTTTGCAAATTAGGGTTGTATAATGTACATGAAACACTTGTATATTCTACCCAAATGGGCATGATTGAGATATGATGAATGGTATAGAAGTGTTATGAATGTATATTTGTAGTTTTGGGAGGAGGAGAAGTGTCATTTGGAAGTGTTCTTTGTGTGCAGATTTTGTGTTGTGAAGGCAGTAGGTAAATTGAACCATAAGTGACAATTCGTGATCCTAATTGGTATGAGGCTAATGGGAGGTGAAACTAGACACAAAATAGGCCAACTTTCATGTAGAAATGTTGCCAAAATTTTGCCTAGAAACTAACCTTAAAAATGACCTAATCCGGAATTGGTAAGTGCAAGCCCAGATTTTTTACCATATGAATAGTAGTCACTGAGATGACCATAACTCACTCAAAACAGATCCAAAAGACCTGAAATTTTTACAATGGAAAGCTTAGACATAGAGCTACAATTCTTATGAAGACACCAAAGCCCAAAAATAAGCTAAACAAAGTCAAATTGCTTGCCCAAGCTTGGATACCAAAACTGCCAGAACTGAATTTGACCTAAAATTGACCAAATTTTACACTAAAGATGCAATCTGTCCAGCTTTAGTAAATTGACCATATCTTGGTCTATACAACTCAGAATGACCTAAACTTTGTGCCAAAAGTTCAATAAGATATAGAGCTACAATTTTTCTTCTTTGACCAGAAGCTAAAAACTAAGAGAAGTAGGACATTAAGCTAGACCAATCTAGCACACAAAAACTGAAAATTTGACATTGACATACAATGAAGCTTGAAGTAATTTGGCAATAAATGTCAACTTGTGAAAAGGGTAAATTGCACTATATTGGCAGCATAGTGAATTGCAAATTGTGACATGTTGATATGAGAATCAACTTATCTATGATATCTAAAAAGGTCAACATTTGCATTGACTTGTAAATTATATAATAGCTAGTAAACTCAAAAAAATGAAGAATTAAACAATTAATTTGTAATGTGCCCTAGTTTGCCTAGTTGACCAGTTTAGATAGGTTGGCATTGCAATAGAATTCTGACAGCTGTTCTGTAAATGGTTTTACGCCATACTGTGTTTTTATGGCTTATTATGCCGCACTGTGATTTTAATAGCCTACGGCTATACGGATTATGTTATTATACTTGGCTTATCGCCTGATTGACTATATGACTTTTTAGCCACACTGTTTGCACACCGTGAGACAGTTTGTGACCAATGGTGTGACGGCCCGAGGTACTAGGTACCCAGTGCCAATACATCTGTTTATCCAGTCTGGTCAGTGTATAGGCTACACGGGTAGTTAATTTATGCATTATTAAATTCAAATAGCTAAATTCAGTTTATTGACATACAGCACCACCAAAATTAGCAAAAATGAAAGGTTAGCAAATAAAAGTAGAATCAACAACTGTAAAGAATATTGATGTCATAAATTCATAAACAATTCATTCATTTTATTTTAGTGTATATTTCTTTATATTTGGCACCACTAAGCAGAATTGCTTAGCGCGTTGCTTTTGCTATGTGTAGTTATTGGAGACACAGCTAGGGAGCCCAGCAGACCTACGACCGGGTGAGACATCAGATTTGCACAGGAGTCCAGAGTCATCTGTACTACACTGCATACATGGTAGGACTTAGGATCTTGTGTAATGACTATCAGTTGTATTTTGACATTTTGTTATGTAATATGTATATTATAAAACTTTAAGGTTTGTAATAATTTGTACATATTAAACTCCTATGAAGAGTGTTTGGATGAATGTAAATTATGATGGATTGTATTTTGAAATTATGAAATTTTGATACTGAAAATTATTTGGAAGGTTGAGATTATCATATTGAACTGTTTTTAACAGGTTTATAAGGATAGTTTGTCCGAAATACAGACGGCACCTTACCAGATTTTTATTACCATTTAGAAACACTGATTTTATTAAAATATGAAAGTAGAACTAGTATGTTATGAATATCACATAAAGAGTTCTTAAATCAATTTGAGTTCAGAAAATGTGATAATCACAGACTAAGTGCTCCGACACGCCTTGTAGGATGCCTTACTCGGCTACACTGTAAACGGGTGAGGGGTGTTACATTTAGTGGTATCAGAGCACGATTTAGGCGTTTCTAGACCTAGATAGTTTGCATATCATGCATTGGATTGTAAGTGTTAAGATGACTCTAATGCATATCTTTTAATTTGTTATTTTGATCAGAATATGGACTCTACATTGCAGAGAGCGGTCGATGAGGAGGTGGAGAGTCATGCTCCATCTATGACTGAACCAGGAGATAGGAGGGAACCTGTTCCACCAATACCAGATGCAATAGCCACATTTCAGTAAATGGCTTAGTTCTTTAGACAGATGGTAGGAGTTATGCCACCACCACCACCTCCACATCAAAAATCTCATATGGAGAAACTTAGAAAGTTCGGAGCAGTGGATTTTCTAGGCAAAAGGGAAGATGATTCTATCACAGCTGAAAATTAGTTGGATAGAACTGGAAGAGTCTTGAAACAACTTCATTGTACTCTAGAGCAGAATTTGGAAGCTGTTGTATCACTACTGTAAGATGATGCATACCAATGGTGGGATATAGTAACTAGTGAGATACTATCAGAACAAATAACTTAGGATTTCTTTCTCACTGAGTTTAGAAAGAAGTATGTGGGCAGTGTATACTTGGAAGAAAAGAGAAGGTTATTTATTACCCTACGCCAGAGACAGCTGACAGTGGCTCAATGTGAAAGAGAATTAGTCAGACTGAGCCGCTATGGGCGGGAAATAGTCCCTAATGAGGCCGAGAGATGCAAGAGATTTGAGGAAGGACTCAATGATAATATTAAAGTAATGATTACAGCCTTGGGGATTACAGGGTTTGCCAAGTTAGTGGAAGTCGCACTGAAGGTTGAAAAAGTTAGAATAAATGAGCAGAACAGAAGGGACAGATAATAGAAAAGAGGTCAGGGTCAGACCAGTGCATTTTTTGCCCCTAGTAAGAAATTCAGAGGTTCGCCTACTCAGAGTTTCAGTAGAGCACCAAGTCAGGGTCAGTCACAGAGGCCCAAATCTCAGTTTGCACCGAGGAGAGGCCAGTCCACACCTTTAGTGTCTAGCTCTCCAGGGACAGGATTCAGGGAACCAGCCCCAACAGTGTCTGTTGCTTGCCCACATTGCCAAAAATGGCATAAGGGGGAATGTTGGAGGATGATAGGTGTTTTTTTACGGTGTGGGTCTATAGACTACCTAATCCGAGATTGTCCGTGCATAACTGCTACATCTACTCCAGTATCAACTGTTAGGCCTGCCCCTCCAGCTCAAAGGGGTAGAAAGCTGGGTAAGGCTGAGGCAGCCGGTACTTCATAGAAACCTGTATCAGAGTCTGTGGAGAGAGCAGAAGGTAGAATACCAGCCAGAGCCTATGCTATGAGGGCACAGAAGGAACAGGACGCTCCAGATGTCATCAAGGGTACGTTCCTCCTCTATAATACTTTTGTGCATGCATTAGTGGATCCTGGATCTACTCATTCATATATTTTTATCAAGCTGCCCATAGAAAAGAGAATATCAGTAGAGGAAAGTGACCAAGACATCCAGGTCACAAATTCGCTAGACCATAGTGTGGTAGTAAACAAGGTATATAAGGGCTGTCCATTGAAGATTCAAGGGAAAGAGTTCTCAGTAGACTTAATTGAACTGCCTTTCCATGAGTTTGATCTGATTTTGGGAATGGACTGGTTATCCCATCATCAGCTAACAGTTAGGGATGCAAATGTGCCTAAGACTGCATGCAGAACCCGGTATGTAACACCCTCCCGGTAGCAACTCCGTACATTCTACTGTTCCGGTGACCAGTGTCGGTCTGGACAGCTAGAACGTCCGAAAAAATATTTAAACTAAAGTCAGGAACCATAATTAACTCAAATATTAGTAAGAAAAATTTAGTAAAAATTTTAGAAATAAAATACAACCAAGTTAAATGAGCAGGTGCCCAAGCGATGGGTAACCAGAGGGAAGTTGCGGTTCTATAGCAGTCGCCTAGACCAGGAAAAATTATAAAATAATTTTTGGGACTCCAGAGAAGGGTCATTAAGGTTCCTATGGCATTAGAATGCCAAGAAAATATTTAGAAAAATTTTTCAATCGGTACAGACAATTTTGACCCGTTAAGCCAAACGGAGGGCATTTTGGTCATTTCGCCTTCAGAGGTGATTTTTGGCCAATTTGTCTAGTTAAGTAAATAATTATTATGATCTAAAATATGAATAAATATTGATAAAAATTTAATTAGAAATGAGTTAAAGAAAGAAGAAAGAAAAATCAAATAAAAAGGCATTTATGACATAAGCTTGATGTAATTAAAACCCCTTAGCCAATCAAAACTTAACAAATGCATTTATAAGACATTAAATAAGAGAAAAGAAGTCAAAATATGAAAAAAAAATCTTCTCACCTTCACCTACTTCACCGAATCTCCTTGGCCATTTTTCTTCATCAAATTTTCAAGCTTTAAGCTTGCAATATCTCTTTATCTATCCACCAAAATCCCTAAGCCCCTTTACTAAAATTTATCCCCACATCAAGAGCAATATTTTGATTATCAAAAAGTGAGGAAATTCCAAAGTTTCTACAAGTGCAAGAAGTGGTTAAAGTGAGGTTAGTGCTTACTTTTACAAATATTTCTTTATTTCTATGTTAAGGGACTTGAAATAAGTAAGGAATTGTAACTAAAATGAATAACAATTATGTGTATGAATGCCATGAATTTCGGCAGCCCTATTGAAGGAATAGAAATGAGTGTTTTATTGGACTTAGAGTAGATTAGAAATGATGTTTAAGGTACATATACACAAGTATAATGAATTGGTATGCTAACTAAGGTAATTGGTGTGACCCTTGAATTTGAGCTAGGGTTTTAAGAATGAAAGTTTGACTTGGCTTAGAAAATTGTTAGAGAACATTTTAATGGTCAATTAGTGACCATTTTAGGTAAGTTGACCACAATTTGGACTGAAATATAGCATGGCCAAGTGAATGTGTAGGCTGCCTAAGGACAAGAAAGAGTGACTGAAATTTCAGTCCACTTGGACTGCCATATCCTTGGCTGTGTTGGTCCAATTGGTGTTTGGCCAATTGGACATGAAACTAGGCTTATAATGGCACATTTTTTCTGAAGAAACGATGCCCAAAAGACCAAAGCAAGAGGACCAAAAGTTGGCCCCAATCCGGATACCCTGCAACAGCACCTGCAGAAATGACCAAATGAACAGTAACTGTTCATTTGGCCATAACTCACTATAGATATGGTCAATTGACCTGAAATTTTTACAGAAACAAGTTAAGACATAGAAAAACAACTTTCATGAAGGAACCTACCCCAAATTATGGCCAGAACCTATTCAAATATGCAATCACAGTCACTGTTCATGTTACTGTAGATATGGTAATTTCTGCAGAATGGAAATCCGGCCAGCTATAGTTTTTGGACCATATCTGGAGCTACAAAACTCCAAATGGAGTGATTCAAAAAAAGAAATTCAACTAGACAAAATAAGGAACAACTTTCATGTTTACCATTTCCTCAAATTCCCACTGCAACAGTGCCCAATGGAACAGTAAATTTGGGCTACAAAAACTGAAAATTCTGCTTCCCTTGGTTTAAACTTGGAAATGGATTTGGTGACTTATTCCAACAAGTTTTAAATGCAAAATGTGGTACATTGAGAGTGTTAAAACCAATGCACCTATTTTCTATGCAAAAGTCAACTTTTTGTTGACCAATGAAGTGAATAGTGACATCAAAAGTTGAAATTTACAAATTGAAGAATTTTAAAGTATCAAATGCCCTAGTATACCTAACAAGATTGGTTTGGATAGTTTGGCATGCCAATAGGGTATTGCTTTAGCAGTACTGCGAAAGGCTTTATGCCTGTATTCATGGCTTTATGCCCGTATTCATGGCTTTTATGCCAGTATTCATGGCTTTTATGCCCGATCATGTGATATCATGGCTTTTTAGCCATACTGACTGCATACGTGGTTGACGTTCTGCGTCCCATGGTATGACGGCCCGAGGCACCGCGGTGTCCAGTGCCAACGACCCTTTATCCAGTCCAGTCGTTCAGTATAGGTTACTTGGGCATGGAAAAGTATAACTGTAATTGAACTGATTGTTAAAGAAAATACGAAAATTAAATATCAGGAATGATTATGATAGAATACAAAGAAACTCAAGATCATGAAGAAAATAATTAACAAAATGCATGAAGAAGTTAATATCATAAAACGTAATTAGCCCTCGACTAAACATTAAGTTGGTAATTATTCAGTTCTTATGAACACAATGGCTAAGAAATTATGATTTTTATTTGCATATTATATTTTCTTGTATTATTGGCACCACTAAGCTTTATGCTTAGCGCGTCGCTTTTGCAACGCGTAGGTACTGAAGATTTGGACAGAGGGCTCAGTAGACCACAGATTGAGTAAGGCCGTTCACAGTTCTGCATAGTGTCTGTGTCACCTCACCGTCTGCAGTGCATTGGTAGGACACTAGGTGTCATTTTGGTATTTTGTAATTGATTTTATTTTCTCATGTGTAAATGAATTTATGAAATGTAATTTGATGTTCATGTAAATAATGAGAATTGTGTTTGTAAATGGAAAAGTGAATGTGTATCTGTAATTTATATATGATTATCACATGTGATGAATGATTGAGAAATGAATGGTTGAAAAATGTTGAGATTTTGATATTGCAGTTTGAGATGATGAGACATGAATATTGGAAGTGTTTTTCACAGGTTCCGAAGAACTATTTTCTCCATTTTTAGCCGGTACTCTACCGGATTTTCTTTAAAAATTTTCGGAACCTCAAATAAATTACAATTTCAATAAATGAATTATATTTCACAAGTTATATTTAAAACTACGATAAAAATGAATTAAGATAAAATAGAGTGCTCCGGCACACTGAGTGGCATAACTTGCTCGGCTACACTGTAGTCGGGTAAGGGGTGTCACATTTTGTGGTATCAGAGCACGGTTTAGGCGTTTCTGGGCCTAGATTGAGTCCATACCATGCATTGCATTTGTAAGAGTCGAGGTGACACTAATGCAGATCTGTTTGTCTTTCTTATTTTGAATAGGATATGGACCCTTCATCACAGAGAGCAGTCGAGGAGGAAGTGGAGAGTCATGCTCCACTTGCGATGGCGAGGCCCGGGGTAGGGAGAACCTACTCCACCAGCTCAAGCGAGCACCTTTCGGCCTCCACAGCCATGTTTGACAAATGGCCGATTTCTTTAGACAAATGGCCGGGGTAATGCCAGCACCACCACCACCACCAGCTCCACAGCAGAAATCACACCTGGAAAGACTAAGAAAGTTTGGAGCTGTGGACTTCTATGGCAAGAGAGAAGATGACTCTGTTGCAGCCGAGAATTGGTTGAACAGAACAGGCAGAGTTCTAAAACAACTCCACTACACTCCAGAGCAAAACCTGGAAGCTGCCATATCTTTGTTGCAAGATGATGCCTACGAATGGTGGGACACGGTATCCAGTGAAGTGCAGACGTCAGAACTTGGGACTTCTTTCTCTCCGAATTCAAGAAGAAATATGTGGGTATTGTATACCTGGAAGAGAGAATAAGAGAGTTTATTAACCTGAGGCAGAAACAGTTGTCAGTGGCTGAGTATGAGAAGGAATTAGTCCGATTGAGCCGCTATGGAAGGGAGATAGTCCCTAATGAAGCCGAGAGGTGCAAGAAATTTGAAGAGGGATTGAACGACAATATAAAGCTCATGATCACTGCCTTGGGAATCACTGATTTCACCAAGCTAGTGGAAGCTGTATTAAAAGTGGAGAAAGTGAGAATAAATGAACAAAATAGGAAAGATAGGCAGCGTAAGAGGGAATTTGGACCAGGACAGTCAAGTATACCAACTGATAGTAAGAAGTTTAAGGGTTCTAGTTTACAAGATCAGACACAGGGCCACAAAGGCCAGATTGGAATCTCTATAGCTAGTTCCCCGGGCACAATAACAAGGGGATTAACCCCAGTGCCTGAATGTATGCATTGTGGTAGAAAACACAGAGGGGAGTGTCGATTTGTGGCGGAGAGTGTTTCAAGTGTGGGGCTACGGATCATTTCATAATAGATTGCCCTCAGAGGAGTGGTTCAATAGCTCCGGTACAAGTTGATAGACCTTCCCTTATAGTTCAAAGGGGTAAAAGATCGGGTAGAGCAGAAACGGCTGACATTTCACTGAAGATTGTTTCAGAGACAGTTGAAAAGCCCAAAGCCAGGGTGGTACCACAAGTATATGCTATGGAAGCTCAGGAAGAGCCAAACCCAGACACTGATGAGGCGATACAAGGAAGTGAAGAAACAAGGAGGTAGCAACTCCCCGATTACTTAAGTCAGGTAAATTTCGAGGACGAAATTTAAATTAGAGGGGAAGAGTTGTAACACCCTCCCGGTAGCAACTCCGTACATTCTCTTGTTTGACCGGTGTCGATGCAGACCGAACGTCCGGAAAAATATTTAAACTAAAGTCAGGAACCATAATTAACTCAAATATTAATAAGAAAAATTTAGTAAAAATTTTAGAAATAAAATACAACCAAGTTAAATGAGCCGGTGCCCAAGCGATGGGTAACCAGAGGGAAGTTGCGGTTCTTGCAACAAGGAGCCCTAGACCCGGGGGAAAAATTATAAAATAAATTTTGGGACTCCAGAGAAGGGTCATTAAGGTTCCTATGGCATTAGAATGCCAAGAAAATATTTAGAAAAATTTTTCAATCGGTACAGACAATTTTGACCCGTTAAGCCAAACGGAGGGCATTTTGGTCATTTCGCCTTCAGAGGTGATTTTTGGCCAACTTTTCTAGTTAAGTAAATAATTATTATGATCTAAAATATGAATAAATATTGGTAAAAATTTAATTAGAAATGAGTTAAAGAAAGAAGAAAGAAAAATCAAATAAAAAGGCATTTATGACATAAGCTTGATGTAATTAAAACCCCTTAGCCAATCAAAACTTAACAAATGCATTTATAAGACATTAAATAAGAGAAAAGAAGTCAAAATATGAAAAAACAATCTGCTCACCTTCACCTTCTTCACCGAATCTCCATGGCCATTTTTCTTCATCAAATTTTCAAGCTTTAAGCTTGCAATATCTCTTTATCTATCCACCAAAATCCCTAAGCCCCTTTACTAAAATTTATCCCCACATCAAGAGCAATATTTTGATTATCAAAAAGTGAGGAATTTCCAAAGCTTCTACAAGTGCAAGAAGTGGTTAAAGTGAGGTTAGTGCTTACTTTTACAAATATTTCTTTATTTCTATGTTAAGGGACTTGAAATAAGTAAGGAATTGTAACTAAAATGAATAACAATTATGTGTATGAATGCCATGAATTTCGGAAGTCCTATTGAAGGAATAGAAATGAGTGTTTTATTGGACTTAGAGTAGATTAGAAATGATGTTTAAGGTACATATACACAAGTATAATGAATTGGTATGCTAACTAAGGTAATTGGTGTGACCCTTGAATTTGAGCTAGGGTTTTAAGAATGAAAGTTTGACTTGGCTTAGAAAATTGTTAGAGAACATTTTAATGGTCAATTAGTGACCATTTTAGGTAAGTTGACCACAATTTGGACTGAAATATAGCATGGCCAAGTGAATGTGTAGGTCACTAAGGACAAAGCAGAGTGATCAAATTTCAGTCCACTTGGACTGCCATATCCTTGGCTGTGTTGGTCCAATTGGTGTTTGGCCAATTGGACATGAAACTAGGCTTATAATGGCACATTTTTGCTGAAGAAACCATGCCCAAAAGACCAAAGCAAGAGGACCAAAAGTTGGCCCCAATCCGGATACCCTGCACAAAGACTGCAGAATGACCAAATGAACAGTAACTGTTCATTTAGCCATAACTCACTGTAGATATGGTCAATTAACCTGAAAGTTTTACAGAAACAAGTTAAGACATAGAAAAACAACTTTCATGAAGGAACCTACCCCAAATTATGGCCAGAACCTATTCAAATATGCAATCACAGTCACTGTTCATGTTACTGTAGATATGGTAATTTCTGCAGAATGGAAATCCGGCCAGCTGTGGTTTTTGGACCATATCTGGAGCTACAAAACTCCAAATGGAGTGATTCAAAAAAAGAAATTCAACTAGACAAAATAAGGAACAACTTTCATGTTTATCATTTCCTCAAATTCCCACTGCAACAGTGCCCAATGGAACAGTAAATTCGGGCTACAAAAACTGAAAATTCTGCTTCCCTTGGTTTAAACTTGGAAATGGATTTGGTGACTTATTCCAACAAGTTTTAAATGCAAAATGTGGTACATTGAGAGTGTTAAAACCAATGCACCTATTTTCTATGCAAAAGTCAACTTTTTGTTGACCAATGAAGTGAATAGTGACATCAAAAGTTGAAATTTACAAATTGAAGAATTTTAAAGTATCAAATGCCCTAGTATACCTAACAAGATTGGTTTGGATAGTTTGGCATGCCAATAAAGTATTGTTTTAGCAGTACTGCGAAAGGCTTTATGCCTGTATTCATGGCTTTATGCCCGTATTCATGGCTTTTATGCCAGTATTCATGGCTTTTATGCTCGATCATGTGATATCATGGCTTTTTAGCCATACTGACTACATAAGTGGTTGACGTTCTGCGTCCCATGGTATGACGACCCGAGGCACCGCAATGTCCAGCGCCAATGACCCATTATCCAGTCCAGTCGTTCAGTATAGGTTACTTGGGCATGGAAAAGTATAACTGTAATTGAACTGATTATTAAAGAAAATACGAAAATTAAATATCAGGAATGATTATGATAGAATACAAAGAAACTCAAGATCTTGAAGAAAATAATTAACAAAATGCATGAAGAAGTTAATATCATAAAACGTAATTAGCCCTCGACTAAACATTAAGTTGGTAGTTATTCAGTTCTTATGAACACAATGGCTAAGAAATTATGATTTTTATTTGCATATTATATTTTCTTGTATTATTGGCACCACTAAGCTTTATGCTTAGCGCGTCACTTTTGCAACGCGTAGGTACTGAAGATTTGGACAGAGGGCTCAGTAGACCACAGATTGAGTAAGGTCGCTCACAGTTCTGCATAGTGTCTGTGTCACCTCACCGTCTGTAGTGCATTGGTAGGACACTAGGTGTCATTTTGGTATTTTGTAATTGATTTTATTTTCTCATGTGTAAATGAACTTATGAAATGTAATTTGATGTTCATGTAAATAATGAGAATTGTGTTTGTAAATGGAAAAGTGAATGTGTATCTGTAATTTACATATGATTATCACATGTGATGAATGATTGAGAAATGAATGGTTGAAAAATGTTGAGATTTTGATATTGCAGTTTGAGATGATGAGACATGAATATTAGAAGTGTTTTTCACAGGTTCCGAAGAACTGTTTTCTCCATTTTTAGCCGGTACTCTGCCGGATTTTCTTTAAAAATTTTCGGAACCTCAAATAAATTACAATTTCAATAAATGAATTATATTTCACAAGTTATATTCAAAACTACGATAAAAATGAATTAAGATAAAATAGAGTGCTCCGGCACACTGAGTGGCATAACTTGCTCGGCTACACTGTAGTCGGGTAAGGGGTGTCACACGGTATGGGCATTATGAATTCCTAGTGATGCCATTTGGGTTAACAAATGCTCCAGCAGCATTCATGGACCTTATGAACCGTATCTTCCATCCATACTTAGATCGATTCATAGTGGTCTTCATTGATGACATCCTGGTGTATTCCAAGGATAAATTAGAACATGATGAGCATTTGAGAATTGTTCTGCATACTCTTAAAGAGAAGAAATTGTATGCTAAATTGTCCAAGTATGAGTTCTAGTTGAATGAGATTACATTCCTTGGACATGTAGTATCAGCTGAAGGGATTAGAGTAGATCCCAGGAAGATTGAAGCAGTGATGGAATGGAAGCCTCCCAGAAATACAACTGAGATCAAAAGTTTCCTAGGGTTAGCTAGATATTATAGAAGATTTGTAAAGGGATTTTCCCTGATAGCTGCTCCAATGACCAAATTACTACACAAGAATATGAAATTTGACTGGAATGACAAGTGTCAAGCCAGTTTTGAGAGGCTGAAGGCTATGTTGACAGAGGCACCAGTGTTAACATAGCTAGTGTCAGGAAAAGACTTCGCAGGCTACAGTGATGCCTCACATAATGGGTTAGGGTGTGTACTTATGCAAGAAGGGAAAGTTGTTGCATATGCTTCCAGGCAGTTAAGGCCACATGAAAAGAATTAACCTACTCATGATTTGGAGTTAGCAGCAATTATCTTCGCATTGAAGATATGGAGGCATTACTTGTATGGAGAAAAATGCTACATATACACAGACCATAAGAGTCTGAAGTATCTGCCAACCCAGAAGGAACTTAATTTGAGACAGAGGCGATGGATTGAATTCCTGAAAGATTATGATTGTGTGATTGACTACCACCCTGGGAAGGCAAACGTAGTCGCTGATGCCTTAAGCAATAAATCTATTGTAGCATTAAGATCTCTGAATGCCCAACTGTCCTTAACTCATGACGGAGTTATTTTGGCTGAGTTGCAAGTGAAGCTGAATCTGTTACAATAGATACAGGATGGGCAGAAGACAGATGAGAAATTAATGGCTATTATAGGCAAAATCACTGAGGGAAAGGAAACTGAATATGAAGTGAAAGAAAATGGGTGCCTGTACTATAAAGAAAGAGTATCTATACCAGACGATAAAGAGTTGAAAACTAGTATTCTGAGAGAAGCACATAACAGTGTATATGCTATGCACCCAAGAAGTACAAAAATGTACCATGACCTGAAACTTCGATACTGGTGGGGGTGTATGAAAAAGGACATAGCTAACTATGTAACTAGATGCTTGACATGCCAGCAAGTCAAAGCAGAACATCAAGTTTCATCAGGTTTGTTACAACCCATAAACATACCTGAATGGAAATGGAACCGAGTCACTATGGACTTTGTCAGTGGTCTACCTCTCACTCAGAAGAAGCATGATGCAGTATGGCTGACTGTGGATAGGTTGACCAAATCAGCACATTTTCGACCAGTGAGAACTGACTACTCACTAGAAAAGTTAGCAGAATTGTACATTAGTGAGATAGCTAGAATACATGGAATTCCACTTTCCATTATATCTGATAGAGACTCGAGGTTTACAACTAGATTTGGGAAGAAATTACAAGAATCCTTGGGCACACAACTCCATTTTAGTACGGCTTTTCATCCTCAGACGGATGGATAGTCAGAAAGAATAATCCAGGTAAATTTTGAAACTCATTGAGTTATTGTAAACAATAAATTGAACTGATAATGATAATAATAACCGAACATATGTGATAGGTCCTCGAGGATATGCTGAGGAGTTGCGTTATTGAGTTTGAGGGAAGTTGGGACAGATACCTTCCGCTGGCAGAATTTGCATACAACAATAGCTATCAAGCTAGCATACAAATGGCACCCTATGAAGCACTATATGAGAGAAAATGCAGAACACCTGTATGTTGGACTGAATTATGTGAAGATAAGCTAGTGGGGCCAGACTTGGTAAAACAGACAGAGGAAAAGGTGAAACTGATAAAGGCCAATTTGAAAGTTGTCTTGGACCGACAGAAATCTTATGCTGACTTGAAAAGAAAGGACATTGAGTATGAAGTTGGTGAGAAGGTATTTCTCAAAGTATCACTGTGGAAGAAAGTGTTGAGATTCGGGAAAAAGGGAAAATTAAGCCCTAGGTTCATTGGCCCATATGAAGTTATTGAAAGTGTGGGAGTAGTAGCTTACAGATTAGCCTTACCACCTGAGCTGGACAAGATACATAATGTGTTCCATGTCTAGATGCTCAGAAGATACAGATCAGATCCTTCACATGTCATCTCAGCAGAAGAAATCGTTGTACAACCTGACCTGACATATGAAGAAGAATCGATTAAAATCTTGGCATGAAAGGTAAAAGAGATTAGAAACAAGACAATTCCACTAGTAAAAATCCTATGGAGGCACCACAACACGGAAGAGGCAACATGGGAGAGCGAGAAGACAATGAGGCAACAGTTCCCTCAACTCTTCACATCAGGTAAATTTCAAGGACAAAATTTTTATTTAGAGGGAAAGAGTTGTAACATCCTCACTGTACGTGTTCTGTACGTTATGTTGCTTCGGTGACCTAATGTCAGTCCGGACAAGTCAGGATGTTTGGAAATATACTTCAATGATAGTGAACAGACATATAATGATGAAATAAATAAAAAGAAAATACAAGAAAAATTAAAAAGAATGAAAGAGAGAAAATGAAACTTAGTTAAATGAGCCAGCACCGTAGCGATGGGTGACCGCATCGGGAAGTTACAGTGAAAGCAATCGCAGACCCCAGAACTGCAGGGAACCCTCGGAATTAATTTTCGAGACATAATTAAAGGTTTATTGAAATGTAATTGACACTAGAAATATCAAAGAAAAATTAATAAATTAGTACAAAGAAAAATGAAAAATCGAGAAACACACAAAAATAAGTGTTACCAAAAAATCGGGAATACAACCTGAAGAAGGGCATTTTGGTCATTTGACACCTAGAGTTGCCTTTTGACCTCAATGTCCATTAAAAATAAATGATATTACACTTTGAAAATGTCATAAAAAAAATTAATTGTGATACATTATATAAATAGTGAAAGAAATGAGGTAAATATGCAAATAATGAAACTTTGAATAATTAAACAATAAAACTAACCTAAGTGCTCCACTAACTCCTAATTTGGAACACCTATAGAGGACTTTGGGACAGCAGATCCCACTAACTTAGTCTTCTTTTTCTTCATTCTTCTTCTTGCCAAAAATGGAACCCCAAAATCCTCCATGGCCACACCATGCATGAAGCTTTCTCCCTCCATCATCAAGCCATAATTTCTGCAATTGTTCTTCATTAAAGTTGATCTACACATCTTGGGAAACCTATAGGCAGCAAAAAGTAGAGAAAATTCCAAGGTTTTATCAAGGTCAAATTTAGGTAAGTGTCCAAATCCCCTCCCTTGCTTTAGTAAACTTCATGTTTAGGTTGAGGTGAGTTGAATGGTGAAGAGAATGGAAGAATTTATTGAGTTATGGTGTTGTTCAATTTTGGCAGCCATGAGAACCTATATTGCTTCAGTTTTTCTTACCTCTAATGGATGGAAAATAATGTTTATTTAGTCATTTTAATGTTGTAGTAATTTAGTTTTCACGTATATATACATTGAGCACTTGAATTTGAGGGTTTGGAAAGCAATTTGAATATCTTAGCAAACTACCACTTTTGGCAGCCTTTAAATTCATGAATTAGTGTTTGGTTTCATGAATTTTCTTAATGAATTATGGTGAAGATGAATTAAGGGCAGTGTATGTAAAGTAATGGTTGGGAGGTATATGTTAAAATCAAGTGTTTTCTTGTATATATTATGTTGAATTTAAATTTGCAAATTAGGGTTGTATAATGTACATGAAACACTTGTATATTCTACCCAAATGGACATGATTGAGATATGATGAATGGTATAGAAGTGTTATGAATGTATATTTGTAGTTTTGGGAGGAGGAGAAGTGTCATTTTGAAGTGTTCTTTGTGTGCAGATTTTGTGTTGTGAAGGCAGTAGGTAAATTGAACCATAAGTGACAATTGGTGATGCCAATTGATATGAGGCCAATGGGAGGTGAAAATAGACACAAAATAGGCCAACTTTCATGTAGAAATGTTGCTAAAATTCTGCCTAGAAACTGACCTTAAAAATGACCTAATCCGGAATTGGTAAGTGCAAGCCCAGATTTTTGACCATATGAACAGTAGTCACTGAGATGACCATAACTCACTCAAAACAGGTCCAAATGACTTGAAAGTTTTACCATGGAAAGCTTAGACATAGAGATACAATTCTTATGAAGGCACCAAAGCCCAGAAATGAGCAGAACCAAGTCAAATTGCTTGCCCAAGTTCGGGTACCAAAATTGCCATAACTGAATTTGACCTAAAATTGACCAAATTATGCACTAAAGATGCAATCTGTCCAGCTTTAGTAAATTGACCATATCTTGTTCTATACAACTCAAAATGACCTGAAATTTGTTCCAAAAGTTCAATAAGACATTGAGCTACAATTTTTCTTCTTTGACCAGAAGCTAAAAACGAAGAGAAGTAAGACATTAAGCTAGACCAATCTAGCACACTAAAACTGAAAATTTGACATTTACATACAATGAAGCTTGAAGAAATTTGGCAATAAATGTCAACTTGTGAAAAGGGTAAATTGCACTATATTGGCAGCATAGTGAATTACAAATTATGACATGTTGATATGAGAATCAACTTATCCATGATATCTAAAAAGGTCAATATTTGCATTGACTTATAAATTACATAATAGCTAGTAAACTCAAAAAAATAAAGAATTAAACAATTAATTTGTAATATGCCCTAGTTTGCCTAGTTGACTAGTTTGGATAGCTTGGCATGCCAATAGGATTCTGACAGCTGTTCTGTAAATGGTTTTACGCCATACTGTGTTTTTACGGCTTATTATACCGCACTGTGATTTTAATAGCCTACGGCTATACGGATTGTGTTATTATACTTGGTTTATCGCCTGATTGACTATATGGCTTTTTACCACACTATTTGCACACCGGGTGACACTTTGTGACCGATGGTGTGACGGCCCGAGGTACTAGGTACCCAGTGCCATTATATCCGTTTATCCAGTCTGGTCAGTGTATAGGCTACATGGGCAGTTAATTTAAGCATTATTAAATTCAAATAGCTAAATTCAGTTTATTGACATACAACACCACCAAAATTAGCAAAAATGAAAGGTTAGCAAATAAAAGTAGAATCAACAACTGTAAAGAATATCGATGTCATAAATTCATGAACAATTCATTTATTTTATTTTAGTGTATATTTCTTTATATTTGGCACCACTAAGCAGAATTGCTTAGCGCGTTGCTTTTGCTATGTGTAGGTATTGGAGACACAGGTGGGGAGCCTAGCAGACCTACAACCGGGTGAGACATCAGATCTGCATAGGAGTCCAGAGTCATCTGTACTACACTGCATAGATGGTAGGACTTAGGATCTTGTGTAATGACTATCAGTTGTATTTTAACATTTTGTTATGTAATATGTATATTATAAAACTTTAAGGTTTGTAATAATTTGTACATTTTAAACTCCTATGGAGAGTGTTTGGATGAATGTAAATTATGATGGATTGTATTTTGAAATTATGAAATTTTGAGACTGAAAATTTATTTGGAAGGTTGAGATTATCATATTGAACTATTTTTAACAGGTTTAGAAGGACAATTTGTCCGAAATACAGATGGCACCTTGTCGGATTTTTATTACCATTTTAGAAACACTGATTTTATTAAAATATGAATATAGAACCAGTATGTTATGAATATCACATAAAGACTTCTTAAATCAAATTGAGTTCAGAAAATGAGATAATCATAGACTAAGTGCTCCGGCATGCCGTATAGCACGCCTTGCTCGACTACACTGTAGACGGGTGAGGGGTGTTACAGTATGGGAGGAAATGTAGAACCCCAATGTGTTGGACTGAATTGGGCAAAGATAAACTGGTAGGGCCAGACCTGGTGAATCAGACTGACGAGAAAGTAAGGTTAATCAAAGCCAATATGAAGATTGCCTCTGACAGACAGAAATCCTTTGTCGACCTGAAAAAAAAAAAAAGAAATAGAATATGCAGTTGGCGATAAAGTGTTCCACAAGGTGTCACCGTGGAAAAAAGTATTGAGATTTGAAAGAAAAGGTAAGTTAAGCTCTAGGTTCATTGGCCCATATGAAGTCATTGAATGTGTGGGTCCAGTGGCCTACAGGCTAGCTTTACCACCAGAGTTGGACAAGATCCACAATGTTTTCCACGTATCTATGCTAAGAAGATACCACTCAAATCCTTCACATGTCATCTCCATGAAAGAAATTGAAGTACAACTGGATTTGACATGTGAAGAAGAACCTATACAGATCTTGGCTCGGGAAGTGAAAGAGTTGAGGAATAAGCAGATTCCACTAGTGAATGTGCTTTAGAGGCACCACAATACCGAGGAGGCAACTTGGGAAAGTGAAGAGGCAACTTGGGAAAGTGAAGAGGCAATGAGGCAATAGTTCCCTCAACTATTTGCATCAGGTAAATTTCGAGGATGAAATTTAAATTAAAGGGGAAGAGTTGTAATACCCTCACTGTAGCAATTCCGTACATTCTACTGTTTAGGTGACCGTTGTTGGTCCGAATAGCTAAAACGTCTGAAAAAATATTTAGACTAAAGTGAGGAACCATAATTAACTCAAACAATAATAAGAAAAAAATTTAGGAAAAATTTTAGAAATAAAATACAACCAAGTTAAATGAGTCGATGCCCTAATGATGGGTAACCCAGTGGGAAGTTGCGGTCCTCGCAGCTAGGAGCCCTAAAACCTGGAGAAAATTCATAAAATAATTTTAGAGACTCCAGAGAAGAGTCATTGAGGTTTCTAAGGCATTAGAATGCCAAAAAAAGGCTTAGAAAAATTTTTCGATTGATACAGACGATTTTGGCTCAATAAGCCAAACGGAGGGCATTTTGGTCATTTCGTCTTCAGAGATGATTTTTGGCCAACTTGTGCAGTTAAGTAAATAATTATTATGACAAAAAATATGAATGAATATTGCTAAAAATTTAATTAAAAATGAGTGGAAAGGAAAAGAAAAAAAAATTTAAAAAGTTTAATAATGACATCATGCATGTGTAAGCATGATGCAATTAAATTATTTCCACCAATCATCATTTAACAAATTTATATAAGAGATAAAATTAGAGATAAATACACAAAATTTCCTCATCTTCCTCATTGTCTGTAACATCCCCACTGTACGTGTTCTGTACGTTCTGTTGCTCTAGTGGCCAAATAACAGTCCAGGCAAGTCAGGATATCTAGAACTACACTTCGGTGATAGTGAACAGAAATATAATGATGAAATAAATAAAAAGAAAATACAAGAAAAATCAAACAAAAATGAAAGAGAGAAAATGAAGCTAAGTTAAACGAGCCGACACCGCAGTGATGGGTGACCATGACTGGAAGGCCGCTGCGACCCAGACAATGGGAACCCTCAGAATTTAATTCCGGGACGTAAGTAAAGGTCTATTGAAATATAATTGACACTAGAATTATTAAAAAAAAATTAATAAATTAGTACAAAGAAAAACGAAAAATCGAGAAACAAACAAAAATCGGTGTTACCGAAAAATCAGGAATATAACCCGAAGTGGGGTATTTTGGTCATTTGACACCTAGAGTTGCCTTTTGACCTCAATGTCCATTAAAAATAAATGGAATTAAACTTTGAAAATTCCATGAAAAATGAAATTATAAATGAAATGCAATTAAAGGAAATATGGGGCTATAATTAGAATTATGAAAGTTTAATTATTTTAACTATTATTTAAATGTTTAGTGGGGTATAAAACCATAAGTGGATAGCATTTTCCACTAAACCTTTTCATCTTCTTCACTCCTTCATCACCATTGCCGAATTTGATTTTCTCTCCCAAGCTCATCCATGGATGTCCATGAAGCAAGCTTCATCAACCCATGATCAAGCCATTTTTTCCTATAAGTTTCTTTATTAAAATTGTTCTACACATCATGGGCAACACATAGAGAGGAAAAAGGGCAGCTTTTGATGAAGTTTGATCAAGCTCCATAAAAGGTTAGTGCTAGTTTTCCTTACCTCACTTAATTAAAAATTGTACTAAGGTTGAGATGAGTTGAATTATTGAAAAATTAGAAGGATTGGATGAATATTTAATGGTGATTGAATTTGGCAGCCATGGAACCTAAAGAGGTTTGAATTATCTTTACATGTATTTGATGGGAAATGATATTGATTAAGGTAATTAGAGGTCCTAGCAAATTAACTTTATGTATATGTTGAGATTGAGTGATTGAATTAGGAGTTTGAAAGAATTATTGAAGACCTTGGATAATTGTTGAATTGGGGCAGCCTTGAGAAGCATGAAAATGGTTAATTTATGCATATTATTGTTGATTAATGATGCTCAATTTATGTGATTATAAGTGTTAGAATTTAATTATAAGAGTACATGTGAGGTTGACAATGTGAAAGTGGGTTTTGAACAAAATTTTGAAGACTTGGACATTTGAGCTTGAAATTGGCAGCCTATTAAATCATGAATTTGTGTGTGTGAATATGTAGTTTATTAATGAAATGTAATGGTGTTAAATTGTGGGCAGTATGTATAGTTAAAATGGAAGTGTTTGTGTGTAACATAAGTGTTGATGCACATTGAATTTGGGTGGATGTAAATGTTGAAGTTTAATGGTGTATTGTGTGCCTTGTGCACTTGAGTATTCTGCCCAGAATTTTTGCTAGAATTGTGTACAATATATATATGGAAGTGTTGTTGATTGAATATTGTAGTAATGAGGAGGAGAAGGAATATCAAATTGGGAGTGTATGTGCTTTGTGCAGGTTGTGTATCGAAGGCAGCACCTAAATTAGGCCATAAGTGTCAAACTGTGAACCCAATTGGTATGAGGCCAATACGGGGTGAAACTAGACACCAAATAGACCAACTTTCATGTAGAAATGTTGCCAAAATTCTACCTAGAAACTGACCTTAAAAAGTGACCAAATCCGGATTAGTGCATTTGAGGCCTGAAAACTGACCATTTGGGTAGCAATTAGTGTTTAGCCCATAACTCACTCAAAACAGGTCCAATTGTCCTGAAATTTTGACCACGAATATTTAAGACCTATATCTACAAGTCTTATGAAGACACCCAAGCCCAGAAATGACCATAAGCAAGTCAAAAAGCTTGCACAATTTCGGGTCCAAAAACTGGCCGAACCTAAAATGACCTAAAGTGACCAATTTTGATACAATCTGTCCAGCTTTAGCAAATTGACCATATCTTAGTCTATATAACTTATAATGACCTGAAATTTTGCTCCGAGTGCAATAAGACATAGAGCTACAATTCTTATGAAGACACAAAAACCCATAAATGGCCAGAACCAAGTCAAATGGCTTGCACAAGTTCAGGTACCAAAACTGCTAGAACTAAAACTGACCAAATTTTGCACTAAAGGTGCAATCTGTCCAGCTTTAGTAAATTGACCATATCTTGGTCTATATAACTTAGAATGTCCTGAAATTTTTCCCTGAGTGCAATAAGACATAGATCTACAATTCTTATGAAGACACCAAAACCCAGAAATGGCCAGAACCAAGTCAAATGGCTTGCACAAGTTCAGGTACCAAAACTGCTAGAACTAAAATTGACTAAATTTTGCACTAAAGGTGCAATCTGTCCAGCTTTAGTAAATTGACCATATCTTGATCTACAGAACTCAGAATAACCTGAAATTTTTCCCCGCGTGCAATAAGACATAGACCTACAAGTTTGTAGTTTGGACCAAAACCCAAAAATCGAGGGAACTAGGTCGTCCGGCTAGGTCAAAATAGTACACCAAAATCCGATAAATTGCAATAAAATGCAATACACTTGGAAATGAAATTGGTAACATTAGAATTGACTCACATAGAGTGCATCAAGGGTCAACATTATAGGTTGACTAATGAAATGAATTGAAGGGAATAGTACCAAGAGAAATAGGACTTTAAGCTAGACAAATCTAGCACACAAAAATTGAGAAATTGACCAAATTTTGAAGTAAAGGTGCAATCTATCCAGCATTAGTAAATTGACCATAACTTGGTCTATACAACTCGAAATGACCTGAAATTTTGCCCCACGTGCAATAAGACATAGAGCTACAATTTTACTTCTTTGACCAGAAGCTAAAAACCAAGGAAAATAGGACTTTAAGCTAGACCAATCTAGCATACTAAAATTGAAAATTAGTAATTACATAAAATGATGCTTGAAGTAATTTGGCAATGAATGCCAACTTGTGAAAAAGGTAAATTGCATTATATTGACAACATATTGAATTGTAAATTGTGACATGTTGATGCTAGAATCAACTTATCCATGATGCATAAAAAGGTCAATAATTTTATTGACCAGTGAAAGGCATAAAGATGTGTAAACCCTATGAATAAAAAATTAAATATGTAACATTGTAATATGCCCTAATTTGCCTAGTTGACTAGTTTGGATAGGTTGGCATGCCAATAGGATTTTGACAGCTATTCTGTAAATGATTTTACGTCATATTGTGTTTTATGGCTTATTATGCCATACTATGATTTTAATAGCCTATGGCTATACAGTTTGTGTTATTATACTCGGCTTAATGCCTGATTGATTATATGGCTTTTAGCCACACTGTTTGCACACCGGGAGATACTTTGTGACCGATGGTGTGACGGCCCGAGGTACTAGGTACCCAGTGCTAGTATATCCGTTTATCTAGTCTGGTCAGTGTATAGGCTATATGGGCAGTCATTTAAAACATTATTCAATTCAAGAAGCTAAGTTAAGTTAAGTATAATGAAATTTCAGTACAATTAAATTAAGTATTGAATGAATAAGTAAAAGAGATTAGCAAAAGAAACATAACAAAAATATAAATTGCAAAACCGTAGAGACTTGAAATAGAATACAGTTAGAATAATTTGTATACTGGGTAGTATTACTGAAAAGTTATAAACTAAGCACTTCCAAGGAGGAACAAACTAGTATATAAGATTGTTGATACTAGAAATACCATACCAAATTAAATTGATTCTTGAGTATCTGAATTATGATTTATTTCTTTCTTTAATTGTATATATTATTTCTTGTTATACTATTGCACCACTAAGCAGAAATGCTTAGCGTGATAGAATTGCTTCCTCGCGCAGGTACTGAAGGTAAAACCAGAGATCACAATCCGAGATTTTTGGAGTCCAGATCTGCAGAAGTGTCAGAAGAATTGAAGGTTGTCACCTCCTCAGCAATGCAGGTAGATAGGGCTCATATTTACACATGTTATGTATTTTATTCATTCTAAGTATAATGTAAATTATTTGTACATCCTGTACTTGACAAATTTATGTAATTAGTTAGCAAATTATGCAAAATAATAAAATGTAAGAATTTTGATATATGAGTTAAGTATCTGATCATGATGATTTTGATTGAGATTGAGTATGAAAAATTTTGAGACTGATTCTGAGTTGTGAATTTGAGTATATATTGAAATTGTTTTTGGCAGGTTCGTAAGAATCATAGTCCAAATTATCACAGACTACTGGATTATCATTAAAATTTTTGAATTTTCCAAATTAATTAGATTTTGATAAAAGTAAAAATAGCCTAAACCTTAAATAAAGTTTTTGAATAAATAAATCAAGAACTGTAATGAAATTAGATAAGATCAGGTGCTCCGGCACGCCGTGTAGCACGCCTTGCTCGGCTACACTGTAGACGGGTGAGGGGTGTTACATTGTCTTCTTGGCTGAAATTCCCTAGAGTGAGAAACCACCATTGATGCTCTTCCATGAGCTTATCAAACCTTGATTTTCTACCATAGAATCACCTACTCTCTTCACTAAATTTGATTCTCACACCTTAAATCACCACTAGGCAGTAAACGGAAGAAGGAAAAGGAAGGTTTTGCGAGCTTGGGAGTTAGCTCCAACAAGGTTAGTGCCAATTCCTTCTAGAAATTTTATGTATACCTTATGTGGAGTAGGAATTGAGTGAGAAAATTAAGTGGAATTAAATAAATTTTGCATGATGAATTTTTACCAATTTCGATAGCCTTATGGTCTCTTAGGGTTTCATTAATTTGATTGCATAATAGTTGTGTATGGTTGCCATTGAACATGATTTTGGTGTTTTAATTCATGGATTGTATGAATATAGAGAAATGAGATTGTTGGAGTTAGGGTTTGGGGCACAAAATTTGGATTTGTTCATGTGTTGGTGAATGGAAGTTCTAATGGTCAATTAGTGACCATTTGACTAAGTATAATGAGGAATTGAAGTGAATTGTAGCTTTGGATTTGAGGTTGGGTGTGCTGCCTTGAGTGCCCTGCAAGTCTAGATGTGAGTCCAGCATGTTTGGGCAGCTATAACATGGGTTGTGTAGATTCATTTGGTGCAAGGCTAATTGGACATGAAATTAGACACATAATGGCACAACTTTGGTGAAGGAAACCTGTCCAGAAAACAAACTTAGGATGCCCTAAAAATTTAATCAAATCCGGGTAGTACCAATTCTACCTGGGCAAAATGACTAAATGAACAGTGTTCATTCATTTGGTCATAACTCAGTGCAGAAAGGTCCAATTGACCTGAAATTTATATCAATGGAAAGCTTAGGCAAATTAGAACAACTTTCATGCAGAACACAAACTCAAATTCTAGATTTAACTAAATGAAATTGCTAGCCAAAATTGGACTATCAAATTTGGCAGAACCAAAAAATTGCCCAGAAATTCTTGGTAAAGGCAATCTGATCAATTATGGAGAAATAGCCATAACTTGAGATAGAAAACTCCAAATGGGGTGATTCAAAAAGAGAAATGTAACTAGACACAATAAGGAACAACTTTGATTAAGAACATTTGATCAAATTCTCACTGTAGAATAGCCTAATGGAACAGTGAACTCTAGCACTCAAAACTAAAATTTTTTATTTATGTTCCATTGGTTGGAAGTATTGATTGGCAACTAATGCCAATACTTTTGGGAACCAAAATGTGGTAAATTTATGTAATTAGAATTCATGCAACTATTATATATGAGAAAGTCTATATTTTGACTTAAATAACAAAATGAATAGTAACCTTACATATTAAGTACAAATATTCAAGAAATAACTTTGTAATGTGCCCTAGTACACCTAGTAAGATTAGTTTGGATAAGTTGGCATGCCAATAAGGTTCAGTAAGCAGTACTGCACATGGCATTATGCCATTCTGTGATTTTATGGCTTTTTAGCCATTCTGATATCAGTGTGATACTTGGCCTTGTGCCTAACGTTTATTACAGCTTATTAGCTATTCTGTTGCATATCGAGACACTATGTGACTGATGGTGTGACGGCCCGAAGTACTTGATACCCAGTGTCAGTTCACCCGTTTATCTAATCTAGTCATCCAGTATAGGTTACTTGGGCAACCACAAATGCAAGTTGATAAATTTAATGAAATAATGGATATAACAAGTACCAAATGAATAATACTACAAATAATTACCAATAATTTGTCTGTATGAGAAATAAACATATAAACTGCATAATTATTTTTTTTTAGTTCTTTTTATTTTATTATTGGCACCACTAAGCATTATTGCTTAGTGCGTTGCTTTTTACCATGCATAGGTTCTGGAGAGACTGACAGAGAGCCCAGTAGACCACAGACTGGGTGAGGCCATTCACAGTTCTGCATAGTATCCATGTCACCTCACAGACTTCAGTGCATTGGTAGGACACTAGGTCCCATTTTGGTATTTTGTAATGTTTGTATTTTGTAATGTTTGTATTTTGTAATTAAACTTTTATTTTCTCATGTATAGTTGAAACTCATGTAATATATTTTGGTATTAATGCAAATAACCTCAAATGCATTTATAATTTCAATAAATGACTTAAATGAGTTAAATTTCACAAATTGCACTTCATAACCATGAAGAAATAAATTAAAGAAGGATAAAAATAATTGAGATAAAATATGGTGCTCCAGTACACTGTGTGGCATATCTTACTCGGCTATACTGTAGACGGGTAAGGGGTGTCACATTAGTGCAGGAAGTCCTTTGGTGTGGCCCTATAGCAGTTGGCATGTTGATTTTAGCTTGTTCTTGTTAACTCCTCCTTAATATTGGCCATTGTTCTATTTTAGGTATTAATTAAGCTACGCTTTCAAAGTCCTAAGTCTGCTATATTTCTCATCAACTTATTGTTCCTATTCTTAAATAGGCTTTATATTTTTCTTTGTTCATTAGCTCTCTTGTGAAGGGTTTTGTCCTTATTTGTGGTTTGTCCAACTAGATGTCTGGGGTTGAACTTGCTTCTTCTATATTGTCTTGTATTAGTGATATTTCACCCATTTCTTTTAATTATAACAACATTTCTAGCTTATCAAATAATAATAATAATAATAATAATAATAATAATAATAATAATAATAATAATAATAATAATAATAATAATAATAATAATAATAATAATAATAATAATAATAATAATAATAATAATAATATTTTTTTTTTGAAGATAGCAAAAAAAAGGCGCTCTCGTGAATGTATCCTATATATGTATATATAGGCCTAATGGCGCAAAAAATCCAAACCTTTAGGACTTTTGGCATTTTAATCCAAATCTTTTAATTTTGGATCAATTGACCAAATTTTGAAAATCCAGTTAAATTTTATCCAAAACTGAAATTGGAATTGGAGGGAATGTGCCCTATTGATGTGGCATCACATGTGGCTTTTTTAATTCTAAACTTGTGGGTTCCACATGGCACATAATAAATAATTAAAAAAAACGACCTTCTCGCTTTTCTTTCTCTTTCCAAAAACATGAAATTCTTAACAATTTGGAAGTAATAGTCTTTGTCAATTGTAGAACTAAACCTTGCAACTTCCTCCTTTGTAAGTGCCTTCTTACAAACAACTGATGAGGTTTTCTCATCTCTGAAGTTTAGTTTATAGGGAGCACTAGATGGTCTCAACTCAACGAAAGATTTTTTCTTCTTTATCAAATGATTGGCCATTGAAAATAACTAAATCAATAAACCAAATAAATGGCATCATTTTACTATTCAACACTCCATGGCTTCTAAAATATTTTGATTTATTTAGTGTGAAATGCAGCAAACATAAAGATCCATTTCTAACTTATTAACAATGGAGTTTAGCAAATGGAATCGCATCCAACAAAATCTAATATATAATCAAGTAGAGATAATAGCCTTGAACATAGAATAGCATATCAAAATAACAGTATGTTTTGGTAAAAAAATTAGCCAATTAACAATACAAAATCAGCAACAACTCAAAAGTGTGGGAAACACTACTAATACTACATGAAAATTGAAATTAAACAAACATTGCCAATCAAATTAGAATCACATAGAACACATTTGGCACCATTCTTCTACCTAAAATTTATTGCGCATCTTATTCTCTAATTTGCTTTTTCCCAATCCAACATTCAATGTCCATCCATATAGAGCAATAGGAATTTGAAGTCAAGATCAAGAACTCAGATTCGGAAAAGCCAAAACATAAATCAATGATGGGAAGGAGGGAAGTGGGCAAATGATAGAATTACCTAGGGTTGTGAAAAGAGTTAACCTTGTTGGCATATAGAGGAACATGGTTACCCTCTTAATAGCGGTGGTCAGAGGTGTCCAATCTTTCCTTGTTTGTGAAAGAGGAGACTAGAAGAGCGAGGAGGAAGAGGAGGAGAGTGGTAAAGGGATTGTCCATGGTTGGTAGTTTAGCTTCTCTCCTCTTCTCTTTTCAGGAAGTAACAGCAAAGAGGATCTAATAAGAGAAGAGAAAAGGCTTTATTTACCATTAAAATGGCTAAAGTTTCATGTTTCTAGAAAAAGGAGAAGAGAAAAGAGAAGAATTTTTTTTTTTTTAGTTATTTATGATGTTTCATGTGGTACTCACAAATTTAGAATAAAAAATGCCACATGAGATGCCACATCAGCAGGGGCACACTACCCCTAATTCTAATTTCAAAATTGGATAAAATTTAATCAAAATTTCAAAATTTGGTCAATTGATCTAAAATTAAAAGATTTGGATTAAAACGTTAAAAGTCGTAAAAATTTGGATTTTGACTCATTAGGCCATATATATATATATATATATATATATATATATATATATATATATATATATATATATATATATATATATATATATAAGGAAAGGGGCAACCATCGATGAGAATACTTATTGGTGACTACCCAAAAGAAATAAAAAAAAAAAAAAGAAGGAGAATGAATAAGAATAGGGCAAAAAAAATGAGAAAAGAGGAAAAAAAAATGGAAGGGATTTTTCTATAGAGAAGAATGAGCCTCTCTCTAAAAAAGATCATTTTGGAGGAAATAGACCCTAAAAAATATTTTATTTTTAGCTTTTTATAATAATAAAATAACTTGTTTTTAACTTAAAGTTTGGATTACGAGTTATCAAAAATCAATATTTACTATAATGGTAATTAACTTTCGATATTGGATCTAGGCCTCAAATAAAATTATTTTTATATAAAATAATTAATAATAAATTTAATTGACATTCCCATTTAGAAAATAATAAATTTTTATATATTAAAAATAAACTTTTATAATTGTAAATAAAAAAATTGTATTTTGTCATACACATGTGATCAAAATAATGATAGCAAAACATTTAAAAAAAAAAAAACAACAACAAGGTATCAGTAACAGATTGACATATCCATTGCTAACCTATATTTTTGTGACGGATTAGTGGTGGGTTTGTTATTAATCCGTCGCTAAAACCTTCATCATTAAAGTATCAGCGATGAATTAGTAAAATATTAGTGATGGATTCATGGTTGATTCATCATGAATTCGCCGCTAATCAATATTTTTATGACAGAATTTTGATCTGTCAATAAATCCGTCTTTGATATTTATATTTTCTTATAATAAAAGAAAAATATGTAAATTTATATATTTATGATTTATAAATATTAGACGTTTTAAATTGAACTCATTGCTTTTTCTCTACATTAAATACAACAATAATTAAATCAATATCAAATTATCTTATAACATCTTTCTCCATGTAAATAATTAACGAGTTGGCAGTCACATTATCCTTCATCTTATTGCAAAACCTTGTTTAATATTTTTTCATATTAGAAAAAAACACATCATATTATTGGAGTAAACATTGGTAAAGTTAGCACAAGCCGAATTAATCTGTCAATAATGCAATAAATTTTTATTTTTCCAGTTTTCACTACGATTTGACTCAAATGTGAAATTGTTGACACCTTTTAGAAGTTCAAAATGTGATCAAAAGAAAGTAGGAAGAGACTCCCACCTACCGCCATTACATTTCCTCTAAACTCATTGTTCATTATGAGGCATTTACAGCTAAAAGTATATCAACCCAATAATAATTCTATTGTAATAAGATCTCTATACTTATATGAGATTGACCTCGCTCCTCCACATAACATGCAATCATATATCAAATACCAATCATTCTATAAGAATTTTTTTTTTCTAATAAATAATTTACTATATGAATTGCATTTAAAGGTAGAGAATGGGTAGGCTTGGGTGGATTCAAGTTCATGTTATTTTACATTCAATTGAGTATTATGCTCTTTTAGTATGATTATTTTAAGTTGTGAGTCGATTTAGATTATCTACCGACCTGCTATATGAAAAGGATTTTAAGTCAATTTATTGATCGTGATCATCTTATGTCAAAATATTAATTTTTATTCATTTATTTTTTAAATCCAAATTTTAATTGATTGGATCAATTAAGTAAGTCATTTTTTGAAGCAATTTATTGGTTTTTTGAAGCAATTCATTTGTTTTGTCTAATTGACCTTTACTCCCTGTTTGATTTAATTTTATAGTAAAATTTATTTCATTTGTAAAAGAATTTCAAGATAAAATTCGTTTGTAAATTAATATCTTTATTTGTTATATTTTATATTAAGATAATATTTAATATAAATGAATTTTACAAAATTTTATGAAATTCATTCGTAAATCTAAAATTTTAGTGTTTAGTTTAAATGAAAATTCATTTGAAATTTTTAATAATTAATTTCATGAAATTTATTATAACTAAATCAAATTTTATTAAAAATTATAAAATTTATAAATAAATTCTAAATTTAAAATTATATATATTTCAAATGATAAAATTATCTTCTTATTATATGTCATTTTATTTTATTTTATTTATTTCAAATATAAAATATATCAAATATAAAATATACCAAATAAAGAAATTCATTTGTTAATGAATTTTATCATGAAACTTATTTATAAATGAAATAAATTTTGTTATAGAATTGAACCAAATAAAATCTAAATATGAAATTTATTTTAAATGAAATGAATTTTATGTTTGAAATAAATAAAATAAAATAAAATAAAATTATATATAATAAGAGAATAATTTTATTACTTAAAATATATATGATTTTAAATTTGAAATTCATTTATAAATTATATCAATTTTAAAAAAATTTGGTTTAATTATAATAAATTTCATAAAATTGATTATTAAAAATTTCAAATTAATTTTCATTTAAATCAAATATTAAAATTTTAGATTTGTAAATAAATTTCATAAAATTTTATAGAATTTATTTATATCAAATACTACCTTAATTGAATTCTATTTTTATGAATCATTTTAAGTTTTGATCTAATTGCATTAGAAAACAAATCACTTTAAATCAAATATGTTTGAATTGAGTTAGACAAGTGGAGTCAATATTTACCTCTTTAATTGCCTCCAATATATCTTGAGAATATATATTACATTTTAAAGCTTAGCAAAGGTGATATAATATCCCAAAACATCTTTCATAAGATGTAATAATAAATCTACCTAATTTAATTAATTAATAATACTCTTTTATATAATTTATAAAGGAATTTAATTATTATTTTTGTTATCCTAATGAAAAATATAAATTCAATAAAAAAATTATATTTTCCACTTAAAAGCGGATTCTCTTTTGGCCTCCCAATTAATATCTGCCCACTGAAATCTCATGGAGAAAATAATTTGTACTTGTAGCGAGAAGTTTCAAAAGAAGGTCCATCGTAAAACGAGAGGACGAGAATGAGTTGATCACGGAAGGATATATGGTCACAATCACAAAAAACTTAAGCTTTTATAATGGGTCATAAAATGAGTCAGTTTCGAAGCATATAACGTGATAATGTTGCAAGCGAAATGAATTCATTCTTGCATGAATCATGAAAGCTTCTTTAATCGTTAGGAATTTCTTCTCATTTTTAAATTGTCACTGTTACTGCACCCACCACCAACCACCCAGTCTCATCCCACCCACTAAAATCTCTCAATCCAATGCTTCTTTTACGAGGAAATTTTTTATTGAAATTTAATTTATTATAAATATAAAATATAAAAATATAAATTTATCTATTTAATGGATAAATCTTACTATATATTTTATATTTTAATTTTATAATAAATTAAATTTAAATAAAAAAAAATCTCTTTCACAATATTGTCTATTCACCTAAGTATGATGGACTTCATAATTTCTTTTTTTTTTTTTAAGTAAAATAAAAAATTTTAAATTTATGCATTATCTTTTAAACTTTATTTAAATTGATTATTTCATAAAATATTATATTAGATTAACATGAAAATAATGATACTTAAACAATAAATATATATTTATATAAATATAATACTTTTTTTCATAAAATTAATATAATAAAATAACATTTTAAATTAATAAAATTTAAACAAATTAGCTTGTTGTTATTAATTTAAAAATATTATTTTAATATATTTGCTAATAAAAATATTATAATTATATATACTTATTTTGTAAAGTGTTATTTTTTGTTAATTTAAATTTTTTTGTTAATATATAACAAATAAATATTATTTTATACAAATATGCTAATAAAATATGAAAATATTTAAAATTAATTTTTTTTCTTGAATAAAGTAACTTTACTATATATGGCAACAAATAGTCGACGCCGCATGAAAGAGCAGAGGCATTATCTTTCTGGAAATAAAATTTATTAATAGTGAAAATATATTATAAACTAAATAACATTTGACCTCTTCTTTGGCTTATTTAAAAAGATAGTTTGAAAATAAAAAACAAAAATTATATTTCATCTTTTTGAATAATAAAAACAAAATAAGTACAAAAAGGTCAAGGAAAGAGAAGTAAAAATAGAACAATAACAATTTAAATTATAATATTTAGAAGAAAAGATAAGTAAAAATATATACACAGATAAAATTTTAAAAAATAAAATTTGAAAATGAGATTTCTAATTTATTATTTTTCTATCTTCACGGGTATTATATTCGTTTTTATAACCTGTGCTTTCAATTAAACTACTTTTGATTAGTTATCATTTTATTTTAATAGCATAGTTTAATATTTACTTTTTATATTTTTAGAATCATAGAATAAAATTTTATTAATAATAAAATTTTAGATTAATTATATTACATGCAATTTAAATTTATATTAAGATTTTGAATAATTATATGTTTTTTCAAATTAAATTAAAATTTCATTTCTTAAGTAATTATTAATTATTTTACTCTAAATATTTCTTTATAAAAATATTTATATTTAATATATTTGTAATTGAAATAATTTTATATATAATAAAAGATATAAAGATATGTTCCGTGCAATTCTAAAATTTTAAATAAGTTAATTAATAAATTATATTAATTTTAATTTTTAATATGTCATGTGATAATTTTTAAATTATTATTTTTTACGATTTGAATTTCACAGCCATTTTCATTTGGTGAATTTTATGACACCACCAAAAATCTTTAATTTTGAAAGAAACAAACATTAAATGGTCGGTATATGTCAATGTTTTTGCATTAATGGTTTCAAAGCCGTCGAGGTTTGCTGTCTTTTTCGATCGTCTTTGTTCGACCTTTTCCATTTAACCATTTTCACACCTGTGCCACGTTTGGCCATTCGCCAACTGTCACTTCGTTTTAATTCTCGTCTTTCAACAAGAATAATAAATCTCACATTTACAAATTCATTTTTTACCTTTATTAAAAAATTTTAGTGGCATCGTGAACTTTTCTTTTATCTCATTTATTAATATTTAATATTTGCTATTATTAATTCTTTATTATTCTAATCAGCAATGTGCATAAAAAAATCCTATCTTAAGTGAGTGAAAAATAAAAAATATAATATAACATTAACAAATAAGAAAATAATAGTAAAATTTCTCCTTCATTTTCTGCATCGATCTTTTTTTCTCCGAAGAGATTTTAAATTCTTTCATCACTGCTATAGTAATTTCTCCAAGATAAGCTTGCTTGTTTATTTTTTCTTAGATTAATCTTCCTTTGCTTCCATTTTTCCTTTATTTTCATTTATAAGAAATCACCAAGCAACCTTCACTTATATGCGTTTATTTTGTGGTTCACTCTTAACATTATGCAAACATTAGTTGAATGCAACCGAGAAATAATGATCATCCATAAACAGTACTAGATTTGCACATAAGATTGAAAAAAAGTCAAGTAAGTTCCCAAACTTTTCGTCAAATATCAAATAAGTCCTAAATGATTTTTGGCCATAATCAACCCACAACTTTCCCATTAAGTTTAAAATAGACCTAACATAATAAAATATTATCTTTTAATAACCATTATTTTCTCTAATTATAAATATGTTAAAATATTTACAATTTAAAAAAAAATTGCAGCAACCCTTCTTTTATCACCTCTTCTAGAATCTTTAGTTATCAACTAAGCAAACCATAATATGTTCTTCCCTCATTCAAAACTCTAAAATAAAAACCAAAATATGTTCTTGCCGCTCTCTTGTCAATTCACCTCACCCAAGCAAGATTTGGAGGTGACGCATGACTTGAATCAAGGACATAGGTCTCATTGTCTTATAATATCTGCGTAAATAGTTTGCTTGACTTGGTTGGGTGAATTGTACAATGTGAATAATTCTCTACTATCTGCTTCTTCTTCACTATCAATGCTTTCTTCTGTTCTACTCATGCTTTGTTGGCCCTCTTCTCCGTCACTGATCCCTTAATTTGTTCTATTAATGCTTGATGGATTTGTTCCAATTTTTTTTTTTTTCGTGTTTGATGTATTCTTGGCTATATTTTTGAATTTTTAATGTTTTTGGGCTTTGTATTTTGAATTTTTGATATACTTTGGGTTTGAATTTCTAGATTTTTCTAGTTCAGGGTTTGTTCTACAATTTTTGCATTTTAGTGTCCTTAAATTATTGGTGTTCTTATACCACATGCATCTCAATTAGATCAGTTCTTGATTTGTTGGGCTCTTAAATTGTTGGATTTTGTTTTGATGATTTTTGTTATGGGTTTGTGTTTTGAAACATGAGATTTGAGTTATGCTTTTCAATTTTTCTTAATTTTTTTAGTTGCTTATTTTTATCTAAAATTGTAAATATTTTTTAATATTTAAAAAAATTTATATTTTATTATTAAAAAAATTGAAAAATGATATTTTAATTTTTTTGCAAAAAATCGAACCTATTGAACACAAATAAAAAGGGTTTGGGCTAATTGCTAAAAAAATTAAAAATTAACTTATGCAGTAGTATATTTGAATTTTATTCCTATAACGAGCTAATTCAGGGCTGCTACCAATGCTAAGAGAACAAGTAGGCAAAAAGCCATCATAACCCATAGCAAGGCTAAACATTACTTTTATTAATAATTGCGGGACCATTTTTGTTATAAAATATTAGTATGAGATATTAATAGGTTGGAGTGATGAGTCTCATACCACATAGCAAATATGATAGACACTTATATATGATAAGTAGACTGAACCAGTGACGCTTATGATAATCACATGGAGTTTACTCTTGTCATTGCATTATTATATATCATATTAGTTCATATGATCTTTATACCTGAGATAACATAGTTATCCTGTATATAGGTGGTTTGAGTTTGATACTGCTTTCATATTCATACTGTGTGTGGGTATATAGGCATGTGTTGGCTCCTACTAATTATATATGGAGATAAGTATTGATCAAGATGGGATCCGTTACCCTAAGTAAATAGGGATAAAATCCTATGTTCATTTTAATTATTCTTGATAATTCAAGTTCTTGGCCAGGACAGATAGACTTAGTCGGAAAAGATTTTCTGACAAGAAAGTTTGATTAATCAAGAATTAGAATTAAAAGAGAACATAACATTCATAGCATATGGAGTTTGACATTAACCATGACTCTAGCTAGAATTGAGATTTTGTAATGGAGAGATCTTAGTGCATGGTAACATATGATTAAAAGGTTCATTTAAGGTATTCCTTATTACTAATTGGGTGGCCATGGCATTCTATGCTAGGTGTCAACCGTGGTCTATGAGATACCTATAATGATTTAGAGAAATTATTTATGGTAAGAAAGATTTCTAATAATATTAAGAGTTAATATCATTTCTCATTGCCAATTAGTAATGAGCCTAGTTAGTCATACACCTACACAAGTAAATCACCAAGTAAATTATGATTTAATTGATTAATTAAAGAGTTTAATTAATTAATTAAATAGGTTTAGTTTGCAATAAAGTTGCAAAGTCCCTAGCATGACTTAAAACCAAATCTAGGTTATTGGATGTATGATATAAATAAACTGGTGAAATTAATTAATGAAGATTAATTAATTAATTAATTTATATGTGATATAAATTAAATTGAGATAGAAATTACAATTTTGGTTGAGAACTCAAATTGTAAACAAGGGCAAAATGGTAATTGCACATGGTGACACGTGGCACCTATATGAGTCTGCCATTTGTCTTCTCATGATGGAAGACAATTTTTTCGTAATTGAATCAAGCTTTGACACTTGTCTTAGTGAGATTGAGACAAATGTAAAGTAAGATTAAATTAGAGCTTGACAAGTGGCACTTCATTAAAGCATTTTGTCTTATGTATATAAATGCAAGACAAGAAGATTAATCTTCTTCTTCATCTCTTCTTGTTGAACGGCATAAGAGGCTCTCTCTCTCTCTCTCCTTCTTTTCTTCCATTAACAAGTGAGAGAAAGCTTTGTTTCTCCTTGAATCAAAATACTAGAAATTGTTTCGAGTGTACTATACATCCATAGAACCTCACCTAAAGCAAAAGCCCCAAAAAAAAAAAAAAAAATTCAAGTTGTTGGCAAGAAAATCAAAAGGAGGTTTGGGATTGTCAAAGGTGCCTTGGTGGTGCTTGTGGTGGACAATCTAAAGGGGCTACATTTGGAGCTCTTGGAGACTGCCAAAGGGAATAAGAAGGATTAATTCAGCGCCTTAGAGGTTAGTTGAATTCAATTCTCCCATTAGCTAGGGTTTCATCAATTAGTGCTTAATTCTCAATCTTAAAT